>NC_040236.1:30656271-30970602 GCF_001444195.1 Xiphophorus couchianus
AGCAGACAAGGCTCAAGTCTCCCTTTTGGCTTTGGGTCAATTCACTCATTCGTCTATTTGTACTCCGATTTTGTGCCCACGTGCTGCTAGTCTATACCCATCCACTTGACCACTGCATATCAGTTTACTTTCTCCTGTTGTAAAGTATTTTCATGAGAGATGTAGAAAAAGCTTAAGTATATTTTGGTTTAACTTTTCTCATCCATATTTGGGTTTGTTGCCCCTTGATCAAATTGAAGTTACAGTTTGATCAACTGTAACTGAAGTTGTTCAGTCAACTACTTTACCTGCTACTTGTACATATCTATTTATCGGAGGAGAAAACACATCTCTTTACAATAGACTTTGATTATAGAAATTTTCCTTAAATTACTTTGTCAAAGCTGGCAGAAAATGTCACCCATTCCTTTCAGGTTTCAGATCAGCAGGCATTAGCAAATACTATCATGAGGACAAAACAAGGAGAAAACTAAAGATGGAGGGGGAAATGGGATTGCTATGTGCTTATCTACTACCACAGCACTAGACCTAACTTCACACTGGAGCTGTATTCGTTATCATTTTATGACCTTCAATATCCATGAAAACTGCATAATATAAACTTAATGATTAAAGAATACAACAACAAATCGCACAGAGGTGTTTTTATTTCTTCCCAGTTTTGATGTTTGTACCACCAGTGGGGTTTGAACTGACGCATACAGAGTACAGCTCAGGGGCAACGACACTGAAGGGTTTCTTTTCAGACCCAGGTAGAGGGAGCGGCTCAGGAATGCAGCAGTGGCTCAGAAAGCAGACATCCTGATGGGCGGCAGATGTTGGAAAATATTTCAGAGCAACATGTTCACTTTAGCTGGGAAAATTTTCCAAATTCGCCAAACACTCCAAGAACTCTCTTGTGTAAACCAAAAGCAATTTATCGCTCTGCGACAGTTAAGAACTTGTCTAGCTGACACTGTATGGCATCTTTGTTATCTTTCCTGCAAGGCTGCTGGCAGTAAATCTTGATCAAGTGTGTTTAATAAGAGACTGAGCAGGGCATAGCCTTTGATTGAGCTGAATGCCTCACAGGATGTACCAGCTGAGGTTTTACAGATTGCTTACATGAAAGGCTTCTGAGGTTTACCTAATCACAAAGATGTGTGGCTGCCCCCCTCGCAGCCAGGGTTTACAGTCAAAACACTTTCAGGGTGCCCTGTTTTTGCTCTGTCGCTTCCTGCAGGAGAAACTTTCCATCTTGTCTCAGAGACTTTGCCAACTGTCGTTCTATCTGGTTATCAGCAATTCTGATAACGGACTGTGGGGCACTCAGTTATGTAATGGTATATATAGGTTATGCGAGTGATGCCATCTATCAACTATAAAATTTCTTTATGGCAGGCCTTCCTTCTGCATGTTCAGGGAGCCAAACAACTGGGTTTATTGCAAGGACAAAACTTCAAACAGAGCACAAATGTGAAAACTAACAGTCCTGGAAACACATAGGTGCTCCTGCAATTAAATAATTCCCCAGCTACCTTGTTCCTTAAACCCAATATGTGTTTATATGACAAACACATTTGCATTCAAGTTTCATCGAGAGCTACGTAATCTTGTGTGCAACCAGCAGCTAAGAGAACCGAGAGAGACCATTACAACATGCTGGATACTGCTAAAGGCTGATGTCAACAATTTTACAGTCCCCTAGACTATAACCTTCAGTTAATATTTACTGTTATACAGGCAGGAGGGAACGAGGGTTGGAAGGTAGTCACAAAACAGAGAGGCAGCTCCTTGTTACATAAAGTACCATCTGCTGGTCAAAAGTTGAAACAGCATTCTGTTTTTAAACTGTGCATTGTAAAACATCTTGCATCAAGTAATCAGCTTCTGTGTCTTTAAAAGTTAACTTTCACTTTTTTAAACTAAATTAATAAATGGAGTAAAGTTTTCACAGGATTTGTGAGAAAGTTGTTGCAATGAGTCTGGACACATGGAGACATATGGATAGTGATGCAAGTCTTCTGTCACACCCATAGGATCTACAGCTGTAATTACATAAAAAAATATAACTGATGAGCAGTCTGGAAAGGGCAAATCTGTCCTCTCCTCCCAGGCTTTGGCCTGTTTGTGACTATAGCTAGATAACTACTTATTACTGCAGAAATTATTAGCTCAGATTCACTTATTGGGCGTCTTAAGACGTGGACACCATCAACCAAGCTTTTGTTACTCTTTTTGTTGGCAGGCACAGGCACACCAGATAAGTCCAACAATAAAAGATTTACTCTCTTAAAACTGTAAAGGAGAACTCTTTAGTGATTTGTTTTAATTGTCAACAGGGTTAAACATTATTCATATACACTCCAGAAGCCCACTTTAAAACCTTCACAGGTACATAACTGCTGACCAATACCTTAATTGCAATTCTTGTCTGAAATAGGTAAGAGTCATTGCTGGGAAATTTATTCTCATCATCGTTGATAGAGCTGACAAAGTCAAGTTTTCAAATTAAACAATAATTTAGTGCAATAATTAGTGCCGAAATTATCGGTGATGTACCTCAAGGTTCAGTTTTAGGACATTTTCTACTGATGTACAGTATATGTGGTTCCAGTTTTTTTACGAAATGCCTTCCTCCATCAGCTGCTTGACAATATGCAAACAGTGGTTACCTTGACAACTATATTCTGACAGATGAGAAACCCAAATTATTGTTCCAGATCATAAAATCATCTCAATTAAGTAGCATATTGGGGCCTTAGGATCCTGTGTCTTGCTGAATCTAAGGAATCTTTAGCTCCTAAGCATCACTCTTAACATTTTGTAAGAAACTCAATGTTTTAGATGAAGATGATAGCAAATCATAGATTTTTGCTATTCAAGGTAAAAGTGGAGACTCCTTCACATTCTTTCATTTCATCATACCTTGATTATTGCAACAGTAATTTTATTTTTTTTTTAAAAACGAAGGGCTCCTTTACATGTGTAAAGTCACTGACACATATAAGGGGAGAAAATAATAAAAATAATCAGAATAATGAGAAGGATATTCTTTGATACAGTGCCATACTTTAAAATATTTGAAATACTGACAATATTTTTGATGCAGTAGTTTCGCTGCTTAACATCTTTTAAATTTAAAAAGATGTTAAGACTTAACATATTTTGCTTATTTGCTTATCAACTGTGGCTGAGCATTAATCATCTTATCTTCCTTGTCAATAGAGATAAAACAACATCTTAAGAGTATAAAGCTAAACTGATTTTGCTCCATGACTGTGAATCTGACATTTTATTATTCTTTTGCTTTTGTTAAAACATGTCAAATACTGACCTAAGTCTCCAGATTCTCAACATAAACTCCACAAATTAAAAAAAATATTACATTCTGCGTGAAAAAAACTATCAGAGTTTTGTGTAGTTGGTGAATTATAGCTCTGCAGCGAGAGACTGGCAGCCTTTCTATTTTGTTTTGGTCTCTTTAAATGCTAAGGAGCTCCATTTTGACTCTCCTTTTGAAGTCTTGAAGGTATTGAATTCATGACCATGAATGAACATTTAGATGTGGGTGTAGATTAGTAAAATCCCTGCACTGCCAGAGTCAATCATGCACAACTCACACTGTCAATCTCAGGCTCAGCCTTGCTTAACCAACTTCAAAATGTTTGAATTTACATGGTGAGAGAAGAACTTAGGATTTTGGACAATCACTGTTTTTTTTTTTCCATTTTCTCCAAGGGCAAGACCATACAAACAAAAACCAGGAGGATGACCGACTATTTTAGTCTGGTGATGCTACAAGTCAATCAACATGCAGAAGGTCTGTGTTTCTGAAACTGCTTATTATCTCGTTCTCTTTAGGCACATGTTACTTGGGTGAAGATGTCAGTCTTCAAGAAGAACAGTGACCTAGCTTTAGAGTCTAAAACAACGCTATTTGTTTTCCACACTTACTCTACTTATATGGTTTAAGGTTTAAGAGCCGCAAGGCCACCCAGAGAGTCAATGAAACATAGCACAGGTTTTACAGCTTTTTGTGAAAAACTGCTTGGATTTGAGTGATGATTCAATGTTAAGCTATCCCTGTGCACAAGATGCTTCCTCCAAATTTGACATTCTCCAGATGGTTAGGCATAGTAGCTCACAGACAGATAAATCAATGAGTGGAAGGCTGTAAGACTCATTGGATCAAGTTCAGTCGAAATGTCTTTCTTACTGAAAGAATCAGTATGAAAAAGCGATCTGAAGGGGAAGTGAACATTTTTAGCCAACAAAGAGTTGTCAACAGCGATAAGAAAAAAAAGAAATAGGTTGCATTTTGTGTATTTTTGCTTAGACTGTATGATTGACACTGGGCAATGATAATGATCTGTTTGGGCTGAAGCATAGCAGTGGCATTTATTTTATTGAGAGAAAAATTTAATTCATTCAAGCAAACAAGACTAAAACGCTTTCAGATAGAATGCCCATCTATGTTTGATTCTGTTCAGAATCACACCGGGATAGGGATAAAGTCTGGACAGGTCACCAGCAGACTAAAGTAGTGAAACATAGAGCACAAAGGGACAAAACCTCCAAATGTACGAACAAACCATGCAAGCTTCACTCAGAAAGAGTCGAGACTTAACTCCAGGATCTATTTTTCTTTTAGGCAACAGTAGTAATCACTGTTCAGTCCTAACGTACAATGCCAGTCTTATGAAAAGTGTTGAAAATGTATGTCACATTTTATCTACTTCAGCAATTCATCTGAAAAAAGTGAAACTCAGATGTAATATTTCACAGACTGATATATTTCAAGCATTTATTTCTGTTACATTTGGAGATCACAGAATGTACAATAATGGGGATAACTTGACTGATAGCTGTAAATCAGTTGGCAACAGGAAGACTAGCATTAAAAAGTCATTAGCAAAGAAGCTGGAGGTACAAAAAGTGCTGGATTCATGCATATAAATAAAAAGTTAACAGGAAGGTAAAATTGCAGTAGGAAAAAGGTGCACAAGCAATGAAGACTAAGGAAAATCCTAGTCTTCATAAAGCAAAAGGTTTTGAGAGACTTCCAGTCATTGTTTCAAGAGTCACCACACACAGACATATGCAGAACAAGGCCTACAACAGTCACAGTTCTTTTATTAAGCCATTCCTGGACCAGGATTTTGGTTCCCAGCACGACATGACAACTGTCCATACTGCCAAAAGTACAAATACCTGCTGTAATAACCTAGGTATCTGACACATTTACTACATGTCCCTTAAACATCTTTCTGATTTACTTAATCTTTCTATAGTTGGCCATATGCTTTAGTTTAAACATTGCTTCACTTAATATCCTGGGGTTGTTTGTGATCGAATTATGTTGCAGTTTACATTGAAACATTTGTTTTTAAAGCTAACACATGAATGTTTCTTGTTTCTCCTGTTGCAATTTATTAAATAAATTAAATCCATCCATCCATCCATCCATTTTCTAACACCCTTGTTCCTAATGGGGTCGGGGAGCGGGGGGTGGAGAGGGGGGTGCAAGGTAAATTTCTGGTACATTACTTTTGTTTCTTTTGCACTCACCACTTTAGTTACTGCAGCCAGAGCAGGTGTATGGGAGGGACCGGCCCAGCATTTCTTGTTTAAATTGATGAATAAAAAATAAAGAGATCGTGCAAACGCCTCTTTGAACAGTAGCGCGTTCAGCCGGGATTTAAAGACAGACAGCGTGTCAGAGAGTCCTTTGAGTGGGGAATGTGGACGTTTATTTTAAATAGTAGAATGCTTTATGTCCATAAGGCGCATTCACAAAGCGGGTGGAAGGAAGACTGGAGCTGGACCGCACGGCTCTTTGTTTTTTTTGCTCAGATCTCCAGGATGATCAGTCTGAGCAATCTAAACGCTCATAAACCATCATCAACATTTCCCAGCAGCTCAGTATGATCTCTGATCAATCGCTGCCTCTGAATCCTTCCATTGGCGATGTGCTCCATCAGAGCCAAAGCGCTCCACAATTACATGGCTCACCTTTGCGCAGCTACGTATATACTTGTGATTGCATAAACACCTTGATCACTTTAAAAATAATCAAACCTGTTGATTATTTTTAATCAGCAGGTTTGAGTTAATCTGCTGATCTAACTCTGTTTTCTTCTTTTAGTGCGAATGAAATGACCCCATAGATGCATTTCAGGCGCTTCAGCGCACGGACCAATGCGTTACATCTTTATGAGACAAAAACTGAGAAAAAGTACTATTTACATTCGAGCGAGGTTTTCACATACTTTTATTTTCTTTATTTTGTGTGCGTGTTAGCTTATTGTCTGAGGATAAATGCGGTTCAGTATCATCGTTGACGTTTAAACATTAAAATATTAAAATCATGAAAAACATCGGGTTTGATGCTTCTTGGTCTAGATAACACCGAATGTAGTCAGATTTCAGTGTTTTTCGGTGAGTTTTGAAGCTTTGTAGTTTGATATTGTCCACAGAAAAAGTTTGCATGGATTCCGCACATTTTCACGCCAGTGAAAAAGTGTGTGTATATTTACGCAAACTTTGACGCAAAGTTCATTTTTATACATGCCGACTTGTGTGTAAAATATGGCGTCGCACATTTTTTGTGCGCACACACGCTTTATGCATGAGGCCCCTGAAGAGGCCCAGGTCAATAGACCAATACTTCTAATAGAAGTTGGTAGGTCCGGGTTAGAATAACTTTTTGACGGTTTAACATATTTAGTTGAGTAGATGAGTGTAAATTAGGTGAGTAACCTTATTCCTGTTTCTTTGTGACATATTTTCTAATGGTACAAACTAAATTTAATGAAGTTTGTTGCCAACTCTGTATAACACCAGTAAGAATTTGGCTACTGTGACGCTATGATGTCAGAAACCAAGATGGCAAAGAATAAAATTTACCAGGAGGAACATTGCACGGTCTGCTGATGCTGATTTCTTATCACCTTTCTTGCCACTCTCACTATGCTACCTCACAGTTTCACTGTGTTTGATTGACAAGTAATGTCAGCAATAAAACAAGAAATGTTCAATAATGCAGACAATGGGAAGGCTTGTATTAAGGCAACCTTAAGGCACCTCTGATGATTTCATACCACACCACATGAACCTGGTAATTCATGCAAGATGAGCTAAAGTAAGTAGGCTACCGAGTGAGTATACGGTACAGTATAAGGTCATACTATTCAGTAAGTCCATATTTATCAATTAAAGACAAATGTTCTTATTGTTCTAAAGCATACTCTAGTAACCACTGGGCAAAATGTGTCTTTTCTAAAATAAGACTAAGACTCTGCATAATGAGATAATGCCAACCAGCACATTATAACATTTCTTGGAGTGACAGTAAACAATATAAGTGCTCATTATTATTTACATCAGGCTGAATGGTTTTTAAAACCTTAAAACGCTGTATGGAAATTTTCCGTTTAGTTATAAACCTTGCTCCCAAACATTTACTGTGACTCTTAGTTTAGACTCATATTTGTGAAAATTAGGGATAAACCATTTTTTGGAAACTTTTTTTAATTTTTTTTATTTCACCCTTACTTAACTAATCTATTGTTTAGGCCACCAAAGTAAATTCATACCCTCGTAGCTGCCTTTATAGCAACCCGTTCTGCACACTGCAAAATTGTGCCCTAACCACCAAATTAAGGCAAATTAAGTGAAAACCAATTTCAGAAAGTTCAAAGCATCATTAAGTTATACTGAGACATTATTTCCAACACTTACATAATCAAAAGACTATAAACAGCTCTGGATTACTTTTAACAGCAAACAGAAAAAAAAAAAGCTTTTGTGTGGTCTCATTGAGTCATTTTATGGACACAGAAAGTTAAAAGATCTGATAAAATAAAGCGTGTAGTAATTCAACAAAGTTGTAAAAAAAATGGAGAAACAGATGTACAGGCATCACAGATTAGAACATTATGCTTTCATCAGGCTGCTGATGTATGATATCAGTTTATAAATAGATAAGTCACTTTTTACAGAAGAGTTTTGAAACTTGATGGACAACAGATTTTAACTATAATCTAATAAAGATGTATGTGAAGAAACTTTCTCGTAAATAGCAGTTGATGTTGTGAGAACTGCCAAGGTGTGGTATAGGGTGGCCTAAAATTGTTATAGCCCAGCTATTTAAAAAAAGAAAAAAAAAAGAAACAATCAAAATTGCATAAAACAGTCTTGCACATAATACTCTTATTTTCATATATGCAAAGCCACAGCCAACTCACAGTTTTGCAGTGGCTGGTGCCGACAGGCAGTTCTTTCAGCAGACCAAGGTTGTCTTCAAGCTGTTGCTAAACCGGCTAAATCCTTACATTTTAATAACTTCTTTCAAGCAAAAATGACAATTTCGATTTACACTGTGGGAGGCTTATTAAACAAAGCTACAGGAAGGTGGACTTTGTTACCTTCTGCAATTTTGATAAAAAAAAAAAAAGAGTAAAACCACAAACCTTAGCATATTTTTGGAGATAATTTTATATGACAGTAAATTACAATGTAATATAATTGTGGAGTGGAAGGAAAATAATAACACTGTTATCATTAATAATAATAATAATAAAAAAACTTGGCTTCATTTATTGATCCTTACTTAACCTCCTTTATAGCTGCCAGTCCTATTCACCTGCTTCACTCATCAAAAGGCAGACTGGGGTTTTCTTACATCATTGAGAAATCAAGCACTTTCCAAACATTGAAAACACCTTATTGACATTCAATCACTTTCAAGAACTGCAAGCACTTGTACAAACCTTTCTTTTCCCCAGTCTAGAGCCCTTTATTCACTGTACTAGCTTGATCCATTTGACCTGTTCCTGGTGGATAAATGCATTCCTACAACATGATGATGCCACTGCCATGTTTCACTGTGGAGGTGGTGGCCTGGACATGCTTCATGTTTCAACACATCTGTATCAAATAGATAGTTTGGCAGACTTCTGCAAAACTAGGTGACATTTTAAGGAGGTAATTCAGTTGTGTTGTTAACATAAAATCTGCAGGGCACCCGCCCTTCGGGGATGGAACCGGACACTTTTAGTTTAGGTTGATGTTTTGTGGTAATTGTTTGTCATATGGTGTTTTCCAACCTAGGCTGTGGATCTGAGTCAGTTCACAAATGTGAGCTTAACGCGACTGCAAAAGGGTGGAAAATGCATCACCTCAGGCCAGGCATCAAAGAGAACCCCATCCATCGCGGATGTCGTCAAAAAGAGGTTAGCAGGGGTTTTAAAAACACGTCCATAAAAACTGCCCCTGTGACGGCCTGCAGTGACAGGCATTACTGGCAGCCTGTTGTCATAATAAGCTAACATTAGCTAAGAAAAGGTTACATAGAGGCTCCACATGCACAAGTACATTCACACTGGAAGACACCCAGAGGTGTCGGAAAAGTGAACATGTCAACATTAACTTTTATTAGTAAATGGAAAAGGGAGCCTAATAATGTTAGCGAAGCGGACACCGAGGGGATGCTAGGAACTTCAAAGAGCACAGAGGGTTATTTTTGGCATCTTGTCTTAGTTTTCACTTAAAAAGAATCAGGAGGGACATGTTACCTAATGAATGCTAAGCAGAATGGAATCTCTTTAATCTTTAAAAAGGCATTTTTCTTTCTTTGAGGTTTATTAGCCCCTTCTTTCATGACAACATAACATTTCTAAGAAAATTTATGGCTTTGTATGATATTTTGTTGCTTATAACTTGAACATGAACACATTTGGACTTCAAAACAATTACTTCAAAGAACAATTTTATTTGAGAAAACATTTTAAAACACATGATTCTGGATCTAATAATGTACTTGTTCTTTCTTTTTAACACAGTCTGTATGAATGAATCGAGTAAAGGCATATTTTGGTTACTCCCTGCCAAATCTGCTTCGTCACCCAGTTTAACAGCATCCTCTCTACCATCATTCCATCTGACAGCTGTCTGAAGCAGCAGCTGAGTCATTTCCAACCTGAATGCGAGGAGTCAGAACACACTCTGTTCCATCAACGGGATTCTTCTCGGTCACTGTGACTTCAGCCCTTTCTCTACAAGTTGAGGCATCACCAGGAAGGTAGTTGCTTAAACACTGATCCCTGCTGCTAGTTTCCTCCTCTTCATCACTGCTGTCTACAATCTCTCCTTCCTCTTGTTCTTCCTCTCCTGTGCCCCTCTTGGCCTTTTTCTGCAGCGGTGGTTCCATTTCAGGAGTTAAGTCTTGGGTTCTTGTGTGAATGTTTGCTTCCTGCGTAGCGCAAGACCCTTGAATTGGTTGTAGATCTTGGGCCCCCTCTTCCTCCGTCTGCTCTTCTGAAACACACCTCGTTGCAGAACTTGTTCGGGCTGATGCAGGTTCAGCTGAAACAATATGAGCCAACTTTTCAATAACAATGGTTTTTATGTTAACTGGATACAGAACAGATTCTTGCCTGGTCATGTGTACAGATGATCAATGATCTCCATAAGGAACATAAACTTGGAGCACAACTGAAGTTTAATCAAAGGAGCAGTCTTATGCAAAATCAACTTTTTTGAGCTTTACATCATGTTGGAATACTATTCCCTCATCAAAAACATACCTGGAGTGTTGCCTTGATTCTTTCATTCATGTTTCAGAAATCCTTTCCTCTCCCATAGCAACTATGCAGATGTCCAAAATGCCTGGTTGGACCTAGCACCACCTTCAAGGTGCAGCTGCTCCCTTGAGCTGCAGTGTCTAAGCTACTGAGCTTCTGGCTCACAGAGAACCCCATTCCACTCCTTCAGACTAGCCAGCAGCAATTAGCAAACACCTTGTGGAACTGAGAATCTGCTGAGCTCATTATATAAGCTACTTCTCAGTGCATTGCTGGTAAAATGTTGTTAAAGGATTAATAGAGAAGCCATGTTGTGATGACTTCCTGGAGGCAGAGTTTCAGAAAGAGCTGGAGTTTTTAAAGCAACAGACGCCCAATTTCAAGGCGTTGAATCAGGAAGTAAAATGTATTTTAAGTCATATTTGGCATATATAGTATTTTTATAACAACTAAAAGTAACAGTTACTTGACTATGCTGTAAAATGACACTATGTGCCTGTAAAACATGTAATACTACCCCTTTAACAGAATGCGTTAATAAAAAAAAGTAGTAGAATGAATAGTTTTAAAATAATGACAAAATTAGAGGTATACTGATTGCAGTCTTCTGGTTGATCACTGATCTTTGAAAAGCCTGACTAGCCAATTCCAATTTCAGCCAATTTTGTTTTTTTGTTTAAAAAGTTGCTAAATAGACCAACAAAGTCTCAAAGTTAGCAACAGTGACTACTGTTGACCTCGCATGTGAAGAAATGGGTCGGAGGGCGGGTTTGTCAGTCAGGCCTCACCCACAGCAGAACAAAACGGGACAGTGGCTGATTATCAGACCTTTGTTTAAGTAGGTGTAAGATCAGTTGATAATTACTTATTATTTAATTTCCCTTTGGGATGAATAAAGTATTTTTTAATTAAATTTAAGTATCGGCCAATTGTTGATCCAATTTATCGGTGCACAATGTCATTGCGTTCGGGTCACAATGAAATCTTACTTGAGCTTAATTGCCAGTGCAAAAGGGCATAAACAGTGGATAAGATCTAGTTAGTCTGAATCAGCAAACTTTCTTATACAGAATCTAAAATGTACTTTTTGTAGCAAAATTGGCTGTTCTAAGTGTTAGCTAACTCACTAGCATAATTTGGTTTGGCAAAGTTTATTGCACTTTGTTGAAGAAATTAGATTAATAATTTATCACTTTCTGTTTTGTGGATAACCAACCAAATGCTTGGACTTAATGAAGTATCGTTACTCTCACTTGAGTAAAGTTTCTGTATTCTCTACCCACTGAACGAAAAACAAACATGTTTGGTGAATTTTTAACCAAAGATTCACCAGACACACACCTTTGTTAGTTTCATAAGTTTTTTGATGAAAGAAACAGATTTTGAAAAGAAATATTTTGTCTGATTCTGTAATTTTTTTGGTACATGTATGAATTACAGGGATGCTCCGATCAGGATTTTTGCTGCCGATTCCGATCATCCATGATGATGATTGGTGATCTCTGCCGATCACCAATCACTGCTGATTGCCTGCAATGGCTGTTAATTTTTCGCTTTATTTATAAATGGTACTATGTTATTTGGCAAAATGGAAAAATTATCTGGCAATAAATTCACCTAATTTAGACATACTAGACATATATTAATGCAGATCTAAAATCTTTTTTTTTTTAAGTTACATGCTACAGCTTTAAGCAGATGTTCGGTGTGAGAGTTCACTGTCTGTGGGGGTTGAGTGGCGCTCTGTCTGTGAAATATTACTTGCGCATTGCGGCAATCCAAAAGCGAGAGCAGATCCCAGGGTCTTACATCGCCAGCTCGAAGACTTGAATTATTTTTCAGATTATTCATTTAGCTTTCTGACCGTGATGCTAATCCGGGTGAGTGTTGGTAGTTGTGCGCTGCTTTATCTGCTATCTGGCCGCTCCAGATGTCCTTTCTTCCTGCATTGAGCCTCGATATAGCCAAACTCCGTCAAGCGCTTGTTTTTTAAATATCATATTAGATTAGTTGTGTCGATGCATTTCGACTTGTTTCAACCTTGAGGTAATTTTCCACCGCAAACGTCTCCATTCACTCTCAGAGCGTTACAGTTTCACACGACAGGATTTGTCACTGCGCACTTGCAGCTTGCTTGCTCCTCTTTTGCAGCCACAAAAGAGGAGATGGCTGCACACGCAGCCTGCGAAGTGAGATACATGTGATCGGTTTTGGTGATCGGCAACAAGAGACAGTGATCGGCAATCACTGTCTCTTGTTGCCAATCACCAATCATACACTTTTTCACGGAAATCGGCCGATTATGATTGGTGACCGATCGATCGGCACACTACTGTCATTTTGATCCTTAAAATACCAACATTTCAACCCAGTTTATTCACAGGCATCTTTTACGTGCTGAATACAGATACAGGTTGAATTCTGTTTATACACTGCCAGTCTTTCAGCAAGAATCTATCCTCTGCCACAGTATCTGACTGTGTGTTATCACTTCCTGCCCTGCTTCCCTGAGCTTGGCATGGGTAATTATCAGGATGTTTCTATGGCAAAGTTTATAGGGAAACAACATGGTACCAAGGGCTTATCACTGAAAACACACTCTCGGACTAAAATTACCTCATTTGTCATTTGGACAGTTTGTTCTGACAGCATAATGAAACGAGGCTTGAGTTCTACTTTAGAACCACAAAATTGAACTGCTCTACACACAATTTGCTTCCCATGTGCAGACCTGAGAAGAAATCCATCAATGAGCATCCATTTTCATGGAATGTAGCAGTATTTTCACGCGACTGACACCTGTAGACTTTAAAACACTTCAGGGGCAGAAAATGAGGGGAAACAAAGACCGATATCCTGTTTTCTCCTTCTTAGAGCTCATGGAGTCACAGTCGAATAAGCAAGCTGTGTTTGATCTTCTCTTTGGCTACTGTTTCTGTCGAGGCTAAGCTGGTGTGCTTGATCCTGAGCAGAGCACACTCATTTCCGCTGGGTTAACGCGTTACCATAGAGAAAAATAAGGGAACAGAGTGTTTCAGAGCCTCAGCTGGAGAAAGCGGGACATGATACAATGGGGTTGGAATCGGCAGAGCCGAGAGAGTTTGGTGTTTTGGGACTGCTCTGGGTCTTGACTCATGTTGGACTGTACGAATTCCATTTGTTTAGACTTAACTGTATCAAAATCTATATCCCTATTAAAAACTGCCACTGAGTCTTAATCCAAATGCAGCTGTGGATAAATGTGTTTTTCATCAACCAAAGTTTGAATCAAATATATGACTTGGGATTTGGTTACCTGGTCCTTTGAGTGGGTAGTCCTTCCAGTGATCTCTGAGAACAACATGCAGTACAGGATACTCAATGATTGTTTTATAACTCAGATTATCCCTGAGGCTTTTCTCAATGTCCAACTCGTGGTACCTATGTCAGATCACAGGGAGAATCAAGCAAAACAAAGACATGATTACAACGTAATATCATTACAGAATGCCAGGTAAATTATATGATCACAAGACGCAGAAGGCACAGCTTTTTTTTTAAGCTATTGCTGACAATAATCAAAAGATTAATAGATAATTAAGATCTGAGTTTTCAACAGCCAAATGAACATCATTTTCTGGCATCACATATTGACAGATGCAGTATTTGGCCAAGACTTAGCAGCATCACTAAGGCACATGGGGCAGCACTCCCCACCCTTGTGCAACCATCTGCAGAAGATGACATCAATGATTGCCTCAGTCAAGAAATTTCATAAATCACAGGACGAAACGGTTCGCTGAATAAATAGGAGGTATGCTCTAATTTAGGATGTATTATATATGTCAGGGATGGAGGGCTCAAGACCGGTCTCGAGCTGTTATTTCCTGGTCTTGGTCTTGGAGGGTGCAGTCTCCATCTTGGTCTTGGTCTCCAAAGAACTGGCCTTGACTCCAAGTCTGATTTGACAAATCTTCATTACTTTCTTACTGGTTTTCTAAATTAAACTATTGTACAATGTCAGTCCATTAATTCAGTTTAGAGATTGTGTATCAAAATGTGGCTGCATTTGAAATATTAGCTTATTTTGACATTCATTAGATTAATACTTTGGTATTTTGGTAGAGCAATTAGATGTTTTTACATTAATTTTTATATTTTGTTCATGGCCCCCTCCAAAAAAATTTTGTTATAAATGATTCAGCCTCGATCATAGTCTTGGAGTAGTCTAGGAAAAACGAGTCTTGACTACATCCCTGCTACAAATATCTATATGTCTACCTATTTAATCACTTAAACATTTGTGAAAGTAATGTACAAGTATAGAAAAGATTTTGAACATCCTGCTTGTTTTGTTCAATGACACAATTACCCATGGAACATCCCACTTCTAAAGTCAGTCCAAAAGCTTTATTAGAACAAGCCCATAAATGAAATTTCACTGGAAAAGGAGCTTAAAAGAAACTGCCCTCCAAAAGAAAACAACTTCCCTGAATAGGCCATGTCAAATGAGTACAAACAGCTGATGTAGATTTAAAAACATCTGGAAATTGTCAAATTGCCAAAGTGGCATTATTAACATAACGTAAACATGTGCAGTTTATCCAGCAATAATAACACTGTTTTCCATCCATGTAACAAAATTAAAAAGCATAAAGTTTCAAAATTACTGCTTGGTGTGTAAAAAGTAAAAATAGCAAGCAAAAGCAGAAACTTATACTTAGAATGTGCTTACGGGCGCCCATTATGTCCATGACATTTAGTTTATGGGTAAAAATCTAACGAATACAAACAAAAAAAATTTAATACAATTCTTTATACATCCTTGTTAGTAAACAACTATAAAAGAAAGCAGATTTTTCCTCCCTGTGGTGTCAATGAGATTATTAAACCTCTGTCCACTTCCACATACAAAGCTGTGCAGCTCTGCCAAGAACATGCACACATCTGGTGTCTATATAACGTTCTCTCAATGAACAGAAGACTCAGCTAATGCTCTCTTACAGGGGAGTTTTTGTTGTTTTCTCCACCGTTCTGCTCAAACCCTTGTAAAATAAAAAGGAAGAAACAAATCAACCTTTCTTTTATTATTATTTTTACTATACTGAATAAATACAAATCGAAAGTTGTTCACAAGCTGGTACCTGGTGAGACAGGGCAGATGTAAAAACCTACTTATGTTCCGGTTTAAAAGGTAATTACACGTAACCAGTTCAGAAAGTGTAACATGTTAAATGGGGGAGATTGTTGTAACAAACCCCATTTCCACGGTCAACTTGGTGTACTAATGTACTCAGGAATAAGAACATAACATTCTGGGTATTCTGATTCGGAAACAGTGTCTCTTCCTGGAAAATCTCTACAGGATGGCACTAAAAAAGTCTTCCCACACCTGTTCCCAAATAATGGAGCTCAACCAGCCTGATTTGATCTGGCTGTATCTGGGCTCTTGTTCTTGGTGCCACAGTCCATAGGTAAGATTTGGGATGGACTTGCACCAGTTAAATGAGAGCTTTACTTTCTTCACAGTAGTCATAAAAGATGCCACACAGTCAACATTTGAAACCAGTAAACATTTTATATTTGAGTCTATCACTGCACCCAGATTTTGAGCCTGATCAGTAATTTCTAGTTGTAATGACTGAACTCTTGATTGATCACAACTCTTGTGGTCCAAAAACAATAATTTCAGTTTTGTTTCTGCTCAGTTGAAAAAAGGCAATGCACATCCACACATTTATCTATTCTAAGAACCGGTTCAGTGCTTGGCTCTGTAACTTTGGGATACCATACCCTTGACTTCTGTACACTCTGATGTGAAGTTACAGAAGTTACAGAAGTTAGTTATAGAAACACAAAGAAGTCCCTGTTCTTTTGGTAAGACTGGAGCCAGTCAAGTATTTACTGTACCAGAGAGTCTTTCCCAGCTCTCCAGTTGCTTCAATAATATGCAACAGCCAACAGTGCCAATGCTGCACTGAGATTCAGCAGTACCAGCACTGTGGTTCTTCTATAGTCTGTCTTTATGTGGATATCATTGAACACATAGACTAGGGGAGTCTCAGTAGTGTGGTGAAGACGGAAACCAGACTGAAAGATGTCAAAGCAGTTGGTCCTGTTCAGTTGTTACACATCTCCTTTCCAGCATTAACCGGGAGCTTAGGAAGTGTTTTTATTTTGTAGTTCGTACACATTTTGAAAGAGGTCTGACAGTCTTGTAGAGGATTGTATTTTCCTAAACTCCATGTGGGACTTTCATACTTCTACAAATCCAAAAATTATCTTGAGAAAATTATATATTTTTCCAGGCTGTTCAAACATGCACAATAAACCTGTCCTTACACCTTCATTTCATCCTTATTACCAGCAGCAGCTCTTTAAGCAAACCTATAAAAATTTAGTTCACTGATGTTCAGGAAAAGAGTGACAGAAACTAGTTTCAATAATCCAAGCAGAATCATGCTTTTTATGTGTGACCTAAACACATAACTTAATGGAATATTATCTCCTGTAAATGTAGAACAATTTCAATAACAACACCACACGATCATATCAGGAGACACGAGGAAGCATCTGTTAAGCAGAAATAAATACAGGCTTTGGGGCAAGATGGGCAACAGCTGATGAGCAAGGTCCGAAAAAGGTTGGCCACAAATATGTAAGAGAAGGCTCAGCTTACAAGGGACAAAAACATCCCTGTCTCACAGGGCATTGGCATAAGCAAAAAAAAAAACAAACAAAGTACAGACAGGTGTTTCCTTTTTCAGCCAGAAATGTAAAAACTTGTGTAAATCTGACACATCAGGAGGCATGGATGCCTGGCTGGCTGAGAGGAAAAGCAGAAGTCCAGGGAAAAAGGGAGAGGGCATCCTCTGGATCACAGCAGTGGAATGAAATAAAATAAAAAAAACAAACATGAAAAAAATTACATAAACAAATATCCAGGAAGGTGTGAATGGTACTTTTGATGTGCTTGCCTTCTTTTCCAGTAAGAGGATGCTGCTAACACAGCTATGTTTAGTTAAGCACAAGAACGTCTTTCTTGGATATTTCTCGAAGTCGTTCAACAACATGCAGTCATGCCCTTTGTGGTGAATAACCTCCTAGAAGCCGTTACCACCAGTATCCATGACTTCATTAAATCAGCAGCTAAAGAAAAATTAAGAGTTTTCTTCATGGAAAGCAGTTTTCCAGAAGAACTAGCCCATTTGGTTGCAAAAGGTTTTAGACTTGTTTTGGACGAGATGTCACTCTGCAGCACCCCAACTTCAAATTAGAGGTGTAATCAGTGGCCAAACCTTCTTATGTAACTACGCAGAGTTAATGTAAGATAATTCCCATGATGTTCATTTTAATGTGGCCCATTAATATTCATTACTAACTCAATTTGCTGTTATTCAACCGCTTGCTGATAGATACTAAGGTGGGGCAGGAAAGGGTTGTAGTCATCCAAAGTAAGAAGAAAAAGGGCAAGAATGATTTATAACCCTTAGTGACTCACTACTGTAGACTTAACCCGACACACACTAAGAGTTCTTTCCAGACTTGCTGTCCAACACTGATGACAAAAACAAGGCTAACAGCTATAGAAATCTATAGAGATCTTGTCTGCACGGTGACATTCTTGTATCATTCTTGTATCTCTCTATGTGTATGTTTTGCAGTCTCTCAAGCAAAAGAACTTGAGAAGAATTGCTGTAATTATATGTAGTGAAATGAGTTTTATACTGGAACAGGCTAAAAGGCTGCTCAGAGTCAAAGAAGCCAAAACTTCAAAAGCAACATAAAAACACTGATTGCAAATGTACTGAGAGACCAAGACCTTAATTTTGGAGACATGTCCTGTGGTATGATGGCACTAACGTTGAAGAAGATCACTGAGATAATCTTGTGAAAGGATCCCCAAAAACCTTTATTAATGTAACACAGTTTAAAAGGCTATTCTACGTTTTGTTAAGGAAATGTCAACTTTTGAATTTCAAGAAGTTACAAAAATGTTTTGAAAAAGAAACGCTCCCTACTCTCCTTTCTTAACATATGGGTATCATACATCTAAGAAAAACCGAGCAGATATTCATAACCACTGTTTATTTCTACCTTGCTGCTGCTTGTGTTTTTTGGGATAGGCCAGCCATGTGGGAATGTGGCAGTAATATTTTAGGGCATATCTACTTTACACCACAGGATGGCAAAATTTAAGCGGTTTTCAGTCACTCTGTGTATCTCCAGCCAGGATGTCGACTAATGCTGGACATGCCTCCAGCTGGTGGGATTTTATCCCTTAAATACTCTGAACTGCATTGTCTTCAAAGGATGCATAACAGTTTTCTCAAGAAATAAAAACATGGCTTTCATATTAAAGGGTTGGCATAGCAATTTAATGAAACGGCATGTAATTTTTCATGATAGAGATGAGCTTTTAATGACTGTTTTTATAACAGTAACATTGTAAAGGTGCAGCATAAGACCAGGATTTTGTTCTCAAGTGTTAACACAAGCAAGCAAAACATGACAGTCGGACAGCCTGTGCTAAATCTTGGCAAATACCTACACTCATCTTTCAATCATTTCTTTAACTATGCTGTCAGGAAATATAATTTATAGCTTGGAAATAGGAGTGCAGCCCAGCCCACCAGGCCAAACAAAAGAAGCAAGTATCTGTGCATATTATAAGGATGAAAAATGGGATGGGAGGTTGCATGACGTTTCATTTGGGCCAAGAATAATGGTTATGAACATTTTATGATCATCAGTCACTCTGAGACAAAACGGAAATGGAAAGCAGAGAAAGAGGCTAAAATTGGGCAAGGTAATTGGATGTCGTAATACTCTCATTTTTTAATCTGCTCAGAAAAGCAAGAAATCAAGCTGCTCACACAAGACAGAAACTGTGAAGATTTGTAGACAATGTAAGGGAAGTGGATTTCGGATAAAGATAAAGCACATCCATCCTGGAATTTCACCAAAAAAAGGCAAGAAAATAGAACCTGATGCTGTTAAACCCTTCTTGCCAAAGCTCTGCGTAGGTTTGGTGGAATTTACAAGGCAGTGATATCATCTCCATAAACTGCGTATTTTGATTTCAAGCATACTGAGTAAATCACTCAAGATTAGTAAGATTGATCAAATGGTCACACCGCACACAGTGCGGTCACACGAACAGGGCGTAAGATGAGTGATCTGAGTCTAGGATGTTTTCTGAGGTGGTTAAAAGGCTCCGGAAATTATTTGAAAACAACAAAAAGCAGTGACTTAAAAAACAGTTTTAACGTTTTTGTAGACAAGTGAAATAATTGTAGCTGCATACTAAATTGCAAGAAATACTTACAAAACGCGTAGCATTATGATTAAGGACAAAAAACATCTTTCATAATAATAAAAAAAAATTTAATCTAAGTACACCAAAAAGGAAAACATACAAAAAGTGGAAAAATGTCTCACCTCACAGAGTTAGCCTTTCTCCCCTCTGCTTTCATGAAAACTTTCACATGTTCGAATTGATGATGCACATACATCTTCAATCTGAAATAGAAACTCACAATCATACAAAAACTTCAATAACTGTAAAAAAATTATCTCCATTTGAGATTTATTCTAAAAAGTAAAAAACAACAAAAGCATACAATTTAGACTGATGTGACCTTTTTCATATAGTCACAGAAATGGAGAAAAACACAAAGTGTTGACTGAGCACAGCAAAGAAGAAACCTAAACACACTCTAATATCCTGACCGATATTTCCAAGGCTGGGAATTCAGGTTCCAAACAAAGAGGGAATTTCCCTCTTAAAGACGGTTTACACACACTGGAGTGTACTACTTGTGCCCTCAGCTAGACATCGTAAGCTCAGTTTACCATAAACAACTTTTTTGTTGCTTTTCGCTTAATGTTTTCTCCAAGCTCTACTCTGCTTCACTCCCTGTCCCTCCTGAACTTCATCAGAAGGTATGCTAAGCCTTATTTAACTCTTGGAGAGTTAACTTTGACTGAAAGGTTTAAAGAACACAACATTATAAATACTATACTTCTATACTATTTGAGGTTTTACAAAGTAAACTTGCCAGCTCCTTAAACACCATTGATAATTTCAATAAATAAATGTTACATTTATGTATCTGTGGTTTGTGTTAAAATATTAGCATTTATGGGCCCCTCAAGCCCTGGTGATGGAGCCGCTGACTTAATTTGGATTAAACAGAAGTGCAAATATTTGATATTAATTTTAATTGTATGTTTTGATTTGTTGTTTTTCAGGCTAGTTGTGGATTTAAATAGTGTTTCACTGGCGTTTTCCCGTAACATATAGTTACCTAGTAATATTTTTACATTTCCTGTGACCTTAACAGTTTTTAATACAAAAACATGGTGGACTGCCTCAACGCCCCGACCACCGGGCTTAGCAAGTTTTCTGTGGGAAACCCTGAACGCCCAATTGTAAATTTTTTGGTAAAAGAAAAAAAAAATTGCTCTGATCCCTAACTTTGTTCTAAATTTAGATAGATCTTCAAACCTCCATTCCTTTCATAGATATAGGAAAATTTACCAAATTGAATCTATTTTTGGGCACTGACGGCATTACAGTTTGGTTTTAAACATTTACCTTTCACAGTATGAGCGCTGGTAAGGTTTTTTATTGAAATCCTTTAGCAAAAGACTCTGGAAGCTTTGTGAATTGTGTACTTTTACAGCAGCATTTCACACTGTGGACCACAGTACTCTCAGCTTTTGTTTGGAACAATGTGTTGGATTTAAGGTGTGCCACTGGATTGGCTTCATTATTATTGAAGTGATAGACCATTTAGTGCTAATACAGAAATTTGTCTGTCCACCTCAGCCTCTCTTTCTTGTGGGATTCCTCAGGTATCAATTATTGGTCCAATTCTTTTTTCTTTACACATGCTTCCTTTGGGTCTATTCTTGGAAAATATTGCATCTCCTTCCACTGCTACTACTAGATGACTACCCGATTTACCTTCTTCTAACACCTTCCTCGCTCTAAATTTTTTGAGCCTCAATGCAAGCAAAACAGAGGTTATTTTACTAAAATCATTTCTACTTGTATTTCAGACTGGGGCATGACATGTTACGTTTGTTCCATTAATTTGTACCCTATAATTCTTGGAGTCATTTAGCCTTGTTTTTGAGATGTTTTAGTTTACTTCATGATTTCAGACTGATTCGATTTCAGTGTTTTGACTCCAAGGGTCTGTTAGTAATCACGCAGAGGTGTGGCCAGTGAAATTGAACTAAGCTTTCCAAAGAAATGTGGTTAGTCATAGTTGAATCCTAACTTAACAAGGTAGAGCTAGGGTTGATTTGGATAACTTTTCTTGTATTCCTTATGTATATTTTCTTTTTCTGTTATTATCAAGACTTGGATTAGAACTTGGATTAGATCTTGATTAGATTACATTTGTTCCATAAATTTTCTGCTGAAGCTTGAGGATTATTCAAGCCAAAGTAACATTTCAAAACCTGTAATCTCACTGTTAAGCTTTGGCATCTGTCATGGCAAATTCACTTTACACAATATGATGACATTTAGAATCTATATCAAGGGGAAAAGTGCTTGAAGTAAAAAAAAGAGTTGAGTGATGTAGAAATTATGTTGGAAAATTTGATTGAAAACATTGGCAATTCCATGAGATTAATATTCATTATTGTAAAAAAAAAAAAATCCAAAGAATTAAGAAAGAAAAGCTGAAATCTCACTTTTGACGAGTTACAGGATCAGACTCTGTGGGGTGAATATAAGCAGTCAAGATCTGGATCAAGGTCTGGCTGTCAGACACCCTAGAAGAAAAAAATGTGAGGTGAAAAAAGAATTTGAGTTAAACAATGTCAAAATTAAATCAAATCACAGTCATATCATAATCAACATTATTGTATTGTAACATCTGAGAAACAAACCAGAAATATGTCATTTTAAAGTATAACTTACCTCCTCTGACTGAACTCTGAGCTGCTCTGAGGAAATATGAGCTTCAGATACCACAAGAATTGCTTTTCCCTAAATAGAATGCAGAAAATATAAATTAATAAAAAATAAATAAAAGTATTCATCTTGTTGCCTGCTTTTGGGAAACCACCACAAAATGTTAATATAAACGCAACTTCCCATATTTAAATTGTAGTACTCAAATGATTAGGCCAAAATCTGTCCTGAACAACACAAGCTTCTGTTTGAAAATTGAACAAAATGGCCTAATGTATATCACAGAATATTGAGTTCTTTAAGAGCTATACTTTAGCATGTAAAGATGGACAGAGTTTAGTTGTCATGGTATTTAAGAAAAAAAACTCCTCTAAGCATGTTCAAGTTGTCCGCAACAGCCAAAAAAATGTACTTTATAAATGTTTTCAATTGACAACAAGACAGGGTTATGTTATTTTTAATAACTCTCTTAATACTATGTTAAACTACTCCAGATAGCATAAAAATACACAAGATTTAAATATTAAAAAGACAACACCGAAAGTTTATTTTGCCACATAGACTGAAAAGACTAAATGTTTCTGGTTCAAATAAAGCAGCAAGTTCTTCTTTTCAGTGTGACAATCCAATTACTACATATGCTGAACATAACTACAAGGACTTGATGGACCAAAGCCACAGAATTTACTATATTTAAAGATGAAGCTGGTTCATCAACCATTTTCTTTGGCAAAGTATACAGAGCAAGGCCTTGGATGAAATCCATGAGATGGAGATCAAGCACAACCTCAGAAAGATGAAAAAGTATAATTGTATGCCACATACAAGGGCTTGTTATTACGGCTTCACTACTCTCTAAGAAAGATTCAGAGCATAGCTTAGAGCTTTCGTTTGATCTGAGATATTTGTTTCTGTAGCTCTTTTTATTCATTAAATTTCTGCACACTCACTTTGTAGAGGTATCAACCCTGTTTGAGTTGGAAGAGAAATGTGGTCTCCTGTTAGAAACAAGTTCAAGCCTAAAATGAGATCAATAAATTGTCTTTGAAGCTGCCATTATTTTTTCAACTAGCAAAGATGAATCCAAGAATTCCACTTTTGGATTGGTGGAGTGGTGAAACAAACATGCCTGCAAAATATTTTCTAACATCTCTGAGTAGAAAATCTACAGAGCGATGAAATTATCTTTTTTTTACTTTATTTTTTTTTCTAATGATGGAAGGGCAGCTGGTAACCAGAATGGGCCATATTTTAGCATGATCGACTAAATAACGATGAACCTATCGGACACTTAAAAATAAAAAAAAATTCTCATCAGTGAACACATCATATTAAGCACCAGTCAGGTTGCTCTAACTACACTCTTCAGTGATGATGTTACTGAGTGAAAAGTCGAAAAGTTGTTTATTTTAAGTATCAGTGAGGTGAGTTATCATCCCAAAGATGTCCAATCAGGCTGGCAAGCTTTTCTAGTCAAAAGTTGATTCCCCATCTCTTTATGAATCTTGCTCTGTGCCCTGATGTGCAGCCATGTTGGGACAGGAAGAGACCATGCTTAAACTATTCCCACTAAGTTGAGAGCATGACATTTTTCAAAATGTCTTGTTGTGTAGAAGATTTAAGTTTGATGCACTTTACATTCCTTGCCCACATTAAGATTTAGATGACACTGGCTTCATGCAAAATCTTTAAAACTGAAGGAACATTATATTGATTGGAAATAAATAATATGATTAGGTAACAATAGGCTCATCTCAACCAAATATGGATCACAAAATTTAACAGTAATATCGCAGTTGCACATCTTCCTGACATGTTACAGTTCAACTCAAGTTTATTTAAATACACGCCTGAGTGCAACAACTTATCTAAGTTCTAAATCAATTTCAGCTGCAGCAGACCACAGAGACTAGTACCACAGAGTTAAAATCCAATTCCACTCAATTAGGTCAAGGGATGTCTAAAAAGTCAATTAGTAAAAAGCTATCAGTCTAGGAAAACCAGCTCTACTCTTTATCTTTATGCAATTTCTCATACAGTGTAAGCAGAGAGCAACAGTGTAGGAGAACAGATACCTTCTAATGAAAAAAAAAATGGAAAAAAAAAAACTTTAAATAGAAAAATATTGGAAAAAAATAACAGTAATATTTCATGAGCTCTTACACTTAAATAGCTTTGATATTTATTTATGGATTTACAACACAGCGTTCCTTCAGAGTGGGCTTCTGGACAGGCAGGGAGAAAGATTGTGTGTTTAAAATACTCAACGAAAGGTGTTTATCAGTATTTTGTTGTAATGAAAGGGAGATGTTTGCAAGAAGAGTAGCAGTCGGCATGTTAGGAGCGTAAACAAGGTTAGGGTGAAGGGACTGCCTTTCCTGTTCCAGGAGATATGGAACAACATCCACTTCTTAGGAACTGGAATAAATATGTTTGCTTTGTTTCAGCAGAATTTCACCCTTAAGTGCACGTCTCCAGATGCAAATGTTTGTACATGCAAATACATACAGGGGGTGGAGCAGCAGGTGTGATGAAACCATTATTCTGTCATTACCTCAAATGGAAACTATGTCTTTCCTTGGAAAAGGGACTTGCTCAAAGAAGCTTTCAATCACTTCAGGTAAGGTCACAATGCATTCCTGGGGTAAGCACCATCACTCATTGGTGGGAAAAAAAAAAGAAGGAAAGGAAGCAGCATAAAAACTGAAAACAGAAGCCTCAAAAACACAGGTTTGCATTCCAGAGGTCACACTGCAGAGTTCATCCACAGAATATGAACTCTAAATGATAGTCAGGGCATACACTATTAGGGTATAAATGTGTAACAGGTCAATCATGCACACTGGAAAAATGCCTGTCAGAAAAAAAGGCTTTTGAACTATGCAGAGATTATGATGAAAGGGCTACAATTCTTATCAATAAGCTGTCTGCTACCTAACACTGCCGGGATTTAACAACATTTTTGCTTTAGAGGGATTATTCTTCAAACAGAAACTAAGTCTTTCTGAATGAATACGGATTGTTACAAGACCAAAAAAAAAGTTTTTAAGAAAGTAAACAAATAGCATTAATGCAACACACGTGTTCAAGAAGTAGACTTGATCTTTTTAAATCTTTGTTAAAGCTCTGACTGAGCTACAGCCTTCTCCAACTCCCCAACACCCTTTGTAAAATCCCAGGTTGTTGTGATGTAATCCATTGAGGCAGTGATATGTTCTTTCAAAACCTTTTTTCCCAAAAGTAATGCATATCCTGTCTGATACAATTCAACTGTAAAAGACCCAAATGAATTAGAAAGACAATTTGTAAAACTATATACTGTAAGTTGCAATAAACTGGCTGCAAATGTGAACATTCTTAACATCTGGTCATTGCTTCCTTTACCAAAAGATAAAACAACATCATTATACAAGGTTATTGGTGTGGTACAAAAATAATCCACAACATTATATAAACCATGTATCAAATTCAAGGCCAATGGGCCAAATCTGAACCCCACACAACTACTTAACAAGGCCCTTAAGCACAATATTATTATTTTTTTTAAGGTTTTTATTGGCTCTAGTGGCCTTTATTTTTGGATAGTTAATTGACAGGAAAGTGGGTAATGAGAGAAGGGGGAAGACATGCGGCAAAGGTCACCAGGCCGGGAATCGAACCTGCGACAGCCGTGTCGAGGACTAAGGCCTCCTTATGTGGGTTGTGCTTAACCCCTGCGCCACCACAGCACATTCCCAATATTTTTAATATATATATAAAAACAGATTTCTAACTTTCCAAAGAGACACAAGGGAATTATAGTCAGTCTCTTCTGGCTCTGTAATTTTCCAATTTAGATGCAATAGTCTGACGTTAATAACACTTGATAGAATGATAAACATATTTGATGTGTATTGCTGATTTTAACAATGGAACCTGACAAAATGCAATGGCTTTTTCTGGTTTTCACAATTGTTGACTGTATGTGTATAGAGTGTTTTAATGTTTTCATGATGCAAAGCACTTTGAGCTGCCTTGCTGCTGAAATGTGCTATACAAATAAACTTGATTGTTTCTGAAAAGTTATTTTCAAAAACAATCACTAGGCTTCATGAGATCTGCATACCACAGTCACCAATATTTCCATAAATAACCAATTAAATAAAACCATATGTAAAACAAACAAACAGATAAATGATAAAAGTCATATTCTCATCCATGTTTCTTTTATGTTTTTGGCTTGTTTCCTCCTCTGGGTTTTTCCCCTTTTGTTTTCCCTCACTCAATCTCCTGAGCTCCCGTTGACTCTGGCTCCTACTCAGCTCTGCCCTCCGACTGTTTTATGCTAGATGTTTGTGCAAGACTCTGACATGACTTTGAGACCCACTCCTAACTGACTTCTGAACTGTAAAAAGCAGTTTTTAATCACCAATCTCTAAAACTAGCTGGCCATTAAAAACCTAGAATTAAATGTGCGCATTGTAAAATGTGTTTATGATAGAATAGATCATTTTGGAAACAAAAAGCAATGAATAGTAAACTTTAGTTTATACCCAGAGGTCAAATCATAAACCATCCTGACTGATATAACATGTTATGAAAGGTAATTTTATACAAAAATGGTCAAACGTTTTGGCAGCAATGCAAACACTGTATTTTCCCAGCTTTGTTGCTCTGGTTTCCCTGACAGCTAATGTTTGATTAATGAGAACAGTGATTAAATATGCATTAAATCCACAACAGGAAGCCTATTTTCTAAAACTTTGTTTTAATAGATTGTTAGCCATAAAAATGAAGTAGCAGAAGACAACAATAAAATCCTATCACTTTAATTAAAAAAATGTTTGCTTCAAACCTGGTAATATCATTATCTTGTTAGAAAAAGGATTCAATCATTGCATTGCTCAAGCAAGGACACAGTTGCTAAGATGTTTGCACATGAAAGGACAGCTTCCTGCACCTACATGCAGTAGAAGGTGAGAAGTTCAGCAACATTAAAGAAGGTTTTAGTGTATTCTGGAGTGTCCAGCAAAAGCTGGGAACATCCTCAATGTTCAATCAGTTTGCAACAAATCAGTTTGCAACCAAAGCACTTCTTGTTCAACATTGGCAGCAGGTGGGTGTTAGTGCAGATGTGCTCAGACTAATGCTAAGATTATTAGGTAATCTATTCTTGTGACAAGAATAGACAGCTGACGGTTTATTTCTTTATGAATCCCAGACCTTAGTTAGTTATATTAGAAATATTTTTTCTAGAAATAGCATAGTAATCAACACCATCAGTCCTGTCAGAAAGCTACAACTAAGATATCAGTCCAACAACAAATTCAAATCTACCTACAGGTGTTAATGATCTAATTAGAGCTGGATCCTGAAATGAGGGAGGGGAAAAGAAAAGGAAACAGCTCTGGGAGTGCTCATTAGCGAAAGGGGACAAAAACAAAATGCTAGTCATAGGAGGAGTCCAACTTTCCCAGAAAATTGATGACACTGCTTGACACTTGTAATAGGTCATCCTTAATCAGGCCCAAACTAAATTACTGGTCAGTGCTTCTGTCAAACTGACTGATTACAGACCACCAATACAGCCTCTGAACTGGGATTTTTTTCATGATTCTTGCATAATGAAAAACGCTACGAAGTGCACAGTGTGACCCCACCTTGAGGGGGCTCCACAACCTAAGGGTCAAAGTAGATCTACTTCTTCTCTGCATAGAAAGATGTCAGTTGACGTGGTTCAAGCATCTGATCAGGGTGCCACTTGGGCATGACTCATGGGAGGAGACCCACATGAAGACGAAAAACACTTTGGGATCCCCAAGAATCCCAAAGTGTTTCTTGGGGACAGAGGGATGTCTGGGGTTGCCCCCGTAGTCTGTTGACCCATCAACCTGATCTTTGATGTGCAGAAGACAATGGATGGATGTGAAAAAGGTCAAACTGAAAAATTTACTTTAAAGTTCATACATAAGCCTGTGAATCTTTTGAGGTTTTTTTTAGTTATTACTTGCTATACCATAAAAGCATATTGGTCACAGAGAGAGAATGAACCACCACTTTAAAAACTTTGGAGGATAATCAGTAGTATTTAGCCATGACCTCACAAGTTTTATCCAGTGTTACAGAGAAGATACATGTTGTTAGAATCCAATGACGATAGCTTTTGGTCTTGTCGTCAAGTGGAGATTATCCAGAGGCCCTGGACAGGAAATGTCTGTCCTCAAGGGCCAGTTTTATGTTTGTTTAGTTGTTACCCTGTTCTAACACATCTAATTAAAAGACACTTATTAGCAAAAACCTGCACAAGAAAAAGAGTCAGAGATTATGTTTTTTATTACATTGACACGATTTTTAAACTTTGTTCTTTTAGGTATGTTGAACTAAGAACAAATTCTGTTAAAGTTTAGTGAGCCAACTACAGTTGGTGCCAGAAACCATCTAAGAAATAAAGCAGACTCAGACGAAGATGAATGAGTTCATTAACAAGAGCACACAATGTTGATTAAATAAGTAATTGGAGTCACTTGTGCCATCATCACTTTAACAGAATGCCTGACTGGTAATCTGGCAATCAAGAGCTGAAAACCATCTGGCTGGATTAAAGATGGGACAGATCCAATAAGAATGGAACTAAATGCGCAAGTCTGTGCTTTCCTCTTCTCAAAAGCACATGCCAGGATGTTGGTGGAACTGGGTGCTACTACAAAAACATGGTGGGATTTGAGGACTTTTGCTGAAAAAAAAGCAAAAGACAAAAGGAGAAATTAAAGCAATATGTGGACCAAAGGCTTATCCATTGGTGTAGTGTAGATAGGTTACTCCTTGGTGAGTCTTCTGTTCCAGAAAAGGTATAAAAATACCAATTGGTACAAAATGTAAGGATATAGATATTGAGAAGAAAAATATTTAGGTATCTGTTGTGGGAAATTACCAAAATGTTTTTTTTTTTTAATGAAGCAGACACTCTGCCGACTTATAGAATGTGGTTTAAAACTTTAATTTTTAAATAAAGCTGACAGAGTGGCGTAGGTTATTCTAAGCCATTTCTTTGGCTACACTGCTATAGCTTTGGGCTTCCTGAAGATATTAATGTCACTTTATGAATTCATTGCAATTCATATTTCCTTTAACTTTGTGCTTTGTCCATGTTTCTCTTAAAAAGAAAGTACGCCTAGTCCAGTGCCATTGTGTTTCGCTGTGTCTCCTTCCTGGATTGTACCACTGACAAAGTTATTGCTGCCATAACTATTTGTAACCTTTTCATTTTTTCTTTTGCACAGAAAGTAATGGTGGCACATAGATTCTGTGCAACATCAACTGAGCTATCAGACCCATTAACATTGTGAACTCCAACTCTAATAAACATGTTTAAAGCTGGTTTGAGCTGAATTGGGATGCGTTTGAGATATCTGTTGTAAATTGACACTACAGAGAAATACTAAGTTGAACTGAACTCAAGTAAAAGAACTCAAGTCGGCATATTTTTTGCCGACAAAAAATATGAAAACAGAGGAAATTTATTTTTACATAACATTTGTATCAATTTTACAATAATTCTAATGAAATTGTCAAAGTAGATGTTCAGAAAAGATATCTGAAGAGAAAGTATTTCTGATGCTCAAGTTTGGAAGATTTTTAATTCAACTTTCTGCTAAACAGAGTGCATAGGAAAATTCCTGGTTAACTCAGTTTGAGCATCATTCAGACTGTAGTCAATAAGCCAATTATAATGGCTAGGTTTGACGAAACTACTACTTGTAAGTCTGATGCAAGATTTGCCTCCAATAGCAGCTAAAAGAGACTCTGCCCTGCATCAGCCAACAAGAGTCAAAATATTGTCTGCTGGAGCTTAAGAACACTGTTTAAAGTTCAACTGAGTGTTTGGAAAGCAGAGGTCGTAACACACATGAGGGTGAGCTCACGTTGATTGATGCGCTATTGATAGCGCACCAATCCGGGGGAGAAATATGATTTTCTACGCTTTAATCAATTTGCACAGTCATCCATCACATTGAATCATTCAGATGCCATGAAAGTAAAAAAAAAAAATCTGTGATGAATGTCAAAACTAAACTAAAGGCTTTTCTAAAATTGCATTAATAGGTCTAATGGAGGTGCCAAAATAACAGTTTGGCTGTTACAATATGCATGTGAGTCTTCACAGCTTGCCCATTGCAAGGGATAATTGCAAATCTGTGATATTTTCACTATGCTTGACAGTATTGCCAAACAGCCATATTTACCATCATACACACTACCTTGCTGGCCATTTAAAACATGTAAGACACACTAGTGAAGTCTTTGTACTTGCATGTTTTTTTTTTGTGGTTTTTTTTTTTTGGCTTATATAATGGTATTTCCATTGCAAATAAGGGAGTCATGCCATGATGTCAATGCCAGCAAGTGTCTTGGGCAACAAATGTCCATTTAATGATGTAATGTGATTTAAATTGACTTGAGCTTTGGTGAAAGTTTGACAAATTACACTAGCAACCACATATTAGGCATGGCATAACGTTTAGAGAGGATGCACTGGATTCTCAAATGATTCTTGAATGTGTGCAGGATCAGGATAATGCGATTCTTACATTTGCTTTGTCATTTAGATCTTTACTGACTAAAGTACAGCTAACTTGTTTTCATCTTGATCTGGTGATTCTGATCCTACATAAACATACAAGCCTTTGTTGCACTTAACTCTGTATTTAGCATTTTACCATGTAATGCATGTATTAAGGATGTAACAAAAAATACATTTGTGACTGGACTTTTAATCAGGCCAACAAAACTTTTGCAGAATTCACACTCTGTGTGGCTCATTCTCAGTGTAGCCTTTATTCAGTCAGACTCTAGAGGGCAGTCTTGGTTGCCTATGTGAACTGTATCATGTATAAAAGTTAAAACAAACAAAAGAAAACACAGTTGTATTTGAAACATGGCGACACTCTTGAGTGTGCTGGTGGAATTTTTGTCTTTATGGGCTGAATCATTAAGATGTCTATCTTTAAAAACCTCTGCTTGTCCACCATGTTTTTCTGAACGCAACTGTCAGCATAGTCACAAAATTTCAAAGGTGTGGAAAATTTGGTCCGCACGAAGGGGTGTGGTTGCCGACATGATGTAATGACAGACGCGTCAAGCATCATTAAAGCTTAACACTGACAACCTCCTCCCACATGGTATGATGTTGGTACTGGTTTTGATTTAAATATTTATTGACAGTTCACAGAAAACAGGCTGCTTCAGGCTTTGGTACTTATACTAAATGAATAAACTATTTAACAGATAGTAGATAGGAGCTTTTCTGTCACAAATTTTCAGCTGAAATAGAAATAGCTATCATTTCTTCTTAATGGAGCTGTAGGGGAAAAAGGAAAAATATTGTGATGACACTTCAATACTTTGAAGAAAAAAGTTAATCTTCAAATGGAGTAAAGCTCTATTTTCCTCCACTTCTATCAACAAAATACTAAATTTTACAGTGTGGTGTTCAACACCTGTCAATAACTGGAAACAAAATTAACTCTCCTCTGACCCTCAAAGCCTGGTTAATTGGGCCTGATTTCCAATATATAGTAAAATAATATGCCAGCCACAAAAACCTCACCAGCTCATATTGCTAATTATCTCAAGTTATTATAGAAATATGCTCAGTTATTACCCACAGTTACTGCTGCTGGAATGTGTTGTCGAGTCCACTCAGGCTGTCTACGAGGAAAATGTCCAGCCATGCCAGGCTGAGGCAGAAAAAAAGAAAACATAATTCCACCCTAACACAACTACTCCCAATGTTCTGCCAAATGCCAGCGATTATATACTTACCCTCCAAAAGGCTGAACTGGGAGCCAGTCTGTGACTTTTTGTAAATCTTGGTGTGGTTTGTACAATCTTCTTAAAGTTAGATGCTGGCAAAAACTAAAAGCAATAGCAGCTGCATTGTCATCATATAACATTTAATCAAGGACACAAACTCACATACACATACAATCGCCAGGCATGAAAGCCCTCCAGTCAGCTGTTTGTCAGTAATGATCCTCTTCTGGCAGCAGCAGTATGTAGCATGAGTATGTCGCTAACCAGCTGCAGTCACACAGCTCCCACATCTGCTTCTTATATTATGTACTTGGTACATTCTGAAGCACATTCTCACATGATCCCAGGCTAATAATTGTCTACCTTTCCATCCCAGACTGGATGTTCATTTGCTGGCCTGTGAATGAAACACCTTTGTTGAAAAGAACTTCTGTCAGACATTGTGAGATTAAGCAGACTAAACAAACAGCTGGGTACCAAAGCCTCCTCAGATTCCAGTTCAATAAAAGTAATTATGCTTATTTTGTTTCTGCTTGTGTGATTATGGCACCTTCAAGCATTTTCCTGGTGGCAAAAAAAACAAAACTTCAAGGGGATCCCACAATTACTTTCTGCCACATTCATCAATCTACTGAATTAGGAAAAAATATGGAGCAGATGGAGTTGGAACCTGTTACTAGACCCTGAAGTAAAGTTTCAAAAGTCAAGAGCGAATCAGTATTCTGAAGTAAGAAAGATGGTAAAAGGTAAAGCAGCAGGGTAAAATCTCCTGGAAAGACAAAACATACTTTTTTCACAGGCACTTCTGATTTTTCTTGACATTCCAGACGTATAAAACTTTAAGATGAAGTTCTATAACTACTCTTATTCCATTTTCCCAATTGAGAATGACAATAGAAAGGCTCAGCCTTAAATAAATCAGTAAGAAGAGTGGTAGAAGGCTGCTGGTGAGAAAGAAAGTGGATGGCTGATAAAAAATTAGGAAGTTAGAAATGAAGAAATCTGTGAATGTGAACTCAACAATGAGACTCAATGACTGAATTACAACTTGACATAAGTGAATCTTTCCATGAAACATGCTTAAAATTACCCAGCAATTCTACTCAAGCTTTGAAGACGTTACAAAAATACCATTATACAAGTTTATGGATTGAAAAGAACATTCACCTAAAAATATAGACAATAACAGGAGAAAAACAATAAAAGTGAAGAGCTGTTTTGTCCTAATGTATTTACCAAACTTTTGGTTTTAACTAAAACACCATGTCTTCAAAATTATTGCAATTAACAAGAGTGTTCCTTGAGTCAATACCAAGAAAAACAATCTGCTCATCCGATGCTGCACCAGTTTACAATTGTTCTCTTAAATAATGTACAGGTCCCTTTCAGGGGTCTTGGCACCCATCTCATCCTGCCTAACATACACAAACCTAATTGGGGTTTATATTTGTAGACCCTTAAGTAGAAAAACATTCACACTCATTTGTTCATCTTACATCACATTGCCATAGCAACTTTCAAAAATACTTCCACATACTGCATGTTTTCCTAATATCGTGCAGCTTCAATCTGCAATTCAAAGCTTTGCAAAAAACAGAAAACAGTCACAACATTTTTTAAAATACAATTTTAACAACTATTCACAAAATATTTTAAAATACACTACTTGCTCAACTCAAGCTGCTGACAATTGATGTGTTTACCTAACAATTCATACCAGCTGCACTCAAAGTGATTATGCTGCTGTAGTTTAAGAATTCAGACCTTTTGTAATATGCACACCTTCAAACATTTGGTCTATTTAATAAACCTGGGGTTTCTTTTGCAGCCCAAGCATTTTTTATAATAGCATATACAATAACAAAAAAATAAATAAATTGGATGCTGCAACTCAGGCCTATGACAAATGACCTGCAATGCTTGCTGTGCTCATCAGGGTAGGAGGTCAACACAAACAGCTAATTTTATGAAGCAAAAAAAAGCTTTTTCTGTAAACTTATTCTTCACAAGAATCTCTGGAACCACGTTGAAGCCGAGTCAAATTAAAATACAAAGCACACATGCTAGCTTTAACTGAGCAGTAAAGCTAACAGGTCTGAAGGAACACGGTGACAAAAAGATGTCAGTTTATTCAAGTCTGTATATGTTGAGTCATTAATACCTTAAGAAACAAATTATAAAGCTTAGAGTGTCCGGGGTGGTACACTGTCATAGTAGCTTTTATTAGCTGGTTAACTCTGTATGGGAAGCAGCATATTAATACTGCCCTGCAGTAACTGTGGATGGGGTGACATATCAGCTGCTATGAAGAAATATGGATAAGAGAGAAGCCTTGAAAGACCCTGTTGAAGCAGCTCTGTTGGAAAGAGACCATGTTATACTCATTTAATGCAATTTGTGATTTTACTACCTTGTAAAGCTACTTGTTTTAAGTATATATATAAAACACTAATTATATTCACTGCAATTTTGCATAGGATTAGTATCTGCAAATGCCTGATCTAAAATGACTGATCAGTTTGAAGGACAAATCCTACATTTACCAGTGACATTGATAACCTTTAGCACAACTTCAAACTTCTGAAATAAAAAAATTGGGGGAAGAAATAGCTCAACTCTAAGCATTTTAATTTAAACATATTGACAGAAATATACAGTTGTCTTTGATCTCACAGTCTTCACAACATCACACGGGGTAAGGCTGGTTATTAAAGCTCACATCTGTCCTTTACAGTTCTCACTAAAATGACAGTTAACAGAAAGTAAATTGAATCTAGTATTTTAAAGCAAATAAATGTGTTTTACAGGCCAAGCATGCTTACAAGAATTAACTAATATCAACTAATAACATCAATCATTGCTTAATTACCCCAGCTGGTGTATAATTTCAGACATGGAAAAAGCAGCTCACAAAAGAGTGCTAAACAAAGTACAGTCGGCACCAACGACTTAACAAGAGTGCCATCATGTGGCAAAACAACACATGGATCAGGACTTGATGTCATCAGGGTGACTGAGTCTATACTAATGTTTAGATAAGACTGCAAGAAAATTACCACAGTTATATTTTCAACAGGACCAGCAACTGGTTCTTCTTCTATACCATAACATTGACGTGCGATAGTCTGGAGAAACTTTACTATGTTGATGTTTCAACAGGATTTGGAAAACAAGATCAATTCATTTAAAAAAGAGAAGATGAATATTTAAGAACTGGAGAGAAGAAATTAGTACACAGGATAGAAAAGTAGACTGAAATAATAGCTTGCCTCTGTATTACTGGCTAAATGCATCTTATCTATGTGATGAAGATTTCTCATGTGTAACAATGGGCTTGATGTTCTTTTAGTGATCGTTTTTCTTACTTTGTAAGAAAGAAGGTGGAGTTTTCTTTGCTCTTTGTGAAGGTGACAGGGAGAAACCTCAGGGTGATGTTCATCTTTCTAGCATGGGAGGCCAACTTCTTTGCCTGTTCAACAGGAAATAAAATATCCAGTTACAATATAAGGAAAATAGTGCAATTAACATGGGTTTTATCACAGCTTAGGGGTGCACCAATTGCAGTTTTCTGGCCGATCGCCAATTACCGATCTTTTAAAAAACCTAACTTAACAATTCCGATTTTGGCCGATACCAGTTTTTTGTCTGAAATATTGCTCAATATATCAAGAAAGTTGCTGAATTGGCAACAATGGGGTGGCTATTGTTAACTGTAAATGTACAGAAATGACCTTGTCAGCCGATTTGCCAGTCAAACCTCTATCACAGGAGAAAAGGAAAGCACAGTGGTTGATTTTTAGACCTTTGCCGACGTTGATAACATCAGTGGATAAGATCAGCTTCACATGTAAAAATCGGCCAATCACCGATCTCCCAAAATTAAGGAAATCGGCTGCCCAATAAATCAGTGCCCCCCTACTACAGCTCATAGCAATATTTACTGTTTGTGCAATCATAGATAGTTCATTAAATATTGAACATTACATTGATGTAATAAATCTGAATAAAACGTGAAATACAGAAAATAGATACATCCTTATTAATCATGTATTTTCATGCTTCTGAGGGTTTAACTGCAATCGAAAACAGAGTTGTTGTGAGCTACACTGCTTTATTTTACTGTTCAGCTGCAGCCACAACCCAAAACGCTGTATTTACTGTTCATTTAAGTCCAGCATTTATTTGTCTGAAGTTCTGTGAAATAAAACAGAGATATTTCATGAAAATTTGTAACCCTAACTTTCAAACATCCTACACTACTTCTTTGATAGTGTTCCAATAAAAAAAGCAAGAGTTAAGGGTGGTAAATGAATGCATAATCACAGACTTACTTTCAAAGTTGTACGTGGAGCCTGGATGAATTCATCTCTGGTGGCGCCATCAGCAAATCTGCCAGTATCTTCTAGAAACCTGTAGTCTACATCACAGGCAAAGGGAAAACAATAAATATATAAGGGTAGATATGTAATACAATCCAAGTACTAAAAGAGCCAGTTATTATTATGGTTGGAAAAAAAGTTGTTCTATATTTTGTTTTTCTGAGTTCTGCGCTGTAGAGTAAAAAAAATCAAAAGCTAACAACAGAGAAGTATATGTTTCATTGGATTTGCAAACTGGTGCTAATGAAGTGTAAAAGTAAAAGTCATTTTCCACAAGAAAACAAAGCCCCAATAAAAACAGAGGTAGCAGCATCAGCATGTGGAGAAGTCTGCCAGGAACAGAGACTAACAGAAGGCCGAACAGAGAAAAAAGACAGATTTAAAAACAATAAAATAAATGTGTTGGAAAAACACTCCCCCAAACACACACATGCAAACACAATTGTGAGTAAGAGAACAGTAACACATGGGTAAAACTGAACCCACACAAGTTACAATTATTTGGTACTTTTTGCTAGTCAAACCATGCAAATACTTTTGGAAAGTTGTCTAAGAAAATATTTATCTTAAAGTCTTCTTTATAAAATATTTTGCAGAGCAGATTCTCACCGTTGAGAAGTGTCATTTCATCAAAATGTGACAAAGTCACGAAAGCTGTTTTATTCCTAACACCACTGCACCCGGAGTCATCCTTGTGTTTCTTCACACACAGCAAACTGGAAAATAAATATACAGAACATGAAAATTTAGTTATTCTAAGCAAAAATCACAAAGAGAATGAAAATCAAACAATATCATTTTAAAACTCTGACACTGGAATTACTTCTGTGACAACTGTAGCATGTGTCGTGGTTTCCTTAGATGGATTACTACTTGGCATTTCATTAACAAAATTGGAATGAATTAGTATACAAGTACTTTGGTTGAATCTGATAAGACTAAATCTGTGACAGTGGGAGTTAATCCTAGCGCACACACAGTGTTCAGACTTCCACACATAGTCAAGTATCTGGTTCATGTCAAACAGAGACTGTGTCTTTAGTAAACGGCGCAATAAAGAAAGCCGAACAGCAACCAAAACCAACAGGCATCCATGAGAATGGGAAGGACTTTTGGTAGGACTGTTTAGCCAAATAAATATTCCAGGTATGACCTCTGCTGTGACATTTTGTATTTGAGGGTTGGGTTATAAATACTTCAGGATCCCTAGAACTCTAGGAACAGAGTATGAATCATTTCTATTGGCAGGTTGTTACTGGAAGTGAATCAAAGTAAAGTTCAGACAGTAAAAACAAAAACACCGCCAGGAGTTGATCATAAATTTTAGATTTTTGTATGAAAAGGTGCAGGATTTTTATAGGCTGGTGTTAGAAAAGTCTACAGTGACTCTTTCATGGTAAACATAGCAACATTTTCCTTCTTTTCCACTGATGAAATTAAACTACATCTGTCATTCCAGCTAAATGTGACATCCGAACTCTAAAGGAAGCAATAAACGTGATTTAACTGCTGCTACACACCAAAAATACAGAATCTAGAACTTGCTTTTTGCAATATAAAATGGGACCCATATAAAAACAACGGTAAGTACTTAAACATATCTGTTCCCACATAAACTTTGAGCTGAATTTTTTTTTACTTATTTTTTATATGTTTAATATAATTTTTGAATTGCTGTTGCAGTGCTTCTTACTACTGTATGCCTTATGTGCTAGTGTATTGAGAAAGAAAAAAAATGAGGAACTAAAACTAAACATGAGGAAATGCAATGGATTTCTGAGAATTTTGTGCAGTCAAAACTTTGTGGGATTAGCTAATGTAATCCTGTTCTGAATAGAGAACATATTTTGCGAATAACATAGAATTCACAAAGCTCTGTGTCATCTTTTTATTTCTTTATTTTTCCATTTCCAGCCCAATTTATCAGAATGTAGGTTATGTTGTCAGTTGTACTTTCAGTTTCAAATATCCAAACCTTCTCTTTATTTTTTCTTTCTGTGCCACTGAAATGAAACACATGTACACAATATTATAAAAACATCACTGGGGGAAAATATGGCAAAACAAATAAAAAGCCCTATAGAATGGAAGAAAGATAAATTCATGCATCAGAGTCTGTACACATTATGATGTGTCCTCAAGAAATGTTACTGTACATCTCCTGTACATATACTAAGCTAGGTTAACTTAGCAACTAAGCTATGTTAACCTTAACATAGACTTGGTAAGCTAACATAGACGCATTAAAGAGACAAAACAATAGAGGAATTAAAAACATCAACTATCAAAAAGCAAAAAAAGTGTTTTCAATACTATTTAGTCTACATTTGATGAGAAAACAAGCGGTTGACAGAAAGACAACCTTATCTAAAGACAAAGAAGAACCACTCACCTGCAGGTGTGTGTGAGGCAGGCAGGACATTTATACTTCGCTTCCTCTGATCCACAAACTCCACAACTAGACCAGAGCAAACAAATTGGAAAAGATATTGGCTTATTTTGGAGGGGGAAAAAAAACAAAAACAAACAATCTAATAAGGGGAAAAATAAAAAAAAAAGGAGTGATAACGAACATAAATTAAAAAAAAAACTAAACTCCAATCTGTAAGAGAAACGATAGTCTGCTGTGTGAAAACACATAAGTATATGACAGTGTGTCAACCTTTTGGAACGACTTTAAACCCCGTACAACAAATATAAAAACAGGCGCTAGAATTCACATGTTGACGATTCAAGCAGCGACGACTCGTATGTCTACTTACTTTGAGAGAGACATCTTCCGTTTGGTCCTTTTCTGCTCCTCCTCTGGGCAGTAGTTATCGATGTGACCCTCCACGTTGGACATTTTTTGTACTTTCTGCAAAATTATTGAGCACACAGCAGGAAAAACGCAACTCCACGTTGTTCAGGTTGCTGGCGGCATCAAAACAAACCTACTTCCGTTCGATTCAGCACGTGGAAACAAGTTCCGGTTGAAAATTCCGCTCATTGATGCCCCCTTGTGTCTGCAAGGAGAATCTGCAACTATCTCAAGTTGAAGACAGCAAAGATGTCCCGCATTTTGAACAGTATTCAATTGGTAATGGGACTAAATGGACTAAAAACTCAACTTTTTAACTCAACTGTAGTGAAATAAGACTTTGAGAGACTTGATTTACCTGTATAATTTGTTTGCAACCGATGACTGGAATTTTGATGATCACTATTTATGAAAATAAAATGTCTCAAAATGGAGCCACTACCTGTTCTTATAAGTTAAAATAATAAGAATAATACTCATAAACAAAATCAGTACTACAACTTGATTGAATTAGTGTGCACACACTTAAGGTAATACTTTGTTGAGGAACCTTTTGATTTTATTAAAATCTTTAGTCTTATTCAGGTGGACTCTAACAGGTCAGTACATCTTGTCATGGCAATATTTATCTACACCTCTTTGTAAAAAGCTCAAAATCCTGAATTTCAAAGGCCAAACATATTTGGACAAGACTATTTGGACTTTGGACAAGAACTTATGTTTCTGTCTTCTATCAGAGGCTTCTGTTTTACTACCTAAATCCTACAGTTTCTTTAATTGCTGCAGGTCGCTTGGCAGCTAGAGGAGCAATTTTTGTCTCATCTTTTCATCCAATTTGGAGAAACGTCCAGTTCTTAATGATGTTACAGATCTTGATTTCCATGATCTTGGAAATTATTTTCTGTCCTCCCCTGACTGATTCCTTTTAATAATGAGATCCTTTTGATGAAACACATATTTTCCTGTTAGAGATGACTAAGAAACTGTCCAAATAGAACAGCTGAACATTATGTTACATTAATCAGAGGAACCTTAAGTGACAGCAGGGGTGTAGTGATAAAACTTGAATGGCGAGAGACAAGTTTTAAACATAGCCACATCTCAAGTTATAAGACTTAAATTGTCACTAATGTAACAATTTAGTGAGGTGTAATTAATTGTGGTATCTATTACTACCCACATTCCTTTTTGTTTCCAGTTGTACCAGGTTCTAGGTCGCACTAAATGTCAAAAATTCTAAAAGAATTTTTCACGGGTTTGTTTTACTTTTCATCACAAGGCATAAGATCTTAAAGACAATATGCAGACCTTTTTATCCACTTCATTTATATAAATGTTCACTATGAATTTTTGATATTTCAAAATTCAGATGTTAATTAAGGATGGACAAATTTGTGCATAGATTGATGAGTGGATAAAAGGATTTTGGACAGATTGATGGGCGAATGTAACTTTTCCATGTGCATGCATTGTTTAAAATGAAAAGCTTCTAATGCATACTGGTTGAAAACTGTAGTTTTAGATGTTCAGAATACTGAAAATAAAACAATAAAATGGATACACATTTTTTCCATATTTTGCCAGACTTGGGAAATGCCTTTAAAACCTGTGGTATTTATACTGGCAGTTATTATCATGCAAATATTTTTAGTTTGTCCAAAAAAAAAAAAAAGGGAAAAAAGCAGCAAACCGTCTGTGAATAAAATGTACCATTTATTTATTTATTTACACATTTCCATCCATTGTTATACTCCAAAAACTTCACAGAACGCTTTTAATAACATAATATAAGTTAAGACTATTTTGACTGTTTGACTCTGGCCAAAAATAGCTGCCAGTCAGCAAACAACCTCTGAATGTGACAAAGTATTTGATGAACAGTCACAGGAATGAACTCTCAAATGTACCTTTTAGACATAAATAACAGAGCTGTGATTGGCCAAACAGTTTATCTGAGAGTATAACTTACTATGCTACAGCAATGTGAATTTAAAAAAAAGATTATAAATAAAAAATAAAAATATGCCGTCAATATATACACAGTAACTTTTGATGACTTGTTGTCTGTTGTTGCAGCACCAACGGTACGTTCATGGACCTACCAAAAAGAGAAAAAGCTACAAAGCTGCGTCTATCAAAAATTGGTTCATAAATTAGGAATGACCAAATCAACATAAGTACTCGTATAACACAAAAAATCTTGATGTAACCGGTACATACAACACATCATTTATAAGGACTGTTTGACAATAGCAACTAGTCTAGAAAGCAAATAACCAGGTAGAGGTAGAGCACCATTGGTCAAGATGTCAGAGTCCAACTGGGCAAGACCAAAGACAAAAAAAAGAAAAAAAGGCTATCAAAAATACTGCCTTAGATGGGACTTTGCATTTTAAAGCAGTTGCATAATATCCACACACTATTGCACTTCCATACACTTTTGTTAGACAGTGCCCAGTGCAGAAGTCTGGCCCGTTCCTTCTGGTTTGACCCCTGCATAGGATGGTCTGGGTGTACTCTTTGTGTAAGGTTCGGAATATGGAGAGGCTGCTGCATTTGGAGGCCCTTCCCTGTGTTTAGGATTAACATATGAGCCCATATGCAGTCAGTCAAAGCACTATAAAAATGTCAAGCAAACCATTTTTATACATTTATCTGAAAGCACAGATCTCCTTTTTCTTGCTGGCACAAATGCTCCATGAAGTTTGAGTTCTCAGCACCTGGAAATTGTTACTCTCTAAAGTCTCAATAATGCTGTTCAATAAAATCAACCAACTCCCTTGAACCCATCCTTTGATCTAGCTGAGGCAGCATCTCTTTGAAAGGAAAGTGTGTTCGAGCATCTGTAGACGTGAGTGATTTATGAGAGCTAGTTACAGGACAATGTAGGGGTCAGAGGAAGCAGACAGGACCAATTTGTAAGTGTTTTCGATGGTTAGGCAGTGAAGAAGAAAATTCCTGGATGTCTATGATAGGTAGCTGACGACTGTCCTGAGTGTGGAAGAAAAAATGAGACTGGTGCCAGCTGCCATCTTGAATCTGAAATAAAAAAACTGTGATTAATATATTTAGTTTTTTTATGGTTCAGATGATTTACAGCACTTCAACAATCCAAATGTTTTCCATTTCCCCAGCTCATTTAAAGCAGCCTCCACACATATTAGCATCCCTGGTTCAAATGTGCAAAAAACAACCATCTGAAATACAAATAATAATAATAATACTTTATGACAGAGGTATAGTCTTTCATGGAAAAATCCAACTTTTGATCAAACCTTTAATTAAGATACTTTTTTGTAGTAGGATTGTTAGTCATTTCTCTTGGTTTCTGTTTAACGATTTCAGTGTTGTTTTGCTTTAAACTCTACAGATTTGGTTGTTTAAAAATTTTTATTAATGAGTTTATGATGTCGTGCTTTCTTATTTTTTCAGAACCAAGGACAAGTCTAACTGCTGTGGTTGTTGGGTTTTGGGTTTCATGATTAGAACCCAAAACCTTCTTGGTGCCACCAAGTGCGACACCGTACAACCACAAATACGTCACACTAAAATGTTTTCCATTAGTATTCGATTTACAGAAAACATTTGAATGATTCTCCTTTAGAGAAAAGATCCACTGACTGAGTTAAGCTAACTACACCATGTGTGTCTAATCCTGGTATTCAAAATGTGCTTTCTACCCATGTCATTACCTTGCATTCATCCTGAATCAGATGTGGTTCAAGTAGTGTGTTAGATGTATGTTTATTCCAACCAATAAACCAGGGTTTGGAGTCTTCTCTGTGCATGGATCCTGAGGAGCTGAATTTCTCTTTAGTTTTGTCGGCTGGATCACCCAGACAGTGAAATGTGATCCTTTGGCTTGCTTCAGAACTTAATAAATGGAGAAACTTCATTTGGACTTTCCCAATGTCAAACTCCAGCTATAAGAAAGGAGTAGAAAGTATGACTGTAGTATCACAAGCACAAAGATAATAGTAAGAGATCTCTTTCAGGCTACCAAAATGTATTTAGTTTAATTTCTAATGCTCAAAGCATTGACATGTTTAGTATTTTACTTCTTCACTGATACCTTATTGGGGGCCACTGGCTGTAAACAAGTCTGTCCACCTCCAGTAAAGTTGCAGAAGACCTTGAAGGCATCAGAAGTGCAGCCAAGGTTTGGATCAATCCAGAACCAATCTAAAAGTCCCAAATAAAATGGAGAAAATGTTCAATTACACAGAGATGCAACACTCACATTCATCAAATTTTGTGTCGTCTGAATATCCAAGATTATGGATCCTGGAAACATGTCAAGAAGGAAGGACTTTGGGTTCCGCACCCAATCTTTAAGGCTAAATACAGCCACCCTACCTAATTGCAGTCACTTGTATCTGAGATCTTGGCCTCTCCATTGTGATCAATTTCTCATGACCAGAGGTAAAGATTGGAACCCAGACAAATTTATCAAGGTTCTTTTTCATGACAAAAAAATCAGAGAAGCACCCACATCACTGCAGACAAGGCCCCAGCTAAAGTTAGAACTACTGATCAAACCTGAAATCTGGGTGTAGTGATGGACTCACATCTGGGCCTTCAGACACATAAAGATAGTTACAAAGTCAGCCTTCTATTAGCTGAAATAAAATTCCAGGATTAAAGGAATAATGTCCCACAAAGATCTTGAGAAACTCATCCACATATTTATCTTTAGTTGAACCGATTACTTTACGGTGTCTTCACTGGTCTGCCTAAAAAAATCAATTAGACAGCTGCAGCTGATCCGGAATGTGGCTGGTCATGTTCTCACTAAAACGTGGAAGATAGAAAACATCACCTCAGTTCTAAAGTCCTCCCACTTGCTCCCTGTAGCTCAGAGAATAGATTTTAAAATAATTTATCCTAAAGGCCTGTTGTTAACCCAGACCAGTCAGGACTTCTAGTCCAAGAATACTCTGCTGCCCCAGAATCAGATCTAAACATGGAGAAGCAGCATTCAGTTTTCATTCACCACTAATCTGGAACAAACTTCCAGAAAACTGCCAAAATGCTGAAAAACTGAGTTTGTTTCAATCAAGACTAAAAACACATTTGCTTAGATAGCAGTCCATCTTATTCTGGTGTGTCGTATAATTTGGCTAATCTGTCCAACATGTGACTCAGAAAACTTACCGTCTTTGAGTTGTAAGTGCTGACAGTCCAGGAGGTCTTTACAGACACGAGCCGGATTTTCCTTTGTGCCAAGAGGTTTTTTGATGCTCTCAATCACGCCGCTCAGGTAACGCAGGGTCTTCAGTATCTCTATGTTCTGGTCTGGCAGGTTCATTTCAATGTTCTGAAAGATCTGGTTAAGCAAGGCAAACAAAGGAGTCAAACTACAGAGTAATGAGGATATCAAACCTCTATTACAATCATCCTTTAAAATAGCATCCTTATTTATTTGTAGTAGGTGAACTTCATTAAACTAGAATTTCATCTGAAAGGGAATTTTCATAAAGGGAAAATTACATGCTATCATACAGATTCATTGCACAGAAAGAATGTTTGTTGGAAGTGGATGGGAACCAGTGAAGTGTCCAGCAGATATACAGTATGTAATCCTTTATCTGTTCCCACACCCTCTTTAGAATCCTGCCAGTGTTGTTTTGAATATGTTGAAGCTTTTGAAGGCTCTTGCTCAGGATCCCAATCGTCAGTTCCATAAAATACTCCAACCTGGAGGAGACTAGCATCACTTAGCACCTGTCTTCTGGAACAAAAATGACCAGTACTTGCTTTAATGACGATGGCATGAATAAGAGAGTTGCAGGACCAAAACCCAACAGACAATCTAAACATGAGACCCAACACTGCAAAGAAGAAAAAGAATAATAACATAAAGTTTTCTTCAGTAGAGCCCCAGCTTGATTGCCTCCATGCAATGCTACACTGATGAAGTAATTCAAACAAAATCTCCAAAAATGTGCATATGCTCTACAATATTAAGCAATCTTTTAAATTTGTCCTATCACCAGTTCTCTAACTTCGTGAGAAACCGAATTTTAGGTTTTCATGGGCTATACACCATGATCACAAAAACTAAAATATATCCCTCTGAAAATAAGATATCTTCAATTTTATAAGCTTCAATTTTTGAATGTAATGATTAAAACAAATTATCCTTCAATGATATTATGATATAGTGAGAACAGTACCTCTGTCCTGATGGCAGCGTTGGTGTCAGACTGCCTGTGGAGAGCTGAGTCATCATAAATGTATCTCTGTAGATTCAGAACCAACATGATGAGACATATTCAAACCATAACAGTCACTATCTACTGTAATTCTAGAGAAAAACAGCAGAAGGCTTGTATCTACAAAGTCTCACATTATTAATTTGAGCAGAATTAACAATAACAATCTTTTATAAACACTACAGATAGTCTTTGATTAAATAAACAGTGAGCAATCTGATAAAGTGGAAGTAAAACTGGAAGTAAAGATAATAGGACTTGATAAATGATTCACTTTGCCAAGAGCTACAAGACAAAATTTTCTGAAATCCATGATTTGTTGGTTAGTCGGTTTTGAAAAGACTCTAGAAAAAAAGGAACACATTTTAACAGGACATGGGAACATTATAAAGTTGTTGCCTCTCCAAAAATGTTACAAATTTTTTTCAGCATTTAGAATTTTATACTATCAAACTACCCTCTGTGTAAACATTCCTGCCACAAAACACTTACTGTGGGTCCAGGGGGGCCCGGTGGTCCCTAAAGAGGAAAAAAAGATTAAGATTACGTGAGTTACTGGCAAAAAAAATAGTCCCAATCAGATCAGTTTCTAAGATATTCTCTGTGAAGTGGCAATACCAGAAGATATAGATTTAACAGCTTTATCCCAAAACACAAAATACTTAAAAATATGATTTTTAGTATTAAACATTTTTAATGCATGTCAGTCCAGCTTTTAAGATCATTTAAATGCAACATATTCTGTACAGTATTTGTTTGATGGACATGTCATATTGAAGTAAAGACTTACTTGTGGTCCTGGACTTCCATGTGGTCCTTGAGGCCCCTGAAAGTATACCATAAAGTATAAAGAATTTACATACACTCATGATTATTATCAATGCTACATTAATTTTATTCTTTCATTATGTTTTCATAAACAATACCTAATTTCAAAACAAGACCATCAGTTCCCGAAACAACACACATAAAAAAACCTTGTAAAAGCGCACGAGGGGTCAGTGAGACCACACACAACGTAAAATATTTGTGGGGTCCAAATGATTCCATCTCTTAAGACTGCAGGAGGGTTAATATCCACTTGATTTGTTTTTCCTAAACCAGTTTAGGACCTGGTGTTTAGAACCATTTTACTGTTGTAACAAACAGTGTCCAAGTTGATTCACTTGGCCCGAACATTCACTTCCAATGAGTGGAAATTGGTCAGGATGTTTAGGAACAACAAATGAACTATTCGTAAACCAGAAGATGTTGGAGTGTCAGTGTCACTGTTCTTCATGCACATGTAAAATTTCCAGAGGACTAAAATGAGAAGCCAAATGCTTTGTGAAAAACAAGAGACTCTTAGGCTTGCTCCATGATTTTTGAAGTAAGAGCTATATTTCTGACAAGTCTTGTATAGTAGTTAGATTGCTAAAGCTTTCTTCTATGTCTCTTTACAACTGAATACTTTTTTGCCATCTACGCCTTCATCTCACAAAACAACAATATATTTTGAACAGCACAAACTTCACAAACTTAAGATACTCACCACTTCACCATTGCTTCCTTTTAGACCTTTTGGGCCCTAAAGCAGGTTAAAAAAAATAACCTTTCACTTTAACTTCAAACACGTTGCACTTAGCTGATTTTATGAAAGGCAAATAAAATGTGTAGCAATGACTCTAGACAAGTTTAAACGTACAGGTTTTCCTAGTGGACCAATCATTCCTTCAGGGCCCACAGGTCCAGCAAATCCCTGAAAGGTGAAATAAATTTGTACATCAACACAAATTGCCAATGCAATTACAAAGCAATATTTTTATCATTAGCCTTAATTAAAAAAATTATTTGCATGTATTTTGTGTACCCATTTATGTCCCAAAAATTATCTTTTTGTTTGTAATACAAGCACTTTGAAATGCCTTGTTGCTAAAAGGTGCTATACAAATAAAATTTGATTGATTGATAATACTCACGCAAGTAATATAAGAGTAGATATTCGGTTATACTAGGTCTCATATTAAAACTAAAATTAAATGTAAAAACATAATTTTAACTAGAGCACCAAAGTGGAAATGACACTGATCTTTTAAAAATGCACTGAAGACAACCTATTAAACCCATTAAACTTTGATATTATGTGTCAAATGAGAGAAAATCAACATTCACAGTTTATAACTCACCAAAGAACCTACAGGCCCTTTAGGGCCTGGGATGCCTCTCAGTCCCAAGTCACCATTTGGGCCCTGTTTCCAGGCAAAAATAAATAATAATGTCATCAATATGTTTCTTTCTAATATATATATTTTATTATGCTTCATTATAATTGCACAACTGAAATGTTTCTTACTTTTGGCCCAGAAAAGCCTTGTAACCCAACCATTCCCAAATCTCCAGTCTCTCCCTGCAGACACAAAAATATCAGTGACCCCAAAAAGACGTATGAAAAAAATAAGAACATGCATAGTGTTTATGATTTTATGTCATGCTTTCAAAGCAATGCATTCAATATCCCACAAAATATTCCCTTTGTGTCTATTTTGGAAGAACTTGAACAGATATTGCTTTTGTGTCTGGATCTACAGTAGCCCCAACAACCCTCCACATAACTTTCAAGAAACACACACACACAAATCCCCCACGCACACACACACACACGCACACCCCCGCACACAGGGGGAACGTCTGCATCTTTTTCTGTCTGTGTCTGCTTCCCAGGTGTTTCTAGTTGCATGTTTGTACAGCCAGTCTTTCACATCCTTTGGAGAGCTCCGTTTTCAAACCAGCGTCTTTGGCTGGGAAACTGCATTTACTGAGAAGTGTAAAGGAATCTGACCCAGGGGTAAAAATCCCCCCTCTGTTTTAGAAATGTCAGTGGAGATAACGAGTAGAAAGAGGGGAGATGGGGGGACTGAGTACTGTTTCCTTTCTCTCATTCTCTCTTTTTTTTTTTTTTTTTGAGGGAGTTACATAAGTGGAGAACCTTTTTTTTCAGGACACTGCAGCATGCTGCTCTTACATAACTTTTCAGATGGAATGTTTCCATTTCAGTTCTCGCCCCAATAATTTGGTGCTCTATCCAGGCTGGAAAAGCATCAGGCACAGATATTTTGACTAAATACATATCAGTTACATACAGCCTGAAGTTATATTTGGAGAGAAGTTTAGGAAAGAAGCCGGTTTATAATCCTGCTCAATGAGAACATTCCAAGGATGGTATCAGTTATCCAGATTAATGTGGTACGGTTGGTGGATTATGCTGTTATGTTTTTATTCTGATCAGTTTTCATGTGTCCTTTATTTTGGGAGATTCTGCTTGGTTTTAGTTTGTGTTGTGCGTCTTTCTGTCACGTAGCCTAAAGAACTTTATTTTGTAATCATTTTTCCACCTACATTGTGTAAAGATTCCTTTTCATATTAAATATGATTGAGCCTGCTTCTCTTTTCTGTCCCATTTGGTTCCAGCTCCCCAGTCATGCTTTCATCTTTCAGTATATTGCAATTCTTATCAATCATTTGTTTGTGTCCTAGAGTGTATCTATTATTTAGACATTTTCTATTTTTTCTTTTAGTCTTTCATAGAATTCTTGTGACATTAATTTTATTTTGTTGTATCATAAATTAAAGTGTAAGCCCCATTTACCTAATCACTTAAGTTCTTAATTTGCAATTATCTTTTGCATCTTAAGGGAATGTACATTCTTGATATTTGAATAACAATTAGAGAAATTTAAACACACATCAGGAAAAAAGGTGATAAAATATGCAAATCGGATGAAGGTAAAAATCAGCCAAAAGGTAGATTTTCATGTTAAAGTTTCTAAATTGCACAGCACCCTTGAAAGAAACATTTGGGGTTCTGTATACAGCTTTGGGTCGTATCTATGTGGAGTTTCCACTCACTGGTTGTCCTTTAGGTCCTGGATCACCTTTCTTGCCTTGGTCACCTGTCGACCCCTCTACGCCTTTGGATCCAGGAGTTCCCCTGTCTCCAAGCAGGCCGAGTTCTCCCTAAATTATTATAAAGTGTCATTTATTCACAAATTTATTTAAAAAAATATTTAATTTAATGTAAAACACCAACTTCAGATAATTTAGCTTTTTTCTATTTTTTCCTCCCGTCCTAGTTCTTCTCACCTTCTGACCAGGTGGTCCGCTCTCTCCAGGTGCTCCAGGAAGTCCAGTTTCTCCCCTGGAACCTGGACGCCCAGCAGGGCCCTCTGGGCCCAACAAGCCTCGTTGACCCTGCAGGTGAAGAAGAAGTGTAATCAAGAAAATGCTAGTTGCTTCTGGCAACTTGAAGAAGAACATCTGAAAATAAGGTAAGAATCATGTTTGGAAAAACATTTCAAAATCAGTAACATTGGCTTTGCTCTTTCTTCCCATGATTCAGGATTATCACCAACTTTCAGTAGAAGATATTTTTCCACACAACCTGTCTTGAGGCAAAAGCTTTAGTATTTTGGAATCAACAGCAATTTGGTATGACTTATAAATAAATGTAGGCAGACTTATCTTTAAATAACACAGAGTGATAATACTTAAATGTGGGGAAAATTGTATTTGGGAGAAACTATTGGTTAGGCAGAATTTTCTCTTTGCATGATGTATGACAATAAGAACAAACGTTAAAGAAGATCATTGTTGTGATCAGCTGCAACAACGTAACCAGTTATCAGAAATTTGCCACTTAATTTTAAGAGACTAATAAAATAGCAAATTAATGTTAAATATGTGATCAAAACAAAACATATTGTTGTATTAAACATTATGAACCCAAAAATAATTTCCACCCATGTTTTCGACAAGCATCTTTCTTCTTCAATGCCTTCTGCTTCACAGCTAGATGCAACAAAGAAGGTAGCAATACAACAGCAAGAAAATGTCCTGATGTAGGGTAGGAGGGTTTGTTAGTTATGAGAGAAAATACCAAAGTTGTGTAATTTTCTGATTACACTGTTTCTTGAGTTTTAAGGGTGCCACACAAACTCTACCAGTGGTCAATGACTTACTGTCTAATTCTGCTTCACCATAAAAGCTAGTAAAACATAATGAATACTAAAACCAAGTATTTTCCCCTTTAATTAAAAAAAATTTAAAACGGTAACAGTTGTTCCTTTGTAGTGTATGGTGGTTTTCTGCTCCATTTGCTGTGTGGTGAAGCAAAATGGAAAGACTCACTAGAAAACACACAGAGCTCGCAGTCATCCCAGATACGGCTTCTATTCTTCAATCTCTTTGAGACGATTTGACAAGTTGAGAATCAGACGAAAATTGCAGAGCTGTCATGAAACCCCAAAAGGAGTTAAAGGTTTTTTTTGTAATCCTTCAACTTCTTGAGATTTAATTAGGATGGAGCAGCAACTCTCTCACGCATATGCATGGTGAATACTGGAGCTATGGAAAATGTTGTGGAGAACTAAGATGATTGATTTACAGTTGGATGTAGAGTTGGGCAAAATCCCACGCTAAGGAAAATTCCCACAGTTCCGGCAGTGGCCATTAAAACACATGTGAACATGCAAGCCCTCTTGAGTATAAAGGCTATAGGCTTTATGGGTTGTTTGGAAATCAATACATATCTGGTTTTGAACACACACTAGGCCATTAAAAAATGGGAACTGCTCAGCAGAGGCTCCTATGTGGCCTGGGTGATAATTTTACAATGTTGTTGTGGAGCTTGGCAAGCCAGTCTAATATTACTTCAACTTAAATTACATGTCATAACATTTTTAACACCCTCTTCACTAGACTATGCAATGTTTTTGCACATTAAAACTATTCTTAGGTTCGGCCATCTGCGTTCCTTTGGCTGAGGTTTATGGAGGTAAATTAAAAAAATACAATACAATAAAACGTCAACAAAATTACACTGATTGGATAGTTTATGTGATGAAATGACACATTCCTGTCCAAAAACGATCACTTAAAATGCAATATCTGCATTACTCTGTGAGATAAACTACCAAAAAAACAAGAGATTCCTGAATTAGTCACACTAGATTTTTATATGACGTTGTGTAAATGAAATTCACACAAGGGAACCTGACTTTCCAAGCCTGTATAAAATTCTCCAGTTTGGCTGCTGACATGTTTAAATAAACCCACAGTGCTACAATCAGGTGAGACCAATAAAATCAAACAAGTCAAGCAAAGCCAAGTTCATTTATGAAGCACTTTAGAAAGGGCACTGACCAAAGTGCTAAACAAGGAATGAGTGAAATAAAAGAAAATAATATTATGATTTTTAAAAAAATTTAATGATTAAAGGTAAAAATGGCAAAAATAAAAGGCCACAGACAATAAATGAAAATAAAACCAAAATAAATATAAACTGACCAAGATATGAATGTGAAAAAAGTTTCAAAGATTAGTAAAATAAATTACAAATTTATTTTACTAAGATTATAAAACCACCAGATTGTGACAACATACTTTTAAGGCGGTCAGAAGTTATCTCCAACATCTGTGCACTCTAGACTTGTTTGTAGCATTTGTGTATGCTAAAAGCTTTAATCACAACCAAACAGCCACAATCTTCCGCAATGCAATGCAGCTGTTACCTGTCGGCCTTGTTTTCCTGGCAGACCTGGTAAGCCACTCAGTCCTGGAAGACCATCTGGACCTGCATAACCTTTCAGTCCCGTGAGTCCAGGTAAACCAGTTGGACCCTGGAGAATTACAACATCACTTATTTAAAAATTCAAATTCAAAAATACTTTATTGATCCCAAAAGGAAATTAAATTATAGTAATTTTCAGGCTGAAGGCCATTTGTACATGCCAACATTGTCCTTATATGATGATAATCCCAAATGCATTCTTGTTAAAGCACCTGGTGTCAACAGTTTTCTTTTTCCTCTTACACTGGGACACACATCAGTGTCTGGAGTCTTAAGATTAAAATAAACCTTAAAAAATAAGTCGTATTTTTGCTGTATGGACACTCCAAAGCTATATTTGAAAACCTAAAATTTAATTTTAAGTTTTGTTCCAAAGTGAATGGGATTAGGTATCCTTCTTTAATCATTTGCTAAAAAAAGCTTCATTACTTAACATTGAGAAGCTTGAAAGCTTGGTTTTGTTAATTTCCTTTACATAATTGTTTCAATGAAAATATTTCTCTCAAGCCACAGTCTCTTCAGAAGGCATGCTTTCTATCGCTGCTCAGTGCAGAGTAAAATAAAATAGTATCTGGCTTTTTCAGCAGGCAAAGTTGTTTTTTATTAAAAAATATATGAAATTTACACAGCAGTTAAAATGTTGCAGTAGTTTCTGTCTAAGCCAGACAATTGTTTGATGTAATGTGACACTCACTTCAGCACCAGGGGCTCCATTCAGACCCCTCACTCCTTTCTTTCCAGCTGAGCCCTAAAATGTGAAAAACAGGAAATGTAAGGCACAAATAAAAGTCAATGTAGAGGACAAGACTTTCAAGCAACTCAAGTCGTGCAGTGTTTGTATATTTCAACTATTCTGTCAGAAAAACATGGAATAAACATCTGTAAACAAGTCATTGTGTCAAGCGGAATTTTTTCTCAAATCATAAAATAATAAAAAAATTTAATACTAAAATATTAAACAGCAATATCACACTTTCCCACTAGACAATTACACAGAAGTCATATCCAGAAAGACAAAATACCTCTGAAGTTATTTGTAGCTTCAGAGGTTTCCAACATGGTATGGTTTACTAAAGCTTTTAATTTGAAACAGGCATAAACAGGAAACCAGACAAAGTCTCCAGTGTTTTCATGTCAGACCAAATGATGAATGTTACTAACAGATGGCAGCAGATGTTGCTTTTAGTGTTCCTCACAAAAAGAGACTGAACCGAAGCCAACAGGTAACGAGAAAATAACAGGTAAATAAGTGGCGACGACAAACTATTTACCTAGTTGCTTGTCTGATGCCATTGTGTAGCTTAGAACATCTCTCTGAATTGAGAGTCTGGACACTTTTTAATCTTGTTTTCAAGATGTTTTGAAGTTACATATGTTACACTTTAAATGTGCAGGTAAAATATGTGCAGTGACTCACTGGAGGCCCTTTTCCTCCTTTAACTCCTGCTTCTCCAGGCTGGCCAGGTAGTCCCTTCACCATGCAAGAATATAAACACTTACAACCAATAAAACTTATTATCCGTATCAAAATTGTGTTAATGTGATATTTTAGAGCATTAGGTAATGGAATAAAACTCTGTTTATACTGCTAATTCCATTAGAGGCTTGAGTCTGTTGACTCACCGGTGGGCCGGGTGGTCCAATCCTGCCACGAGGTCCAATCACACCAACATGACCCTGGAAGATTGATATTTGAGACATGATCATATGCTTTTCGAATCAACTTTAAATACTCATGCTAGATACAAATTTTTCTGGATTGAAGGAATGTTGCTGCATGTTCGATGCCATCTGCCACAATGTCACTAGAGTACATAGTACTGTATAATTGTTCATTTATTTTTTATCTAATAACACAATAAGGCAACTGTGGTCACATTTTTAGCGACTTTAGTCAATTTTAGTAAAACAATGTTAAAAGATATTTATATTTGTATGTCAACTTTCCACAAAAAATGTTATTGCAAATCATTTTAAAGAAAATAATACATTATTTTTCAATATATATTTGTTGCATTATATATATATATATATTTTTTTTTTGATTTGCTTAGTTAGATTAATCTTAATCTATCACTTACAGTGACAGATTATTATTATATTTATGAGATCACATGAAAGCAGCACAAACAAACAAAGAAAGAATCAGTGTTTGAAATCAGTGAACACAGTTTCTCACTTCATTTACAGGTTAAATATAAATGTCTAAACCTCTCAAAGAAAACAAAGAAAAATTAGCATTTACTATAGCCTTGCCCTGTACTGTAACACATAGCATTGATTTCGTGGTTTTACCAACCTTGTATCCTTCGTCTCCTGGCTCCCCGCGTTCTCCACGCTCTCCTGGAGGCCCCTGAGTAGACAATCATGCAGCTACATGAAAACATGTGCAATACATTGGGTTGATTCTCCTTGGCTGCAATCCTACTTGAACATAGTTACTTGTCAGTGCAACATACAGTACTTGTTCAGCTTCATCAAAGAAGTGACTCCCACTTTAATGATCATACTCTGCACTGTAAATCCTAAAAATGAGGTTGCCATTTATTAATTCCAGAGTAAGGTTGTTAAAGTCTTATTTTTTTGTGATGAAAATAGGACGTTTTCTATTATGTCTTGAAATTATCTTGGATTATTTTTGCCACAACCAATGCTGAAAGGCCTCATGACTTTTTACTAAACAAATTTCCATTTGACACAACAGTAGATCTCAGTATAACAACTAATGCACAGGAAATAAATGCAACGCAAGGAAAATAAAAAGAGAACACTGCAGTTTTCCTAAAGTATAAGTGTTTTTTATGGAAGATAAAAACATTGTTTTTTTTATATGGCAGAGTAAAAATTGCATAAAAAGCAGAGTTTGAAGGAAAGCAAGACCTACTGGTTCACCTAAGGGCCCTGGTGGTCCCGGAGTCTTATTGTCCTCGCCTGGATAACCCTGGGATGCATCGCAGGAGCATACAGTCACAGTCACAATCTATGCAACAACTCAAGCCAATACATTTTCACACTTAAACACTTTTAAATTCTTTGGAAGTATTTTAATTTGGATCGCTAATTTAGATCATATTACCTTTTCACCTTTGGGTCCCGGTGGTCCAATGGGCCCAGGTTTGCCAGGGTGCCCCTATGAAAGACAAATGTTGTCATAATAAACATAAATGGCTGTCCTATATAAATCAAATGTGATATTTTATCATTAATAATGTTCTCTAATTTGAGGACTGGTGTTCTCAACTCAAAAATATCCTTATGACTCTGATCATGTAGTATTTCTGAAGTGTAAAGTGTTTTGTAATATAATACACGTGAAAAACTCACTGGGTATCCTGACAGTCCTGGTTGCCCTTCAAGCCCCATGACTCCTGGCTGACCCTGAGAAAAAAAAAATCAAATAACTACATAAAGCTTTTGTTTTATTTTACTCAAACACCATAGTGACTCTCACTAATTTAGCTTTCAACTCATATTCAATGATATTGTTTCCATCTACAGTAGTTTTAGTTTGATTTTAAGGCAATCCAAAGCAAACGGAAAAGTAGAACAAATTTGAACTAACAGAAGGGCCTCGAGTTCCCCGGGCCCCTTTCAGCCCTGCCTCGCCCGGTTGGCCGATGTCCCCTCGAGAGCCAATCTCACCAGCAAGACCTGGAGGGCCCCTCTCTCCCTGCAAATATCCAAAAGATCCGTTTATGGTTGGAAAAAATGGCACAGGATAGAATAAAAAGGAGACAGAAAGAAATTCACCTTTTACATTTTGATCAGGGATAGGTCATATTATTCATTTATTTATTTCAAACTGGTTTTTTTTTAAAACAAGAGAACAAGCAATCAGTGGGACAGAAAAAAACATGTGCATATTAAACAGTAAATCAAGTAAGAGACTCAAAAATTGGACTTTGAAGATCTTTCAGAGGCAGAAGAATATCAGTTTCCGAGGGTGAAAACTGGTGGAGACATTACCCAAAAGGCCTGCCGTAGGGTGAAAGACATCTCAACTACTGACACACAAATCCACAACCCGCTCTATAGATTCTTATTACTTAGGGTAACAGTAAGGTACATTTTTGCAAGGTACTTTTAAATATGGAAGATCCTAACCTTCTTTCCGTGGCGTCCTCTGTTCCCTGGAGGGCCAAGTTTTCCTTCTGGGCCCTTTCAACAACATGAAATAAAACATGTTTTTATGCTTAGTGGCACAACTGATTGAACTGCTGAATGTCAACCCCTGACTTAACTGCCTGAGAGGATTTTATAATTTAGGCACTTCCTTTTGTGAAGGAACTCAGTTGTTTGGTTGTTTTAGAAAACAACCAAAAAGTTAATCAAAGCTTGTAATCTGGTTGCATTTACCGAAAACAATTGCGTCGATGATATTATTATCATGACTGATGTAATTTTTGACACTATATAAACCACATCACATCTCGTATTGCTTTATAACGACTCTGATGCTTTAGTGGCAGAACATCAGAATTCATGAATGCATCATCATAAAAGTCTTTGTTTAGGGAAGATTGTCAGTTGTCCTCAAACACACAAGACTTAGCTGCATTGTATCTCAAACTGCAAGCTGCCATTTCTTTTACACACTACTGTTAAAATACTACATCTTTGTGTTGGAACAAATGAAACTATCCATCCATTAAATCTATCTGCTGATCCAGCGTCAGGAGAGTGCTGATGCTCATCTCCAGTGCAGACAAAAATCAACCTAACAGCTAAAGCTGGGATTCAAACCCAGGACTTTCTCACTGGAAGGCAACAGTGCCACTGCCCAGCTTCATCTGCCATGAATAATTATGAGCATGATTTATATGTAATTTTAAAATCTGACAGTAAATTTTGGAAGGCAAAAAAATAACTTACGCGAAAGCCCTGTTTCCCAGGTATTCCTGCTGGTCCTTGGGGCCCCGGCTCTCCTTCAAGTCCTTTGTCCCCAGGCTCCCCCAAAGGGCCACGCTCACCAGGGTCACCCTGAAAGATTCAGAGACAAAAAGTGAAACACATACCCAGGGTGGGTGAGGTGACAAGTAAGATTCATGTTTTTCATGCAGAAATCCCATAGTTTCCAAACCCAACTTTACAGAATACGTTGTTGTTTTTAGCCTATTTTTGGATGGAGGGATGGATGGCTTTGGAAGTCCAAATATTTATTCATATTTTCTTTTTCCATACTTATGAAAACCTGGAAAATATATTAATCAAATATTATACTTCTCCAAACTTTTCGGGCATGTGTAGGAGTCTTGTACACATGACTTCGTGCTCCAACTGACTCCATTCAAAATTAAAGTAAAAATTTTAAAAAAGCTACAGAAACAACTGAATATTCCTTTTGTTATAAGATTTTGAAATTCTATTAGAAGATTAAATGGATTATTTTTCCAAATCTAAACAGGTTTAGCTTTAATCTAAACTGTCACATTTATTAAAAACATTTTAAATAGTCTTTAAAAAAGATTTTCTGTTCTTACCTTCGCTCCATCTTTCCCCTGTGGGCCATCTTCCCCTCGGGGGCCAGGCGGACCCTGTGAGTGAATTACAGTTTGAAACAAAAACGTTTTTTTCTCGAAGAGATCTACCAGCTAAATCAGAGACAATGCAAGAAAAATAAAAAAGACTATTTACAGAAGCATGTTTTCTACTAAATGTGTATTTCAGAAGAACAGTTAGGATAGTAAGCACCATCTTTATTGTGGTGCCAGAACAAAAACTTAACAATGAATGTGAACAGTAACAAAGCTGTCTTCAGAATAACTGATAAGTGCAAGTGTCTGGTTTATAATAGACCAATACTGTCATTTCTCTCTAAAACCTCAGTGACTTTAGATAAATTGAGACATAAAAGAGGATAAAACACCTTTACTTTCTGTGGCACTTTGACATATTATGTCCACAGAGCCTCAGCAGTGTAACACAGCGCTTTGAACATCACAGCACTTGAACATTATTAATGTGCACTGTAAAAACTTCACTTAAGATGTTCAGTCCATTAGTGAGTCAGCAATGAGACATTCACAGCACAATCTGCACAAGGACGTCTCTGTGGTGAACGACTGCAGCTGTCTGGGACACACAAGGAAAACACTCAGTGTTTTAGTGAGTCAGTAGCAGATTTTATGTGACTACGGTCTGAGTCATGAACTCTTGATCTTAGATTGTTGTATATCCTAATGCTTGTTTAGATGTAAAAAATGTTAAAGGTTTATACTCTACTGGTGGCCTTTATTCAACAGTAGCTTGAAAGGTGGAAGGGCAGAGAGAAAGGGAAGACTAGGCCAGAATTAAGATTTCATAATATATGCTTTAACTAAGACAACTGCACTCAGATGACTTCTGATTGTCACTTCAGTATAATTTATGGTTTATTTTTATTTATTGTTTTAAGTTTTACTGCACATATAATTTTGCTTGGCACAGATAAAAACAGATAAAGAACTGAATGTATTTAATATTATTATATTTTTCATGTCTTCAAAGCTGCAATATATTGAGCTCCTCTGTCTTCTCGGCAGAAATACAGAAGCAACCAACCAGAGCCAGGAGGAGGGTCTTAGTGCTGTCAATCATTCTCATGTTCATCCATTCCCCTGGATCTCTGCTATGCTACATCTGGTACATAGCCCACCGTGAATGCTAACAGTAGTTAGCATGGCCACCAATGTCAGTGGATAAATAGTTTTCCTGGAACAGTAAGTAATTTTTCCACCATTAGTACATTGAGCAGTGTTGATTTCCTGGCTCTGATTGGTTGTTTTTGGCCGGGAGCCGTGCACTGTTGCAGATGACAATAGGAGCTCAATGAGCAGGTGGAGAAGCTCCATCTTCTCACAGATTATCTGTTTCGTACTGTCAAGACATGGAGACAGTTTTATCAAATACAGAAAAAAAAATTATATATATATATATATATATATATATAAATATATATATTTGTAAAAGCTGCAACTTTAATGCAGTGGTGTCCAAAGTCAGTCCTCAAGAGGCGGGATCCTGCATGTTTTAGCTCCTTCTCTGGTTCCACACACCTGGATCAAATAATGTGATGTTTACACACCATAGGCATTACTGTCACATTAATTATGGGTTTTAAGGAAAGCAGTTGAGTTGTCTATAATGACTACAGAACATACAGCAGCAACGGTTTTGAATGCATGGCTGTGCGCACTGGGGCAGGGGACAGCGCTGTTGCCGGGCAGAATACGGGGTCTGGGTCTGAATCCCAGCTTGGGGTCTTTCTACATACAGTTTGAATGTTCTCCCTGTGAATGGGTGGGCACTATGGTTTCCACTCACAGTCCAAAAACATGACTATGAGGTTAAATGGTGTCTGGTCATTTTAAATTTAAATCTTTCAGAGGTTTTAATAGTTCTGGGGTTAAATGTTACATCAATAAAAAATGAAGTACATAATCATGTGGAAAACTTCAAAGTTTGAGCAGACAGTCATCAACACACTCCATTAGCGGGTTATGCCATAAAAGATCATTGTTTTAGAAGTTAGTTGTTCAGAAATTGCTATATGAAATAATAATAATAGAAAGCCGAGTGGAAGAAAAAGTGTCATGAGCAAGAATTGTGAAGCAACGACTTTGCCGGCTTTAGGACACATTTATAAGGTGCGGACAGAAACTTGATCAGTCAAGTCACACACATGTGTCCAAGATAGCTGTAGAGATTTATGCTACACGGAATATTTTATATTAGATTAATGAAAAAAAAGTGCCTTTTCAGTAGTGTAATGTTGATATGTACCCATGACAGCATGGTTTAAAAAGCATCCACATAAAATGTTATATTATCTATTCAGTATTTGTTTTTATAAAATCTCTTAAGTTTTATAGCTTTGCTATAACTCCAAATCACTCCACCATGGAAAAACAACAGTCCTAAGAAAATACTTTTCTATGTCACAATAACATATGGATAACATATGTTGAACTGTTATTTAAGGGACTGATGTTTTACAGTCAGCAGCTAAACATCTATGGAAGAGCTATTGTAAACCTTGTCTAACATTTTTGATGAGCATCACAAGATAATGAAAAAGATGTTAACTGACATTTTTTATGAAATTAGAAACGGAAAGTTGTTTATTTGCTGGCAGGCAGATAAGTCTCCCCCTGCTGGATTTGAGAAACAATGCAGGCGTAAGGTTATTCATTACTGGTGTCTTTAAAAAAAAAGCATGTGTATAAACATTTCATACACAGAATATTAAGCATGATCTGAAGACATATGAAAGGAGAACATCAAATACGTAATTTTTAATCACTCACTCTGATTCCCTCCTGTCCCTGTTCCCCTTCAGGTCCTGGAAGTCCAACATCCCCCTACAGTAAACGCAAGAGACGACACATGACTGTCTGCTCATCAAACACACTAAATATACACGTGTCAGCATTCATAACATTCATAGTCATTAAAATACATATATATTTTCTTTTTAAACAGGCAACAGTGTTTCCTGGAACAAACTTAAGTTTACACATTTCTGATTGCAGCTTTTACGGTTTTAAAAGATGTAAAAATGTTTTGATGTTTTGCTAACCTTTAACCCTGGCTCTCCGATGGCACCTGGTCCTCCCTCTACACCTGGAACACCCTAAAAGAAATACACAAGAAGAGGAAGGAAGTGCACAAAAATGTTTAGGGAGTTATGAACAATGCTGATTTTAAAGTCAATGTCAAGTAAAAGACAAACTATTTGTCATAAAAAGTTATGTTGAAGTACTTCAGGTCCCTGCTCTCCATTGGATCCAGGCTCCCCAGTTGGTCCTTTCGGTCCCTACGAACATCCAATAAAGAAAAATGGTCATTTGATACTTCATAGATGTTTTTGATAATGAATAAAATTTTTCCTTTGTGATGATAAAGGAACACAACATGAAAAAGAAGTTATTTGAGAAAAGCAGATTGAGATCTGAGAATTCCTTGGATAAAGATGCTGAACATTGTCCAAAAACAAGATAAGACTCATTACATTACCAGAGCCTCTAGCTTTTCTCAATGTTCCCATCTTAAAACATGCCTTTGTCTGATTGTCTGACATGCTTTTTACCCCTGAGCATTTGGTGGGTTTCCAAGTAATTCAAGAACTTGAAGATTAATCCAATAAAGGCTGGGAGCGCTCAGGTGTATAGAAGCGGGGAAGCAACATAAAGAAACATTTATCATACCACTAATCTTCCTCATAAACAGTTTAGTTTTTAGTAATGATGTTCATCAGAGGTTCTTGAGTGTTTAATAAATACCTCCAACCTGGCCAACCTCCACTTTAAAAAGCCTTTTAAGCAGTCCTCATTTTGTGTATTTTATCATTACAGACGAGCTTGATGGTTGCTTGTTGGTGTGTAATTTGATTACAGTTTCCTAAAACAATCGCGTTCCTACCACAGATGAGCATACTTACTGGTTCCCCTTTTGGGCCCTTCTCACCAGTGTTCCCTGGAATACCTGACTTTCCCTGGAAACAAACACAGTCATGTCGACACATTCTTTCACTCAATTACAAGAACACAGAAAACAAACAAAAGAAAAGAAAAAAAAACTTTCTTTGACCATTGCTATAGACAGTACAGACAATCCTGTAGTGTCTCATTTGTTGGACCTAATCAACACATCGTCAGGCTAACTCTGTAATGTTATGACACTGGTGTAATCTGGGGCTCATTGAATTATGTGTAACAAAGATTTTATAATTTGAAACACTGCAAAAAAAAGTAGTGATACCATAGTGCTGCTAAAAATAAAGGAAAAGCAATAGTTTCATTACTATTACACCAATGGGTCATCAATGAGGAGTAAATGAAAAGATTCCCTTAATAGTTAAATCCTCTACAGAAAAGAAGTGACAAAATTAGAGAAATTATGGCCATCAGAAAACAAAACAGTTCCAGTTTGGTCTTTCATACATTTTGATTCAATGTCTTCCAGAATAGTGCAAGTACATTGAGAGGAAGAGTGTGAAATTTAGTGTTTTGCTGCTAAGTACACAATGTTATAGCTTTTATCATGTAGTGAGTAAACAGCACATAGAAATATACAGTCACACAATGTCCAATTTGTTCTTTTAATGTTTAAGTTGCAGTGTCTGATTTTGTATCAATTACACATGTTGCACACTGTACATTGTGTGTTAGAACTGCAGAACTAAAAAAACCTTGTATTTTACACACATTTATACTAAATGAACATTATATATTGTTTATGGAATTGAAAAAAAAAGACACAAATCTGCAGTGTGTAATTGAGACTACAGTAATTGAGAAGCAGTACATAAAGGGACACATCAGAGTTCAAAGAATTTGGTTTAATGCAATTACATCATCAACACCCATACGTAAACGGGAAGACACTACATCTAATTTCTGGATGAGATTAAAAAAAAAACAAAAAAACAGGGAGCTTCATACAGTGGAAGCTCTGGAATGGGTCACTTTTAATTCAAGGAACGTTTAATAATTTGATTTTCACATTTACATTGTTGTGTAATGGCAGCATTTTTATTCTTCAAGGCAAACTTTTTACATTCTTCTTCTTCTATTCATAGAGATAACGTGGCAGGATGATGTTAATGACATTTTTATCCATTTTGGCTCATAAGTGCATTCCTCTTTTTTTTTTTTAAGATGTAGCAAGGTGTTGATTTGGCTGCAACTTAAAGTCTGTCATTACAAAGTAATGATGGCTTCCTCCTCATTCCTAAAGCTCTCTTTTGACAGGATATAAATAACATGGAACAAAGAAGATCACACCTGGGCACAAAACTGCTGACTGCATGAGATGTTTAATGAGCTCTAAGCTTGTGGAAATTGCCGTGTATGTGAATGGCTGTATTTAATAAAATGACTTAAGTAATTCGTTAATGTCAATTACTTTGCATATCATACGAAGAAACTCTAAAAACCTGCTTAATTGTTTAAATCATTTCAACATCATCTGCATTCTTAGGATTGAAGTTCTATTGACAAAACAAAAGTAACATAGAGATAAGATAATACCCAAAAATGCAGGAAAGAGGAAGTGTTGGACATGTAGAGAAACAAGAGTCCTTATTGAAATGCAGAAACGTTTTTGGATAAAAGCTAAAACCACTGAAAAGTGCTTTCACTTAAAGTTGCCTTTACTGCTAACATTTACACACATCTGAGGTAATCAGATTTTCTCAGAGCTTAAGTTTTGAAAGAGACGCTATCAGACACACGATGGCGCCATAAGTCCACAGTAAAACGAACAAAAGTTTATAGTCTCCAACCCACACAAGATACACATGAAGTATGTCAGAGTGGTGTTGTTTACGATTATGTATAAGCTGCAGACATTTCTTATTTAATATTGGGCAGCCACTCTAAATCTGCAGCTAGTCTAGAAAAGATATGCTCGGATGATAGTTTTGCGATCTAATCGCAAATATGCCTTATATGCCTTTGCACAGTGATTTGAAAATTTTGAGAAATGCCTGAATGCGCCGTATGTGTGTGGTTGTAAGGACATTTGGCTAAAAACAGAAGAGTAAACAACCTTTGAAGCAGTAAAAGTAATTACCAGATTGAAAAAGTACAGGAATGAATTTGTCACTGTAGAAACATAGCAAAACTAACTATGCAGCTGATAGTTACTCCATGGAATAAATAAAAAAATGTTCTGCTGATGTATTATAGTATAATCACTTGGAGAGTGCATATGGCTCTGCTTCTGGTTTTCTGTTTGATCTTAGTTTGCTTCTTCTCCCGTCTGTGGAAAACTGGCTCTTTTATCCATTTTACCTCCTTCAAAGCCATATAAGAAATATAATTCATAAACTGCTCGAGTGGGAAAATATGTTTTAGAACATAAAAACACTTTAAGCCGAAACAAAAGTCTCCCAAATCTGCGTTTCTGCATTTTCTCCCCACTGACATTTTGTTGAAAACACACAAAAAAGGACGTAAGCCCTAGTCTAAAGTAAACAGGAAACATACATTAATATGTAAACAAGTTGCAAAAGTTATTCAGTATGCCCAAGCAGGCTGGTTTTGATTTGCTCAGCATGTTGGGATTAAAAGACATTGTAAAGTTCACCCACTTTCCTTGTTAATAATGAGACAATGATTAGCTGATCTGAAGTAAGGCATCACTATTGTTTGCAGGAAAGCGGCCACAGTGGACTTCTTTGTGTTCATCTTAAACTACTACTATTCATTGATACAAAGGCAAAATCATAACCAATGTACAGCCTTGCTCACTAAAATACTATGCCAGTGAATGTTTACAAGCAGTCATCTTCAATGTAACATTCCTTTTGGAGTTTAGTTTTGAATAATAACTGTGGGTCTGATAATATAACATGCATCTTCAATAAGTTTTAACAGACAAATATATGTATGAAGGCTGTAATCAACTAATATTTGGTTAGTTGACCAAGTTAGTGTTGCGTTGTTTGATTTGTAAGTCCATTGAAGTCTTTGAAACAACATGCTTTTATATGAATCAGCAAGCATCTTTCACTTTCTCTTTTTCAGAAATGGTACTAATTGCTTGATATCTTGTTTTAAGTAGTGTCAGTCAATTGTTTTATAAGTTTGGACCCTATGCCATACCAGAAAGTTGATGTCAACATGCTTTATTTATTCCAAAAGCACCATTGATGTATGTTGGAGATCAATGTCCGCTTGAGGCACAAAAATCTACCAATATATTAATTATTTTGTGCAGAAAACCAGCATTGCTGGGAAACGGATTCCTATCACGACCTTTTTGACAGTTATTGCTGCATTGTTTGCTTTGAAAGGTTCATTTAGTCTCCTTGAAAAATACTTCTTGCTGCTGTGGCCAAAAAAGCTCCATCTTTGTCTTGTCCAACCATAAAGCCTTTCTTCAAAGGGTATTCAGCTTATCCATTTGACAGGCTGCAAATATATGTAAGTGTTGACTGAAGATGTCCTATTTGGAGAAATGAGTTTTTATTGGTTGGCATCCTCTCAGTCCATGCTGATGTTAAACTCTTCACAGTAAAAAGTAAAACTGTTGCTGTGGAAGTTTCCAGTCTATGAGGTCCTTGAGCCTTGGCTGTTCTGGAGTTGTTCCTAAACATCCCAAGCAAATTTCCTTTGATCAGAGACCAAAGTTTGGGCCAGATGAGTGTAACTCTGAGACAGCTGGGTGTTCCAGCCAGAGCCATGATCCCAACACACTGAAGAGTTGGTTTTGGAATTGCAGAGCAGGATAAGATTATGCTTTTGGAATGGCCCTAACCTTAATTATAAAAATTTACAGATTATAGTTAAAAGCAAGTCTGGCAGGTGTTTAGAGCTACACTCCTCATGGTGGCAGCATCCTGGAATCACCCGATTACTTTAGTTCTAATTTGTTCTTTTTGTAGACTTTTATCCATCATTTTTTGGGTTGAGGCATTGGGGCTGTTTTGGATGCTTTGCAGCTGGAACGATTTTTGTTCTTACTTTTCTGACTTTTAAACTGTGGCAACAAGGATTTGCTTTCAGAACTGAGAGCCACTGTTAAGCATCTCAAAAGCTCAAAAATACCTGAACTGACATCCAAAATCCAGAAGAGATAAAAGGGATGCAGAGCAGAACCGAAGAGCAGAGAGAGAATGAGGAAGTTTACACAGTCCCTTCCATAAATGATAACGGACAAAGATTGCAACCCTGATTCCAGCGTCTCTCTGATCAGCTTTCTGATCATATGGCCGGACTAGGATTTAAAGAGGAGCAGCAAAAGCAAATGAGGTGGATTAGCAGTGTGAGCCAGTGTCTGATTATTGTGGAATATTATATCTGCTGTCTAGATAACAAGCTGTCATATTGAAACATCCACTGTCTTCAATTTCAATGCCAGACTGACTGCTACCAGAGAGACCTTCCTGCTCTCAGCATCACCATTCACAAAAACTCTTGGCTATGACATCACTTAATTTCCCTTTGAGATGAATAAGTTGAATTTAAATTAAATTGTGCCAGAAAAACATTCACTCTAAATGAGCCCTGCCAATTCTGATGTAGCGAGAAAAGACAAATATTTTATTCGATTTTTAGTTGAGGTTTAACTTGAACTTCCTTGGATTACAGAAAATTCAAGTTGTACGTCATCTCCTCAAATCACCCAGAAAAAAAAATGCAAATGTATCAGTAAAGCCCATTCACACCACTTCAGTCTGACACTGGAAGTCATCATCGGCTTTGAGCAAAATCTTGTACAAGGCAACTATGCATAGTGACTGTGAAAAAGTTTGACTTCTTATAATTTAAATTCTTATATAAAGCAAAGCAGACCAATTTTAGGATAGAATTAAAAGCCTACAGGTAAGGTAAGGGAGAAGATCTGTTTACACCTGCCAGCATGCTCAGAAGCAGAACCAAATCCTCTTTAATGAAAAACTTCCTCCTGGATGACAAGACTGGAGCAAACTCTTAAATTATGGTAAATTGGGATTTGCAGGTTGGAAGAAAAAAGGAGGCAGATGGGCTTTATGAGTGTTATTCCACTGTAGCTATAGTGACGGGGGATGTGTAGGTGGTGATTAAATCTGTGAAAGAAAAAAGATTTTGCTTACGGGTTTTCCAGGAGGGCCTCTTTCTCCGGGAACGCCAGCTTTGCCCTTTGAAGAGACAAAATCAGGACGGAAACAGATTAAAAACAGTTTAAATCAGGTCGGGGTTGATCACATTAATACGACAAAACCATTACCAAGACATCTGGTTTACATTTGGAACGGTGACGCATTGCAAGCATGAAAACAAGGATAAAGAAATTACATAGGTATATGTAGGTATTCCTCTGAACTATGTAATTTAAGCACCCAATCCTCTTACTCTTTGGTACATTTATTTAAGCATATCTAGAAAAATACTTACTATTAATCCTGGTTCTCCTTTTGGTCCAACTTCCCCCTTTTCACCCTGGACACAAAGAAATATTATTGAGTTTTTCTCTTTTTTTCCTCCCAAGACAGTTATAAATACATCATAATGTGCTGAAAATCAAGAAATAAATCTGAAAGTAAGAATTCCAAATATGATCTTATAATCCTGGCACAAATACCACAGCTGGCATGAACTTTACTGCTGCCCATTTATTAAATACATGCTACATGTTTTTGCCTTTTCCACATTTACGCTGTGTTTATAAGAATATGGACATTGTTTACCTTGGTGCCCTCAGATCCTGGCTCTCCTGTTGCGCCATCTGGACCCCGGGGCCCCTGCACAACACCAACATGAGGCACATGGCTGACATTTACTCAGAGAAGAGCATGATATACTACTTTACAAAGGGAAGCACTGTTAAGTGAACGATATATGGCTCTATCATTTCTTAGATATATTATTCTGGACTATGCTTCATTTTTATCGGTTATATTGTCAGGGGCTTTCAAACCTTATATGTTCAATGGTATAAAAAAAACCCTAAACCTTAAATTTAAACCTTAACATCTTGTTTTCTGTTATAGTCTGAAATTGGGCGATTATCCTACAAATATTTCTCAAAATATCTCAATCTCAGCATTACTTCCATGTATTTCTATCAGTGATTACTTACGTTAGATGTCACTCTAAAAAGCTTGCAAGTGAGATAAAATAATTAACGTTAAAATTACAGGATAGTACAGAAAAATCAGACTAAACATGTCCTGTTTGAGGTTAAGTATGTCAAAAATATATATATTTCTATTTGCTAGGTTCAAGAAAAGTTGGGGAGAGAATTCTATTTTAATGTTCCTCAAATTCAGGAGTTTAAAAATACACCTGTGCATAAATAATATGGATATAATGATAAACGGTGAGTGAATTCCCAGCAGAAGTTGACTTTGATTTACTATATGTGATAAGAGTTGGAGAAGTAAAGAAATTCAGCAATTTTCATGCTGTTGGGATGAAAATTTAAAGTTTTTCTACATACAAAGCCCACAAAACCAATTCTGAATGACATTTGGGAACAGAGAAGTTATGAGTAACGACGTAAATCCAGGTTTGCCAAAGTTGCTAATTTAACACAGCTAAAATTTTCTTTTATCCCATTCCTTAGATTTAAGCTCCTTTCTATGAGATGACAAAGAAAGTCCTGAGTTTTTAACAAGTTCTCCATCTCTATGAATATCGGAAGTCGGCCTGCTGACTTGTGCAACTGGTCTGGCTGCTTAAATAAGGCCTTTTAAAGACAAATGATCATTTGGAAATATTTATTATCATGGTAAATCAGTTGTGAAACTATAGTCATCAAGGAACCAGGGTAATGTGTAAGCAGTTGACTGCAGGCAACCAAGCAGGTCTGGTTCTCTAGAGCTGGTGTTCACCATGTTTTCCATGCACCCATGAATTTACACAGCTGAATAACTTTCTCAGGATGTAATCAAGTTCTGCACAGGCTGTAATCAGCCATTTATGTGAGTCAGGTGTGTTGAGTTCAGGGAAAATCAAATTCATCTGGGAAACTAGCTCTTGAGGAATAAAGATGAAAAGCAGAAGGGAAAAAAAGGCTCAATTTTGTGTGAATTAAGAATCCTACTTAAATAATTAGCAGTTGATCAGTCTATCGAAGAGAAAAAAAATACACATCTGATACCTAGAGTTATCATTTCTGCAGTAGCTCAAATAGTTTTTTGAATTTCCTTTTTATCTTTGATTTTTTCTGAGTTAAGTGAAATGAATATGCACAAATCCACAGTTATGTGACTGTGAAGTAAAATAAAAACTATTTGTCACATGGAAACTGTTTTGTATCTTAAGATTTCAAATACAACTGAAGCTGATTTACGAGTAAGTTAATTCCAACGTCAGACATGATTTAAACTTTTTAATGGGTGATCAGGAATTATATATAATATTACCTTACACGTCACCTTATTACCTTAAAAGACTAAAATGAAAAAAAAAAAAACAAGCTCAGGGATAAATTATCTCTCTGTCTTCAGGGTCATTTTTCTCTTAGCCAAAATACATTCATCAGAAGTTATAATTTTTTCCTCCAGTGTAACATTCAAACCTGAAAAAAATGGAACTGTATGTGCTTTGGTGCTTTAGTTTTATTATGGAAATAAAACTATAAACTCAACTGCAATATATAAAGAACTGGTTCTGAAATCATTTGAAGACATTTTCCTGTAAAAGTAATGTGGCCCTACCCTTCTCCCTTTTGGCCCCGCGATTCCTGGACTGCCCCTCTGTCCCTGAGGACCCTGTAAATCAAAACAACACGTTTAAAAAAAAACGTACTGACAAAAGAAATTACCAATATTAATAAGTAAGTTTTCAAAAAAAAAAAAAAAAAAAAAGCTGTAGCTTTATCATGAGTCCCAAAGCTGATACATGATGGTGTATTTCAGACCTAATTTGAAATGTTTGAACACCTCCCACCAGTGGGAAGTTGTGGGTATATTAATAATATAATTGATCAACACACAGTGGCATCAGTAGAAGGGAAAGTAGATCAAGTAGAATCAGGATCAAGTAGAAAGTATACATGAACTGTACTTTGATTTGTTTCCTTAACACTTCAGAGAGATTTTAAAATTAAGTACAGCTAAGAATGATACTTTTCTTCATAAAAATAGTCTGATTTGATTGATTTTCATTGTATTTGTTGGGTTATTTATTTATTTATCAGGTCAGCATAAATAGAATAGAAATATCCTTTATTGTCCCACACTTTTTTTCTGTGCAAAGAAAACAATAAAACACTGTACACTAAGGGCATACATGTTGATAATTTGTGAAAATGCTTACAGGTGAACCCTGCATGCCAACGTCTCCGGGACCTCCAGGTGATCCTGGGTAACCCTAATAGAAAACAGAAAAAATAAATAAATAGAAATATATGCAGGTAGATGGGACACTGTGGCATTGTTTGTTTAAATCGGTTAAATAGGTGAAAGACACAGTGAGCTTCATATAAATACAGGCAACACTAGAGATTTAGAATGATTTTAGTAGGTCAGCGGTGTCTGTTACAAAAATGATTTTAAATTTATTTCACACACAAATATGTAAAGACGTTAAATCAAGCTAATCCCCGTTTATGCACCTATCATTCAGTTTGTTCGGCACTGTGTCAGACAGTGAGATAAGAGCTCAAGGCCCAGAACCACAGATCTGACGTTAATCCAAAACCCAGAGACAGAGTGGGATGAAGGCCAAGCACTCCAACAGACTCACAGCTCTGCAGCAGACACAGAAAACTGGGCAGTATAATGATCACTTCAATGCAAAAATTGAAATGCTGTAGAATAGAGCACAAGTCTCTACCAGTACTAACTTGCCAGTCAAAGTTTTGTGAGGATGTGCTTAAAGGAACACACAGATTTTGCAAACGTTGAGGCTGAAACAGCACTCAGACTTGATACATTAGGTTTTTCTGTTCCATTAAAATCTCCAACAACATTCCTTCCTGAGGCATTTTTTCATTATATGTATCAAAGTGGACGCAGAAGACAATACTGTCATCTTTTCAGGTTTACACATTAGCCAAATATTAACGCCATTGTTAGTTAGGGGTGCGGCAGTTCTTCTCGTCATAAAAGATAAACTAATGCATATGTGTCCAATGGATGTTTCAAACCCATACTCACAAGAAGAATGTACCGGACTCAATGTTCCACCACATAACTTTTAAAGAGTCGCCCATAAAAATACAGTAGAATGAAAGAACATGGTGAGCGCAGACGAATCAGTGAAGGGACGTCCCATTATCATTAAGTCCTGATGTCTGGGGACAATCTGGTCAATGTACTCTGTTGATAAAAACACTGGTCTTTAAAACGGTGATGATTTAAAAAAAAGAAATAGGTTCCTCTCATCGGGATGTTATACCACATTTACAACTTTGTCATGTTAGAGCAATCAAATATCTAAGTTTTTTAACAGCTGTGTTTTTTATGTTTCTGAAATCTGATCTTTGGGGAAGAATAGAAGAAATAAATTATTTTTTGAAAGTGAATATAATATAGACTATAATATTTTAGTCTGTTCAATTCTGTTATTGTTCTGCTGTACATTAACATGAAAGGATGACCTAACCTTTCACTCTGCAGAAGACAGATCATGTCTGTGATAGTCATAGATGAACCTGGATATTTGGCAACAAATGTAATGTACAATAATTAAGTAATTTTATTATAGAGTTAGTTACCTAAATGGTCCACCAATTTTTCGTTAAATGTTGTGTTCAACAAATGATCTCCAATTTAAAAATCCACTTTCCCATTGTTAGAGCTTTTTAAATTATATCCGCTACTGGAATATTGACATTTGTGCAGAAAGGTGAATTTTAGGTGTGATAACATAAATAGAAAACTCCCTTTGCTCAATAAAATATGGCTGACACTGTGAGAACCCAATTAAAATTTGTTTTAAGATCTTTTGTGACTTTACTCACCCCGGGCCCCTTCTCTCCAGCAGGACCTGTTGGACCTGGTAGCCCCCGGTCACCCTGGTTAAGGACATGGAAAGAAAAAGAGGTTTGATTCTGAGAACTGATTTTTGTTCAACTTTGGCAATATTCATGGAATTAGCAAAAATTGGATCATGTTGTGTATTTTTGAGTGAATTTGTAAAATTTTGACTTCCCAATTGGAACACTTTTTTTTAATCCACTGCTATTCCAATTTTACTTAGATTTTCATTTCATTTCTTATTGCTGAAACCATTTTACAGTGTATGCTTTCCATTAGGTAAAGACATTTTATTATTTAAAAAAAGAGATCCATATCAATTGTTAAAACTGCCTTTTAATAACTAAAATTTTTTTTAAAAATCATAAATATTTAAGTAACATGAAGAAGATAGAAGATAGAAGCTTTTTAAGGCATTCATATAAAAATATTAAAATATTTTGATAATGTGTCTGTGATTTTATAGAATAGAATAGAATTACTTTATTCATCCCAGCAGGGAAATTATTTCGCAGTTACAGCAGCATAGAGACAAGACACACAACAACCACCACTGAGTAGCAATTGTAGACAAGATAAAATAAAAATAAAATATAACATGCTGTCAATATAAAAAGCAGCTTATAGCAGTCCTTGCAAAGATTCAAAAATGCAGAAACAGTATGTATATGTAAATATATGTACAGCAAGTGTGCCACAGTGCAGTTGTGCAAAATTGGACTGATTTATGCAGAACAATGATTTAGCTTTTATTGTACAGTGAGATGGCATGTGGCAGGAAGGATTTCCTGTATCTGTCCCTACGACAGCAGAGCTGGAGCAGCCTATGTGAGAAGGTGCTTTCTTCTTTCTAAGATAAAGCACACATAGGTTACAGTCCATTGGATCCACAGAAAGACCAGAATCTGCCAATGTCCAACAGTAAACCTGCAAACTTTTTTGACTGAAATTATATTATTTTTCACAAACTGGGTAAAATCCATGATTGTACAACACAATAAGTCCACCTTTGTTTCTTGATACACACTTCCTCATAGTGAGCTCAACATTTTAAACAAGGAGTGTGGCAAAGAATAAAAAATTATGCATAATGTCGAAAGAATTTGTAGGCTGTCAGGGTATGACTGGTGCTGACAGACTACATCAGGAGCAGAGGTTTGTGGGAGAGGAGTTGGAGGACAAGCAAGAATCTGACAAGCAGATGGCTTCTCAACACAAGAACATGTTCTGACAAACGGGCCTTCTGGATAGGAAAGAAAAGGCAAACAGGTTGGGATAGAGGGAGGGAAAAATGGAGATGGAAGGCAAAACCTTTGGTGTTCTTTAGAAGATTCAATAAAAACACTTGAAAAGACTTATTAGGTTCTTGTTGAGCTGGGAATGATTGATTCATTTAAGTATTTTAAGAGAAAAGACTTTCAGATTTACATCTTATAAATAATTTTTATGTTCAACTTAAACTTGCTTGTTTAAGGTGACACAGCTTTGACGATACTGCTATTGATGTGGATGTGGGAGTGTTGAGTGTTTACACAAGCATGTGTTCTAGTCTCTAGTCCAGGCTGCTTTGACATGGGCTTAATTATAGGGGTCTGTTGCTGACAGGCGAGCAGTTGATGCTGCCTGACAGCCTAATGACAGAGAAACACGCTCCTTACCTTTTCACCGGGAACTCCCATCACCCCAGTTATTCCAATTAGGCCAACTGGACCCTGGAGAGAAGGAGGAGAGGAAAGGAGAGAAGAAGAAAACGTGTTAAACACAAACACGTCAGGAGAAAGTAGTAAGGGTTGCTTCCCAGATTGCCGTGATGCAGAGAATGTAAGACGCTTCAGGTTCCAGTGAAATGTTTCTGTAAGTCTTGGGTGAGTTTCATTCAGCTAAAATGAAGTTTAAATAATAGATTTAGAGTGCTAAAAATATTAGAAATATCATAAGCACAGTCTGAAAACCTAGCATTTTCTTTAAATAAACTATTAACCTAATTCATGTTTATACTTTTAGAAATGTTAGAAAAAGTTGTGGACAAATACAACCTAACAACCTAACCTTGTGTAACTGGAAATCAAAACATTTCTTCAGTATAAAGAGCTAATAAAAGATGTAAAAGAAAGTGACGCTACACAGAAAAGAAAAGAAAGGTCTAGTAAACACATTTTTCCACTAACCAACCTATTTCGATAACAGCTCCAGAACTGATTTACAACACATCTGATACTACTTAAAGAGGATTATACAACAAAGTTAGAAATGTTTAGAGAATTAATGAGAATGCTGCTTTAAATGTTTATCTAGTAAAATGGAAAAACAGGCGGACAAGACGAGAAATTACGAGGTTCGAACAAGGACTCTGCAACAAGGTTTCCCAAACTTGTTAAAATGTTCTAGCACACTTCATCTTAAATATTTTATCAGCTATTGGCTCAGGACATCTAAAAGGTCATCCATAAACTTGCATCTCACCTCTCCTTATGATTTTAATGAAGATGGCGACTAACTCTAACTCTCCTTGTCTCTGGACTCATATGTTTTGTTCCTGTGGGTTAAGTTGCATTGAGTGTAATTTGTTTGCCTTTATAAATTTTAGATTTTCCTCCAAACACTGCAGTTTTGAGGGAGAATGAATTCAGCTCTGCACTGGTTTCATTTGAATCAGTGACTTTACACAGACAGGCTGGGAGCTGCAGCAGTTTTTACAGACTCTCTGCTACTTTTCTTCAGTCTCTTTGCTAAAACTGGAAATCTGAGACTTGGTAGATCACATCCACAAATTTCTATGTTTAGTCTGGATGTAAACTACAGTAATATAAAATGGAGGTGAGGGCCACAATTCTTATAGTTTACAGCACCAAAAGTACTTGAGCAAAACTAAGACAGTGCTGGGCTCGACTCATTTTATGAAGTCATGGTAATATTTCATATGCTGACACAATTACAGACCAATATGAGAAAAAATACAGTAGTCTGACAATAGTGGCCTCTTTACACTGTACAGAGTTTTACTGCAGAGTTTGATTTATAGTGTTCACACAGTGAACACGCATTCTCATTGTGTAATCACACTTCATTTATTCCTGTACCTCAGTGTGTTTACATTGAAAGCTGTAAAAAAAAAAAGAGCCTGAGAATGAAACAAACTAGTAGACAAGAAACAGGCCGCTAACATAAACACTATAAAACTTTGTTCCTTTTGCAATTCTGTAGCTTTGCCAAAACGTCTGACAGCTATAAAATGCCACTCATATATCATCACCGTAGAAGGATTAACCTGCTGAATTCATATAAGCACCAGTTGACGGTGAAGACATACAGCCTGCAGATGGAGGAACAAGCACAAGGTTGATCTCTGATCCCTTAATCTACACAGAAAGTTGGTGACATGGCAAATTGATCTGAATAACTCATTGTGTGGTTCGATAGTCTGGTTGCTTAGGAAGCCTAATGTGGATGACAGAAGTTGTAATATAAGCGTTAGGGTGTTTTCACACCTGATAGTCTGGTAAACTCAGCTCAATTGAGGACCAAAACCCCACCCCATTGAAACATTTGTTAAATTTTCAGTTTATGTGGTTTGCTTTCACATTGCACTGTCAAACGATCCAACGCAACTTAAGTCTTTGCAAAATGTAAACAAAAATGGAGTGGAGTAATATTTTAGCACTTGTAGAAATTCTCTTTTGTTTTGGTAAAAGACCATTGCCTATTTCTCTCTCTAGCGTCAGACTCTTATTTAGGGCGCATTTACCCAGAATGCCCTGTGCTGTGATTTGCTTCCTGTATTTGGAGCAGCTTCCGGTCCACTTGCATCCACATCTGCATTCAAACCGCATCAGAGTTTACTTCAACCGAGACCTAGGTTTGTAGGAGGACCAGAGTTTGCTTTTTTGGTCCAAGCTTGCCATTCATATTTCCCTAAACAAACCAAACTTTCTAGGCAAACGAACAAGAGTTTGCATAAAGTGGGTCAAATAGAACATTATTATTAGATTCATCTAAGTAGGACAGCGTGCAAGTCCAAGCAGGCTGACATGTGCAGACGTACTGCTGACTTTAACAATGCTGCATAGTGAATCTTTTGTGTGTTGTGGTTCTAAAACAGTTCCAAGCTCCTAGTAAAATTTCGCTTGAAACATTTTACAGATAAGGAGTCACTTAGTGAAGACAGGTGGTATTAAAGCATCAAGGCATCAACCCTTTCTTAGTTTCAGTCACATCTTATTTATCTGAAAAGTGATGATATGGGATTCATTAGAGCCAACATATGTTTAAGAGTTTCTTTCTCACTGCATAGCTCCATGGTTCCTGTTTGGCTTCAAAGGGCCCTCTGTTCAGTAAGTGCTTAATGCCTCTCATATGTGCACAGCAACAACACAGTCCAGCTTGCTTGGCCCAATTGGTTGCCTCTACTATCCCCAGAATGCAAATATTAACATTAAGGGGCCTACTGGAGGGACAGGTCTTCTTCCAATGTTCAAAGTAGTTGTATTTGTGGAAATTTCACAAAAAGAGACAGAGCCCAGTTCTTGTTGTAAAACTCTAAAATCTTAAACAGATATATGATTTGCATTAATTTATGTAGTTTTGGAGACAGGAATAGGATGTCTGATTAAATTTTGTGAGGCAAGATTGAAACATTAGAAGGTTTTGCAACTTACACAGCAGTTTCACTTTAATTCAAGCAATTAGAGGCGTGGGAAAGTCTTACCGGTGGTCCAACTTTTCCAACATTGCCAATGTCCCCTTTTTCTCCCTGCAAGGAGCAAACATCGAACAACTTTACTATTTAGCTACTGTAGTTAAAGAGATCTTTATAATCAGTCCACTCCTAATTTGGCAGTATGCTCACAGGATATTAAGTGTAAAACAGGACACACACATGGACTGCACAGGCCTGTGAATAATTTGGTGTTCCATGATGCATTTCATGATGACGACCATGGAGGAAATAATTTTCCCTCTTAATTAAGTCCATCTTTACAGCACAGACTAAGTGTTTAAATGGCTGGAAGTCAAAATAAGCACAAGATAACCATAAAAAGACAGGTTAAGAAGAGAAACTCTAACTACATTAACGTAACTTCTTGTGATTGAGTTTTAAAGCTTATCAATTAATTGTTGCCTATTAAACACAACAAACACTCACAAAAATTGTCAATAAATTACTCTAAAATAAAACAACCAGAAGAAACATAAAAAAATATGTCTGACATATACAAGTCAGTAGTGAGGAAAACATTTCCAGCTGTGGCGTAGCTGTGTGGCATCTTGCCAAATTGGTTGGCTTCCAGTTGTAAGAGTCATGTTTGATGCCAAGCACTGTCACAAGGCAAAATCCACCTCTGTCATTTAATACAGAAATTAAAAAATAAATGAATGAATAAATCATTTAAAACCATGAATGGATAAAAATATTCACATACAACTTAACTTTTTATTACCAGTGTGCGACTTTAAATTTGACTATTTGTCTGTCTTAGATCAGTAAATGATTAATTTTACTTGGTAACTGCCAAATAGGGAATCCTTTTAATGCTTACCTACACCAACATCATTTTTGCAAGACCCCAAATGCTGATGGCTTTGCAAGCTCTTAGCAGCTTACAACAGTTGAGTTAAACGGAGGCAAGCCTGTGGGTGGATCTTAAATCAACACCTTAAATCCATTGTTTCCTTCCTTCAAGAGATCAATATAAGTACAAGTCCAATGAAAATGTCTAGTCAATCATACCATTCAGGAAGTAGACCGGTTCAGAGTAACACATGTGAAAGAGTTTTGACTCAAAATGTCCATTTTAACCCCAGAACAAAAGCAAAACGATGGTGAAGGAAACTTGTAAAATGTCTTTTTACCACAGAGAAATGATTCCTCTACTGACATGACCAGCAATGCCACTCAGACAGGAAAAAATCATTACTACAAAAGTAACATTATAAGCTTGATTATACTTTGCAAATGCACTAAGGGACAATACATTTGACATATCCTGTGGTCAAAATGGAACTTAAATTTAAGTGTTTGGAAATAGGCTTTTTTTGGCATTTGAATATGCTTTATTAATTCCAGAGGGAAATTCATAAAAAGAGATCATTTACCAGAATAATCATTGTTATATCTGCTATGATAAACAGGGACATTTTAAAATGTCATGATTTTGACTGTGAGAAATAGATATGTGGTGGCAGCATTATGTTGTTGGTATGTTGACATCACAGGGACATATTATGGCAAAACTTTAGGAGTTAAATCTTTGAGACAAATGGGCATTTCAAACAATGACTTGCAATGATACACTTAAATTAGTTATAATGTGGCTGAAGAACAATAAACTTCATGTGTGGGAGAGGAAATCACATCACCCGGTTTTTAGTCTCATATAAAATGTTTGGCCTGTTATATAAAAATTTGGACACGGCTTAATAGTTGTCATTAGTCATCTTCAGTTGCAAAACCACAGAATGCCAAATCAATAACACAACTAGAGATTTTAAAACAATTGTTTCATGACACACACACACAAAAAGTGTGACATAAAGGCTTACCAGTAGGCCTTCAGGTCCAGATTCACCTGCATGACCTTTCCTCCCAGATCTCCCCTTTATAAAAAGTGGCAATCAAAAGAAGTGGTGCTGTTTATTTAATATCATCCAAAATCTAAACTGTTTACATACGTATGTGCACATTTAGATGAGATTTCTTACAGTTGGGCCAATGCTGCCAGGTGGGCCGAGTGGGCCTTCATCACCCTGCATAAACACAGTACAGTCATAAAAACCAAATCATTTGTAACATACAGACACAACTGCATATCTTTAAGTATGAATAATTAATGTTAAAGGACTAAAAGAAGCACACTTAATAATATAAAGAAATGTGAACTTATTTTGTCCACCAGTAAAGCTTAATGAACAAAAATAGCTCTGCAATACTAATGCCAACCCAGGCAATAAAGTTGTCATCCCGTTTCCTGTAAGTCAACGTAAACAGAACTAAGAGCAAATCTCCATATTCATTAAATTCTCTAAGACGTCTAGTAAATCCTAAAAGGAATTACTAATACCAAACTGGAAGAAATTCTAATGAAAAAGATCTGCAATTCAGTTAACTCGTACTTCTGAGTAAGGCAGGTGCTGGCCAACTCAGACCCTTTGTGAATGTGTGCCAACTCAATGCTTTCAACACAGCATAAAATAGTGTTTGTGTGTGTACACATGTGTGTGTGCTGTACTCCTTCCAAAGGTTTCTGTTCACTTTTCCAGAACTGGAAAAATTTTCAAAGTAGGTTTTATATGCATCCGATTTTAAATTATAACTTCACCTGGTGGAACATGCCCTGCGATCTTTCAGTAAAAATGTCTTCCACTCAGATTTAACTCCAATATGACTTTTACCTTGACAATCGATCAAGCTTTAGTCTAATATTTTCCATTTCTGTGGAGCAGTGAAACAGGAGCAGAGCAGACACAATATGAGATATCTAAGCTATTTTAAGTGTTGAACAATCTCACCTGTACTCCTGTTGGTCCTGGTGGGCCTTGGAGCCCTCTCGCACCTTGTAAACCCTGCAACACAACCGAACTTGCAATTACTAACAATTAGGTGAAGTAAATGCTTCATTTGTGGATGATTTGAGAGTTGCTACCTTCGGTCCAGGTGGGCCATTAGGGCCTGGAACGCCGATGTCTCCAGGAAACCCCTTACAAAAAGTATTAAAGAGATTACAGATGCTTGGACAAATTTATACTCCATTTAAAAATAGCAAGTTTCAGTTAGGACTACTGACAGATTGAAAAGTAGCCTAGGCTTCCAAAATCTGTTAACAGTCTTCTACAAAGTTTATGTATAAACAAAGACTGTAATGCCAAATAGAGCTGACTGAGATTGAAAACCTTAATGCAGGATTGTCCTGGCACAATCTTTAATTTCCATCTAGAGCTGCATTTGTTGACATAATTTCAAAGCTAGGGTTACTGTAAAACAAAATAACCCATAAGAAACTAAAACTAGCTAACTGATTTAACTGTAATGCCTTTGTCACACCATTGTGTATCTAGCTTGCTTTCCTTTAACACATGGATATATAGAGCTTCCGGTGACTAATACTCTCCATTGTATTATCTTTTGTGTGTTTGACACTGTAGTGTGTGTGATGTGACCTACAGATAAAAACTTTTCTGTATGGGTGCTGTAACTTTGTGACTCTAAATGAACTCCGCATGTTTTAAAACATGCAGAGTTACATAGATGTTGTGCCAATGGCCCGATGATGTAACTCTCATGCTATGCTGTGCAGATGCTCTGTCTACGCTATGACTTGCTAATTTAGTTTGCCGAAGGCTGTAAATGGCTGACACATCACAGGGCTGGTTGTGTGTTTTGACTGATTAAAGAAACATTTCTTGACCACTTGGGTGAACTTTAGTGGTTGAGTTGTTCAGCGGGTAAAATAAGAATTGAACACATAATTTTGCTCAGTCTAAGTGTTTCAAATGGAGCCAATTACAAAATGCAAACCAGATGTCAGTAACAACCCAGTAACCCACTTATCCACACGAGCAAAGAAAATCAAAGTAAAAATAATCCGCACATGGAATTAAGGATAAGAATATAGAATGACAAAGCAAATAAGTACTAAATGCAGTAATTATTTAGTACTGCATTTAGTACTAAATAAATGTACTAAATAAATGTAACTTGAATCTTCAAGTTATTTTCTTGGCAACTTCAAGATGTATGAAGAAATTAGTTGCAATGCTCAGGTGTGACTTTTGGCACATTCTTCCACACAACTGTTTTCAAATCTTGAAGATTTATATTGGATACAAGCCAGGTGTTTGTATCCATTCTAGCAGATGTGATTTCTTTGTTTGAACCCAGTTAAGTTTCAAACAAGACACAAGACCAAGGACCATAAGTTCCTTGGCCTTGTGTTTGGGACTATTGCCGATCCACAAGTCTTTCATCTTCAAATTTTTATCAAAAATGTCCCCATGCAATCCTCTAGTCATTCTTTACTCAGTTATTTGCAGTCTGTCAATATCAAGTTAAATAACTAAATAAAACCAGACAGGTGCACAAACCTTTCGCTCTTTTAATTATCCAGAACTAATACCTCCAATTTTCAATAAAAGAATCTGACTAATAAGCTGCAGAAGCTGAAGCATGAGAATTGGGTTCACATTTTGATTTTATTCTAAATTTAAACTTGATTTTTAATGCGGATTGAACTCTGCCTTTTGAACCTACATTTTAACATGAAATTATTTTATGGGGTACTTTTAGGTGAAGCTAACTTCAGATGTTGAGCTCTCTTTTTAAGCAAAACAGGAAGGTTTTTGTTATTTTTCTCTCCTTTGTTGTCGTGTAAAGCCATCTGTTTTGCATGTGAATGGTACCAGTATTATTAAACCTGAATTCCCTTTTTCGTCATTGGAATCCGGAAAGAGGGTAGCTGTGAAAATCAATATATTGTTTATGCTCCAATCCCACAACACACAAAAGTGAAGACTTAACAAACTCAATATGCTTTTATAGCTGTTAATGTTTGGACAGACACACAATACATTTTTCTTTATTCAGCATCTTTCACTGTGCCATTGTCTAGTCCTAACCTGAACTCTGTCACTCATTTTTTTCAGCATGGAAAAAAAACATGGAAAAATGCTTCCATGGTAAAAAAAATATATATATATTTGCATCTTCTCACCTTTTGGGTATGTAACTATGCCAACACTAATGGAGCAAAGTATCACTGTGGTGTGGACTGACAGGAGCCCACAGAAGCAACAATAGCAATAATGCTTCTAAGCTTATTATGCAGCAATGAATTTTAAATAAAGAAATTTATATCTTTAGCCAGATGCTTCTTCAAAGATCACCACAACACCCTCAAAAATAACTCTTAGTACTGGCAGAGGAGTTACTTTAAAAATATCAATCATTTCCTTTAACATTTTGCTAGAATTTTTTCATATCACCATTCTTTCAGTTTTCAAACAATTAAAAAAAAGTATAGTGCTATATTTAATTCAATGGACTCAAAACAGTCTGACTTTAGTTCTGCTATTATTTCTCACTTTATATGTTAAAGTGTGCTGCACCTAAAGCGTATCACATATTTACAGCACTATACACTAATATATATTTTTAAAAAAAACATGTATATCATTCCTACCTCTGGTCCCGGTGGCCCATGTGGTCCTTGTGTCCCAATTTCTCCAATTCTACCCTTTAAAGCAAAGTATATATAATATATATGTATCACCACATGATAAAGCTGAATATGACAATGTTCAAATGTGAATAAGGAGCACAGTTATATTCCTATTTCTCTGAAATTAGAGAACAAATAGACAGAATTGAACTCTGACAAAAATGAACTGTTCATTACTCCGGTGGGTTTCTGCATTGACACAAACGTTAGTTAGTAAAAACACATTCAGTAAAGTGATTAAGTTTTTCATCACAGAAATAAAATAGAGGTTTCCATCATCAAAATAAATCCCTTAAATCTTCTCAAAACCTGGCTGAACATCAAGTCCTCTTTGTAGTAGTTACTCCGAAGTCTTAATCTATTCTACTTTGTATCCTTAAAATGATGCCACTTTTTCCAGCAGTGATCTTTATGATTAGGTGTGATTAAAAAAACAGGTACATTGATAATGTGAACAAATAAGCCATGGATGTCCTGATTTGATCTCAGGTATTAGACTGAGATTCTCAGGATGGCTTTGGGAATTACATACAAAACTCAACTTCTACAATTGCGTCACCTGCTCTCCTATAAAAACAAATGAATTTTCTTGCTTTTTCGAGAGCAATTTATAAAAGTCACACATTATTTCCTCCAAAATGATATTACAGTTTTGCAAAGTCCTTAGCCTCACTGCATAACTGCCTAAGTCATATTTTGGCCAGATCTCTGCAGATCTGTACACTGCTATATCACCCTGCCTAATTGCAATCTCCTCAGCCTATCAGAACACTTATTGCAGTCCAAAATCCATATTTGCCTAAGTCTTTCCTTTGAGCTAGGCTTGCTTAAAAATTTGTTTCTTCTTGTTTTCTGAAACATCAAAAATATGGCTTAGTCAGTTATGCTAATAGGCTAACAAAATTATCTTTAACAGAATTTTCATAAGAAATATGAGTGTATTTCACCCAAAATATGATGTTTTTATATAAGTGTCTGCTGTTTTCTGTCTAAGTCACTCACTGCTACACTTTTCACCACTACTAGATGTTGGACAAAGATCTTATGTAACACTTGTGAAATTTGCATCTGTCAAACCAAAGCACTGTGTTTGTGGGTTTTGTAGTCTCTATATATATCAGGGTCTGGTTTAATCTGACTCCAGCATGTTTATGCCGTTTTCATATTTGACACAATGACAGGATCTGCCATTATTTATATAGGGTAATTAAATAAATCATATCTTGGGTAGGTGGAAATGCTGGAGCTCATACATGGTATTGAATTTGCTAACTTTAAGAAAGTAATAGACTAGGACTTGGTATGATCAATATCTACTGTTAAATTAGTTGGATCAGTATTAAGGACAAACATCATAATTAGGACATCTCTTAATTAAACTTCTGTTTCGAAACTCACAAAATTATTGTAGCCATTATTGTCACCTTGTTCATCACATCTAAGTCAAACCAGTAAAAAATGTCCCAAGTTATAAAATTGCCAGACTAAACATATTCCCTAACAATTAAAGAACCCTCCCTCCCATGGAGAACTGGAACGTACCGGTGGTCCTGGTTTCCCTCTGGGCCCAGCAGGACCAGGAAGACCAGCAGCACCCTAAAACATACAAACACAATCATCTTCAATTGGTTTTGCTTTGTGTGAGATTGCAACATTACAGCAGAATGCAAGTCTGATGACATTTGCAAAGACTTTCATATTTTTAGGTTTTCCATACTTATGTAATGCATATAAATACAAACAAATCAAAGCGGTTTCATTGCAGACATGTCATTGGATTTTACGTCTCAAATATATCTCTTTTCCACAGAGCGGTATGATACGGGTCAGAGCGGTTCGGTACACTACTTTGTCTGTAAAAGCAGCACAAACAACCGACCTGTACCGCACCATTCCTGGACCCCCTTCAGTTGTGCAAAATGATTTATGCATTTAAATCAAGCCTCTGGGTCCGTAGAACAATGGTAAGGTTAGGGTGGAGCTACTGGCGTCACACATTACAGTGCATTGATTGGAGAACAGAAAAACGTCACTGCTTGTCGTCGCATTAATATGACGCAACATTTGGCGTTTGGCTTTAACCCCCCCTGCCTGCAGTGGAAACGTTCTCCTGAAAACACCGGATCATCAAAAAGCATTCTGCATCACACTGACCTGGGCTGTACCACTCATGACTGCAAGGCACAAGTTTCATCTTGACATAAGTCACAAAATTCAGAGCAGTTTTAGAACTTGCCACTTCTTACCTTGTCACCTTGGTAGCCCATCTCTCCTGGCTCTCCCCTTTGACCCACTTCACCCTAGATTTTACAGTATCACACAAGATATAACACAACACTAACCTGTCATAGTAATCACAATATAACAAGTTAGAAATAAACACAATTCTAACACGAAATATTTGTACACTGCACTTTATATTCTATATTTTAAACTTTGATTATTTCAATCCTTAGTCATCCCACAAATTTATCTGAATACACATAATCGACTTGTTGCAAAAAGCTGCTAAAACCCAAATAGTTTGCATAAAACCCTAAAGTCAAAGTGCTTTCAGTCTGATGTCACGTTGGAGGTTTTGACCTGGACAAATAATTCACTTTGACATCAGCTTTGGTTTGCTGCTCCAATCCCTCCTTTTGTTTTTACTATTCTGGCCTTTTTGTCACAGTTTGTGGTAGAAGTTGTGTTGTGTATCAAACTGTCAACAGGGTAGTTGCAACTGGTGTAATTACATGAACTGAGCTAGTGGAATATAACACACATATTCACAACAATAATATAAATATTTAAATCACCTTATCACCTTTCAATCCGGGCAGGCCGACGTGTCCTGCTGGGCCCTACAGCAAGAATATAAGAAAAGAAAAAAGTTAAAAAATAAACTATCAATAATAAAGTTGACATTGAGGTAATTGTTTAGCATTTGCACATTACGTTTTTTGTTACTAATTTATGTCTTAGATCTTATCATCTTTACCAAATGAGACTTTTTTAAAACACAGTAATTAAGTAACAGTGCAATAAGTTAAATATTTACTAGATCAAGCTACCTGAGGTCCTGCCATACCAGGCAGCCCTCGTGGTCCCTCTGGCCCTGGATCCCCCTGTTGGAAGAAGAAAATAACGGAATTTGTGTTTTCAAAACTGAAAACTAAATTCACGTGCTCTTGATAAAAAACCCAAAACTATTACTTCAACTCTTTTGGCTACACAAATGCAAAGATATTTTTTGAACCCAGAGAAATAAGCGGAGATAATAATGTATCCATCTGTTTTGGATGAGCCTGCGGGCTTCCTTACTCACAGTGCAAACATCTACACCAACCAAGAGGCTTGGATTGAAAACAACCAGAAAATGGAGCTAGACCCCCCCACAAGAGAACGTGCTGTCAAAACATCTGCAACAATTGTTAGTAATAAAAATGGTGCCATGATATTGATATTGAACCCTCCATCCATTTTGGCATCTCTGATAAACATGTCTAAATAATCTCAAAATATCAATCAACAAAGTTGTTACTCTGTACTATTGTGCTACTGTGGTACTGTAGTACTGTGCTACTGTAATAAAGTCATGTTTTTATCATGGCTAGTAAGCATGGAGGGTAAAGTATGCATCTAAATCAAGCCTCCAAATATGATTTATAAATAGGCTAATTGGGTACCTACAGTACATGAAACAGATGAAACCTTAACGTAGTTCTATGTTTCAAGCTCTCAAATGAAAATAAAAAAATAACAGCTACCAACAAAGCATTGAAGATTAAGGCATTAGTGTCTTACATCTGAAACCTGAGAAAATCTCCCAGGAATTAGTTTCCTCATTTTGTGTATTTCCATAATCATGACTTTGTTAGTTTTTATTTGATAAACCATATGATCTAACTGTAGCTGCACCTTATTGTTAGTATTTTTTACTAGTTATGAACTGATTTTGCTCCAGTGATTGCTATTAAACACCCCCCCTCCCACACACACACACACACGACTTCTCTATATTCTCAGTGTAAAATAGTTTGGCCTCTTTCTCCTATCTCAGTATCTCCTTGATGAATTGGTCTTGACTCTGCGACCTGAGGGCACATATCTGGACTGAAGAGCAGTGCATCATTGAAATATGCTCTCCCACTCATGCTAGTGCTAACTGTGCACTTCAGGACCAGCTGGCAACTTGTGCAGCTTTGAAAGCAAAAAATAAATAAATCAGCAACATTCAGTGTGCTTGGAATATGCTGTCATAAATGATCTTTTTCTAGTTTATTTTGATTTCGTCTGCCATAAGTATTTTATGCATAATACTTGTTAGAGAGGGACACTATGAAAACAATGTGTCTCTCAGTCTACCTACAGAAATAATTTAAATAGGGAGCTACAAATAGTTACAGTATGTTGTGATCATTTTTTAGTTTGAAAACAAGAATTGTGTACACAAGGTTGAATTCATTCAAATAAATGCATATGCATAAAACCTCAGCACCCACACTAATATTTTGTCCCTTAGCAAACACACTCATGACTACACCTCACATTTTTGAGAACTCTGGACCTCTTCTGTCCAATCAGTATGCAGGAAACCGTAACCCTAAACAGCTTCATGATGCACATTATGGGTCCTGGTTGTTATGAAGATCTCATGACCTCAAAATCCCAATTTGTGTTGCTACTGTCTTCTGTCCATGTTTAAATTCTAATTGTTGTACATTTTCATCCATCATTAACCCAGTGGGAACTTCAACAGATCCCACTCAGCGTGATCTCAGTGTTCCTCTTGCTCTCATGTGTGAATTTGATGTCTAGAGATGTCCCAATATTTTTACCTCATTTTCTTTTCTCATGATTCAATCAGTCTTGTGAAGTGCGCCGCAGCAACAACCCAACCAACATGATGCTGCCACCGCCGAACTGCACAGTTGAGTTAGTTTTCTCTCATTTGCAAGCTCCATCAGACTCCAGAACACGTCTCCAAAATTAAGGTTGATTCACTTTCAGAATGTAATTATTGAGGGTTCTGTATATTGCTATTGGAGTAATGGCTTCTTCCTCACTGACTGGCCTTTCGGTCCATGTTGGTACAGGAGGGTTTTTTTCTGATGTTTAATGACACCCTCTCACCAACTTCAACCAGAATCTTCAGAAGGTTTTTTGATTTTGTTCTAGGATTGATTTGATTTGACATTTTTACTTGTACCTAAGTATTGGAATGAAGCACCTAAAGGGATTTAGAGATTTTGCCCAAAGATAATCTGATCTTATTGAGCTTCACAATTCTGGCATAGGAATTTTAGTGTATGTAAGCTTCTAAATTTGACAAGATTAATGAAAAATATACAAAAGACATTCAATATCTTTTTACAATTGGGGTATCTTGCAAATATAGCTATTTCTGTTTATCATAACTGACCCAAAACAGGAAAGTTTAGCTTAATTTAATGTTAAACCATGAAAATAAAAAAAAGTTTTTATATAGTTTTTATATAATTTTTATACAATGTAAGTTTCTGATTTCGGTGGTGTCTTTCAATCTAAACTATAAAAATGTACCAGTGTGAAGAAAACGAGACAAATATCATACTCACCCTCAAACCAGGAAAGCCGGTAATACCAGAACCACCAACAGGCCCCTGTTGAAACATCATAGCACAAGACATTTTCAGAAACATTTTACAAACATACATATAATATTAATCTCAAAAGATTTATTTCCCTGGATCATGCATTTTCCTTTTGATTTATGTTGCCACTAATACCAACAAACAATAATAATAAAAAAAGATGCACTACTTTTGATAAGTTATAATGTTATGTTCTATGCATTCAACTGTAAATAGAACCCTCTTGGGCATTAACAAACATAAAGATAAGTGTGCACACTTTAAACTTAACATTGCTTATCTTAAAACCACATTTTGTAAAATAAAAGAGTGTCCTACAATACAAGATGATAAAAGCAGAAACAGATTCTCAAACAAATCTGAATCCAGTCCAGTAAAAGTTCGAATCCAACTGGAGAAATAATGTTCAGTCCAGAAGTTGGGTACTTAAGCAGGGAACCAATAGAGTAAATGGAGTATTAAAGGAGCATTTTACTTTTACAGCAATTTTTTAATTTCATCTGAGATTTGTAATATATACATTTTTAAATTCCAATCCACAGGTACTTCAAAGATTAGCGTTCTCACCTGGCTGCCATCTGGACCAGGTGGACCCCTCTCCCCGACTTCTCCTACCACACCCTGTGGAAGAAGCAGAAAATATACCAGAAGTAAAAATATAAATTTTACAAAGGAGGACACACCTTGTTTATTCCACTCTTTTTTTTGTATAAAATAACAGTTTAAGTCCCAAATATATGAGACCTACACTTCTTTTGGCCACTATGCAATAAGGGAAAGACAAGCAAAGACACCACTAAGAGGAAGATGATGTTTAAGATGAAAGTTTAAATTAAAACAGGCTAATTTTAGCATAAAACACACTAATAGCCCAAATAGAAAATGTATTTATACGTTTTACAATGTACCAGAAATTATTTCCAATTTTAGCCCTAGAAAACATATGCGTACCAAAATACACCTATTTTAACATATTTGTGGATCTAAATCGCTTCACTAGTGTTTCTAGGATGTGTTCACCTGACCCTCAAACAGCTAAAAACAGATAAGTACAAAAAATATTATCAAAAACAAACTGTATTACGTGTCTTCCTTTTGGGCCAGGTTTTCCAACAGGACCAGGAATGCCCTAGAAAATAATACCAAGTAGTTAATCAAACCTTCCAAGGCACCAGACCTCCGTGACCCTGCAGGGATTGGCAGGTATGATCAACGGATGGATGGAAAACACATCACTTCTGCAGAGATATCCATATAAGAAATGCTTCTCAGTAAAAGTCAAACGTATATAAATGTGCAACTCTGGAAAGAAGATTTACACTAAAACTGAATTTTTATTATTATTATTATTATTATTATTATTATTATTATTATTATTATTATATATCATATTTTTCCAGGTGAGCATTTGCTGTTTCTTTCCCAGCTTAGAACTGAGAAATCTGGACTTTGGAGCACAAATCAGACACAACACCTTGAATAAAACCCCACATAATGTGTATGTAAACTGCTAATTTGATTAAGTTGAAATGTCTTGATATGGCAAAAAAATCAATTATCCTATTAGTCACATCATTATGCATATACAAGATGACATAAGTAAAGTTTTTCAGAAAAACTCTTTAAAAGTTTGACACGGTTATAAGCAGACAAAATACACACCTTCTGCATTTTTACTGTCTGATATTAAATCAAAATAAAAATCTCCTGAGTTAGGTCAGTTAGTATTACCAAAATCATTTATATTCCCTATATGCCAAAATAAAAAAATGAAAGATATTCTTTTAACGTTCTTTAAATTCAGAGTATGTGTATTCTTCTTCCACAAGCTTTTCAGAAAGTTTGGAGTTCTGTTCCTCCTTACGGATCAAACAGGTTTTTCAGAATGCAGGTTCAAGCTTCAAGCTTCTCGCTGTCAGAACTTTACATGAACAAGCTCCTGCCCAGCTACATCAAAGTAGCTGCTAGCCCTTCATGTGGTCTTGCTGGTTTCTAGAATATTCCTGGCCCTGTGATTAAGGCCAGCTGATTGAGCATCATACCAAGGTAATGACAGAAGGACACAGAGCCTTCATAACCATTGCCCCTACATGTGGAGAGCCAATGATATTTTTCAAAAACTGTTCACACTCATCTCTTCGAGCTTCAAGCTAATTTTATTTCTATGTTTTCTTTTTTCTTTGGACTTTTTATGCTTTTCCTCCAAATGTAACGATGATAAAAAAACACACACACAAAAAAACATCCGTTTCGCTTTCAGAAGACCACAAGACATCGCTCCAAATATTAAGAACATCTGAAAGCGTTTGCAAAAGTGCAATCTGGTTTTTTTTATGTCCTTATTCCTTTTCATGTTGCACCGCCATTGTCTCTTTTCTTAACAGAACATTCCCATTTTGTTTGTACTGCTAAATCATTATCTGAACAAATAATCCCACTTCATGCATATTAAATTATACCAGAGTTCCTGATATCTTAGGTGATTTGTTTAGCTGTTTTTATGATGTCACAAAAGAAAGCAGACTACTTTAGGTAATGCCTTAAAATAAATCCACAGGTGTCTCTAATTATCTAAAATGTTGTGAATTAACCTGACAATCCTGTTTAGTAATTTTAATACATGTCACTTTCTGAATTTTAGAAAAATAATAACTACATCTAAAAACATACTATTGCTCATTGTTCTGGCTGTTGACAAATGGAAATGACTTAGCTAATGGTAATTTACCTTATAAAATGGCAAAAATTTAGTCTGATTACTTGACAGATTGTGAAAAAACCTTGTATTTTAATGCATGTATGAAACATACACTACTAAAAAGATAATACACTTACTTTCTCCCCTTCCAGCCCTGGTGGTCCAGCAACGCCAGGAGGCCCAATGAAACCCTAAAAACAACAATTTCATATCATAACATTGGGATACATTACATGAATACTTTTAAACAATATTTAATTGGGAAAAAATTAAAACTAAACTTTTTTATTGCAGATATAAAATAAACCTGTTTTATATTAACAAAACATATTCTTTCAATTAAAATTGAATGATTCTTTAAAAGCAATGAAATTTTGGTTTTACAGCTGTTGGTTAATGCTAGCCAAAAAGTAGTACTTATGAGCATTTGGAAGTAATTTTTAAACCATGAAACAGTGCCTAAAATATATGTGACAGGGACAGTTGTTCTGAGAAAGTGATACAGTGACAGAGGAACTGTCTCTTCCTGGAAATCCTTTGTAACATGTATTGGGAAGCCTTTAAATTATCTGTAATGTTTCATGTCCAAAGCACTTCAGGACTGTTTCCCACTCTTTTATTTCTTTGTTAAAGGGAAAAGGAATAAAGAAGAAAAGCAAGGATATTTTGCTCCAGAGCTTTTGTTTTTACATAATTTAGTTTAACGGACCATGAGCCCGTTAAACCCGATGAGCCTCAGATTAGTCATTAGAAGCACATTATGACGACTGTGCAATACGTAAAGCTTCAAAGTTAGGATACAGCTGCAGCCAACAGTGACTCATATGATCATAAAGTGTTTTGTGAAAACACCCACATCACTGGAGCACATCTTTCCACCTTACAACAAAAAACCATTATTGTTTCATTGGGATTCTTGGTGACAGTTAAAGACAAAGCCACAAAGAATCATGAGCAGACATGGAAATTTTTGATTTTTTTCAACAAGTCAAAATCTAAGAAGTGTGGTTTGTTAATGTATTTTGCACCCTTGAATCTATACTTTGTAAAATTCAGTTTTTTTTGCAATCACAGCTGCGAGTCTTTTGGGGTATGTCTTTGGCGTTGCACATCTATGAAATGTTTGCTCTTTGATTTGACTGAGCCACTCTTACACATGTATATTTTTATTCTAAACCATTCCATTGGAGCAACAGTTGTGTGTTTAAGTTTATTGCCCTGCTGTTCCAATCTCAAGTCTTCTGTGTCATTTAACGCATTTCCTTCAACAATTGTTCTGCATTTAACTCTACTGAGATCCTACAACATAGCAATAGCAGAAGCATTGTGCCTAAAAGCTAAAAATGTTTCATCTGACCAGGTCTTCATCCACATGCTGACCCTTCCTCCAATTCGGAACAAAGCAAATCATAAACAGGATACTTAAGCAGAGTGCTATCATGCTGCTAATCAGAAAATTATGAGACTGCCTGTTTGATTTTGTGCTGAATAAAGGATATTACGAACCAATATCAATATGTTTCTTTCCATTATATGCATTCAAACACAAATGGAATATTTGCACTGGTTTACTGAAATACAACCCCTCAGAAGAACTAATGAATATTGTCCATATTACTCCATTTTATCTGTAATAATAGCCGTATTAGATAATGAGACAGATTTGCTCTGTGAACTCTGATTTTCCCAATAGGAATTCCGACTTAGTGGGCGTTGTTGTTGCTTTATGAGTGGGAAGTTAGAAAAACAAACGCTTATACAAAGGTAGACTATGTTTATAAGTAAGGAAGCTTGTGAAGGTAATATATTACACATAATATTATTCAGAGAACCTAATATAAATACACTCCACACTTTTTAGATCTTCAGGTGTGCATGCATTTGTCTCATTCCTTCCGCTTTACGGTGATATGGTGCATTGTGTTGGTCCGTTACAAAAAGTTTAAGAGGTATGAATACTTTTGCAATGTACTGTAAACAAAAAGCTTCAGAAAAGGAAAATAATACATTGTTGAAAGCAATACAAAATAGTTTGACAAACTGCTGCACAGAAATGTTCTGTATCATCTTTGTTCTTTTTATGCATATGTCAGTGTGTTTCTAACGCGCCATGTCTCTTTCTCCTACACTTCAGCCTTATCAAAGCTCTTTCTGTCCTTTTCCTCATGCCAACCTCAGCCTGACACTGTAATCCCAGCTATCCTCTTTCTCCCAGTTGCAGTTTTCCACATAAAGTCCCTTTCTCTCACCAGCTCTTTTAGCCATCCTCTCTGTCTGCTTTCAGACTTTCTCTAATCTATTTTTCCTTTATCCTCTTCTCATCCCTTGATTTTCTTGTTTTTATGATGGGGGCATTCCTCTGTGAAGAATGAACTACAGTTAGAAGAAAAAGTGAGGCTTCAAAGCGACAACCCGATGTCACACTAGCCCTCACATGAGGACTCCCCTAAGGCGGTATGATGAAAATGCGAGTCTTATCCTGATCTTTTTCTATGGAGCAAAGTTAAGCACCTGACATCGTCCTGATCCCTTCAGGAAATGAAGTGTTTAATCCAAAGCTGTAGAAGAAAAGAGGGCAGAATGGGAGCGGAAAGCTACTTACACGGACACCTTTAGGTCCAGGGCTACCTTGTGGCCCAGCTAAACCCTAAAAGAAAAACAAGGTTTTGATCAACAAGAACAGGCATGTTTTGAAGAACAGGCATCCTCATTATCAGAAAATGTCATTATAACCACACTTAACACTTACTTATATATAAAAAAAATTGCTATTGTCAGCTGGATGAAAACCTGAGAGTATATCGGCATTCAAATCATTTAAATTAAAATCAAATGAGAGTGTAACGAGTGTAGAGAACAGCAGAGCAGATGATATCAGGGAAGTTTTACTGTAAAATGGATTCATGAAGAAACTTTTCTTGTGTTTTTCACTGCACCTGCCTGCCAGGGTAACCTGCAGCTCCAGACTCCCCAGGAGGTCCTGGTATGCCCTTCAGTAAGAAAAAGAGTGAGAACAAGAGAGAGAACGTGAATGAACAATGAATGAGATTAGGTGGAATGGATGAACTGAAAGAGGAGAAACACAGGCTTCTGCTGCTGCTGTCTGCAAGAATAAAACACACACTGTTCAGTCCAGACAACCCGTCTGCTAACTGTTGCTTCCTGCAGAGCTCCAACCCGACCCGCCCCCTCTTACTGTCTTTTTTTTTAAAACTAACCTCATTTGTTAGCATTTTGACAACCTGGAAGGTGTTTCCATCAAGGACAAGTGGGATTTAAACTGAGGATAAAAGAAAACACTGACTGGATTGTGCAAGCCGATGTCCTTAGATTCACACAACCTGTCTGAGTTTTGAGAGTGTACAAACAAATAAGTGTCTGCATGCATTTTTACTTAAATAGTATCATTACAAAATATAACTTGATATCAAATAAGGAAGAGGCAGCAGTTTAGCATAGTAAGAAATACTGCCACCTAGGGATGGGAGTAAGCAGTCACATAAAGCCGATGTTTCTGACCATTTCTGTGGAAAATTAGCAACTGTGCTAAGTCACAATTGTGCGTCAGTGCAAAGAAATGCAGGGAACTGTTCATTTTGCGTGAATTTCCATGATTAAGGAATCACAGAAAATCAAAGGGAATAACTGGAATTCAGTCTGAATTAAAAATGATTACTTACTTGTTCCCCTGGTTGGCCAGGTGTGCCTTGATAACCCTTAGGACCCTTCAAAATTAGAACAAGAAAATATCTTTAGCATACTTTTAAAAAGAAAAACATCAGAGAACAGTTTACAAGTGTGTTCTACAAGAACCTCAACAGTTTGTGGGTATTTGTTTATGCATTGCTGATAGATGACTTGAGCCAAGAAAATATTCTAGAAAATGCAAAAAGTTTTACAAAATTATAGAGAATAAACAAAAAGAATATTGAACATAATACATTTCCAGCATAGATAAAAAAATAAACAATAAATAAAATAAAAAATACCAAATTAATAACTTCCTTGTCCAGATATATTTGATCATAAGTACTAATGTCAATCAAGTGACATTAGTACTAGACTGACACATATAGGGATATGTGTATTTATGGTGTTATGCCAGGTTTTGTACAGACAATTTTATAAAACATAACCCATTTTCAAATGCTCTACATAAGCTATTAATAAGCTTATATAATTTATAAGCTAATTTACAGTCTATTTTGTTTTGACGTAATTGTCGACCAACAAGAAATTCCTATTGGTCAATTTATTTCCAGAGTAATAAGAGCAACTTGTCATGTAGTGCTTCAGATTTTGGGACACATGAACTTCCACACTGAATTAAAAACGCACATGGGGGTAAAAAGCACAGAGCCAGTCATTCCGTCTGAAATGTGCTGATACGACACAGTGAGTGTGGTGGGTATATTAGGTTTAATGAGGGTAAACACCAGTGTGGTTTCCTAGGGGTCAAAGTTAATGTAAACTATGTTGACAGGGAACGTATAAAAGTTTCAGTAGTAGATTACTGAAACAGCTGCATTGGAAGGACTGTGAGCAGCACAAGAACCCACTACAATAACACAGCTGTCATCACGATCAGAACCGATCTGAAGTTAGGTGATCCCAGCCAAAAACAATTTCAACACTAAACCCATTCCAGCCAGACACTGACCACACTCACACATAACAATCTGAGTCAACTGTGCATAATGCATGCTGACACATGCAGCTACACGAGACAAAAACCACAGCAACAATCTTCTAAATAAAATATTTTAAGAAATTGTGCTTTGCAATGTGATCATTTTAAATAATCACATTTTGCTATGCCACACCTCACAGTAAAATACCTGGACTTTGACTAGACCTTTTGGGGACATATACATAAACTCCACCTTTGTCTAAGCTCTTTTGTAGCTTCCATCAGGTTTTCTTTGTGCATTACTTGTGCATTTAGCTCCTTCCATCTTCCACATGTTTGTCTTGTCTCATTTTGGCTAACAAACACTACCTTTCCTTCAGATTCTCTTTCATAAAGGCCTGATTTGTGGAGGACATTACCAATCACCTATGTTTTTTATAGATTTGAAGTTGTGCTACAATTTTTTCTATTTTTGGATGAACAGAGCTCCTTAAAACTTGTGATTTTGTTTTGAACTTCTCCATGGCTTTATCCCTGGTCTTTCAGGTGTGCTACTCGGTTTTAATGATGCTGCTGGTTTGCTTTGTATTCTCTTCTATTTTTGTAAAAGAATTGCATATCTATATATTTACACAAAACAAAAAACTGCTGGTGATGCTCAGAGTGCTGATGGAATGGCAAACTTGGCAAAATAAAGCTGGTTTTGATTCTAATGTTTAGAGATGTATACAAATGTACCTCACACATTTCTGAATTTTATTAAAAATTGAAAATTATGTATTATTGCTCTTTCACTTCACAAAATGTACAACAATTTGTTGGTCTAACTTATCCTAATAAAATACACCAGTATGTGGCTGTAATGTGGAAAAATGTAAGGGGTATGGACACTTTTGAAGAGGTAAGACTAATAAAATTAGATTTTCATGACATAACAATATGCACCTTTAAAATTGTATCATTCCAACTAAATCTCAAATGCAATCACAAAGTTTCTTACTGATTCAAAGGCTGTTTTTGTTGTCTTGATAGCAACACAAATGCATGAGCTGCATTACACACAAAACCAGACACATTTATTCCTACCAGCGGTCCTGGAAATCCTTTTGGCCCAAGTGAACCAGGTAGTCCTCTGTCACCCTATTGACACAAACACAGACAAATTGCATAAAGTTAACAAATACATTAAAAAACAAGTAAAAATTAAACCAACAGTGGAGGTTCCTTCAGTTATTTCTCTGTGTTAGTATTTATTTATTTTAGTTTCTTTTATGCAGTACAGTTATTTATAATTTCCCTTTATCTGTAATACTACTTCAAGATGTTTGTAAAATGGGTGCACGCATTTAGTAAACAATCTAGATATGTTTAGGTTGCTAATCGTTATATTTATTTTTTTGCTGAGATTTATATTAGTGGCTGTGGGAGAGGACTGGTTATGATGTAACACCAGGAAGTGGACCAATCCATTAGGCTGCTGGAAACAGGGGACGTGACTCTGCAGAAGCTACCAATCTCTTTAAGTCCAACCATTTAGAAACATTTTTGATGTTAGGATGTTTTAGTTTTCATATGTGTGTTGTAGTTATTGTTTGTTGATTTGCATTAGTTGCCTCGTTTTAATCATGGACCTTACCAAGCTCCGCCCACAACCGACCCACGTGGCCGCAAGTCTCACAAGCAAAGCCTCGCAGCGCGTTATTTCTATGTAAACAACTCGATTAGTGCATCATTTCTACCGGACTTTCGCAATATATCAGCTACTAAATGGACAGAGGAACTAACAAGTTCACGTCATCATCTGGGAGGAGGTTACTGGTTTCTCAGTAACAAGCTGGTTGCAAACCTGAGGCCAGCAGGTGTCAGTCAGTTATGGTAGATCTGACATTTGGTTTGATGACGTCAATATGAGAAGCTACAGACTGATAGGAGGAACCAAAGAGCTCTGTAAAGGTAAAGGTAAATCTTCTGAAGTTGGGATATAATTAATTTAATTTCACATAATTACCTCGGTAGAAGCCATTTGTTTGTTAAAATTTTATGAAATGTATTTGTTTTATTTTATGTTTGTTGTGAATGACGTAAACTCACAAATGAAAGAGGTAATTAGTCCAACGTTTAGAAACTACAGCGGCTGTATTTGCGCCACAGCAAAGGTAAACAAAGGTAAAATAACCCGAACAGGTGATCAACTCAAAACCACTCCTACCTTTTTACTCTCTCTCTCTCTCTCTTTGTAGTTTTAGCACAACTGTTACCGTGGCAACCGCCTGCGCCCCGCTAGACGAGCAAAGATTAAGTTAAAAACAAAACATTCAGTCCGTTACGATATCAAGTTTCCAGGCTTGATATTTATTTCTCGATTATTAATCAGCGCTTCCCTGAACACAGCGACGGTTGATTGACTAGCTGTACTTGGTGCTAACGTGGCTAACACGAGTAACAGTTTAGTCCAAAGCCTTTTCTGCTAAAAATAAAATCTTTAGTGTATGACAGATACAGACACATTGGATATTGATCTGTTTAGCTAACGTAAGACTGTGTAGCAGACAAGCTTCAAGGTGTAGAAGTTGTATCAGTTCTGCCATTATGCTGTACTTAGCTAACGGGAAGCTAACGGTGTGTTTGTGAGACTGTCACGCACGTGACCATGTAGAATCGGCATCAGCCAATGAAAAGCAATGGACCTTACCTCGGGTAAGGTCCATTGCCTTACCATGGTAATTGTAAGGCAATTACCATCAGTTACCATGGTAAGGCAATAGTAATTGCCTTACCATTGCCTTACCATTAGGGCAATGTCCATTAGGTAACAGAGGTCCATTAGGTACCTCTGTTACCTAATGGACAGAGGTAAGATCCATTGTTAGTCTCCTCCCCCTTCCCTTTGTGCATAAATTCCCCTGAATGTTCATTGTGAGAGAGCAGTTGTTTGTTATCCTTAGTTAGACTTGTTTTAGGTGACGTTTTCTTTTTCAGCCCCCCTCTCCAGATTCTTGTAGTTTGCTTTCAATGGATTTTTGTTAACAATTTTGGAAAAAATAGAGAATATTTTTATACCTTTGTATAAATTCATATATGCAATGACATAAGTACTGCCACCAAATTAATTAAAGCAAATCATTTTTAATCATATACCACTTAAAAACTAAAGGAGTAAAATGCACTACTCACTAGTAAAAAAAAAAAAAACATTGTGAATACAGTCAGTCATTATGAGAAAGAATGATGTATTTTGGTTCCTAATAGTCGAAGAGGTGAAAGGCCCAGTCTAAAATGAGATAACAGCATGACTAGCACTTTAAAGCAGCAGCAGCTTGAGTGATACATTTGTCTCTAAATGTCTAGCATTGCACACAGTGGCCAATGGGAACCCCACGCAGAGTGCAAAGGGTTTCATTTTCCAAACAGCATCATTTTATTAAAAACACTTCTTTCCCCTGCAGAAAGAGGCATAATATGTACCGTGATAATATTTCAATATTCAGGGTTTTATGTTTGAAAACCTCATCAATATGACATTGCAGCGACACCTCATAAATACAGCAATAAAATTTTGTTTGTAACTAATTCAACTTTAATGTCTTGCTATCAAGAAAGTATTTCAAAGCAAAATAACTTCTGGTAATCTTTTTTGAGTACAGAAACTGTTGAACTCGATGGAATCAGGATGCATGTAATTAGTTCAAGATACTTATCTGTGCTGCTCAGAAAAATCATCACTTTCATGGTGTTTGGACGAGAATGAAACGAGGATGGAGCGACGCAATAAGAGAAAACAGCTGTGGTGACGCCACACAGATCAGTGTTAGCAGCATGATTCAGAAATGTTAAATGAGGGAATAAGAAGTTCTTATAAAAATGAAAACACAAAAAATTTACTGAAGTAGTAAAGCTTCAAACAAAGTAAATACTTAACATGAAACAATGTGTTATAAGTAAACATTTGCTGTTTGTGTCAGACTGTGTTGGCTTGTTAAAAAGTTTACCTTGCATTATACTGTAGGGTTAGCTTGTTTTGGTTATGAAAATGGATTAGTTAAAGTTCATATAAGTATAGGCCAATGTTGAAACTGAGTGACAGAATGATCCTAAGAGGAAAGCAGTAAAGCGTTTGTTCACCCATGGCAAACAGGCTCTAGGTGAGGGATCAGACAAAATGCAGCCTGCAAACTCTTTATGGAGCAGTGTTCCCTCGCCTGGACATGTCTCACCCTCCTCTGGAGAACAGCTGTGGTGACACCATGCATGGAGGTTGGACCCACTGGCGAGAACCTGATGACTGAGCTTTTACCCACGCAGCCCGGTCAGGCACAATCCAAAAAGGAAACGTGGGCTCATCACTTGTGGGATTATGGTGGCAATAGTGGTGGCAGTTTGTCCCTCATTCGATGGGTTGTCTGTCTGCCTCTGTTGTTGTGATCTTGTGCAAGATGTGCATGAATGGGTGAATAACTGAATGTAATGTGAAGCGCTTTGGGGTCTGACAATGGCCTTGACAAGTACACGCCATTTTACTTGTGGGAGCAACCAAAGCAATGACCAAAGGCAGGAACCTTGGTGGTTTGATCATCAGCTACAGAAGCTGTTTAAATCCTTTGAGGTTGTAAATAAAGTAATGTTGCTACATTAGTACACATATACTTAGACTAATAATAGATAAGACTGCATGCCACATCTTGACTTGGAAAAATTATCCAGTGTTCTTTGACAAAAATGTTATGAATCTTTCTCCTGTCAAGATTTTAAGTCAGATTCAGGTCTGGGCCTTTTTCTGGTGAAGTTATTGATTCGGTTGTTTGCTTTTGTTCATCTTTGTGTCAACAAATTTATTTGCTCTTAATATTCATCAAAGATTTTTCTTTACCTTTTGCCCTGGCATAGCTTGGCCTGGAGAGAGACCTGGGTCTCCTTTTGAACCCTGAAATAGAAAATAGGTCACAATGTCAGCTGGTTTTGAGGAACAGTGGAAGAAAGTTGAAGACCAGAGAAGCATTTTTGACCTTCACAGACATTACAAAACTCCAACTACTACAAATTTATCCAAAATGATCTGCTCTCTTATTCAACAAAATTTGAACCCTTAACATAGTGACATGAAGCAAGTTATTGTAACTTATCTCACAATGTTTCCAAAGCTATAAAGAAATGTACTGACATCTAAAAGGGATTCAAATACCTGTGCTTATTTACTCCACATGATTATTAGACCCCGTACCTTTTAAACATAGTTCCTTCCAGGGCTCAGAATTTCCTCAAGAACAATTTAACATCAACCAGATTCTGAGAATCATGTGACCACAGTTTGACACTCTCCCAGCGAGGCATACAACCCAAAAACCAAAACTCTGTCTTGTTTGAACAACAGTCAGCAATGCGTGAAGCCCAATGTCAGGCTCTTTTAAGTCCAAAGTGGACTGTTTGAACATCTCATGCAGTCAGCCAACTCCTCTGCTCGTGATCACAACATATTTCAGTGAATCAAAAATGTCAGAAAAGACTCAGAAGAAAACCATCTAGCACCGCTGTTTTATTTCACAGGATCTAAAACATTTAATAATTCCGACTTTTAAATCTATATTGCGTTTAAAACTAAAAGTGATAATAAATCTGTTTAACAATGTTAGAGTTGAAGACCGACTGGTATTTTATTTCTCTGCCTGCAGCTTGGCTTACTTCATATACCACTGATTGCATGGTGCAGCCTCTTTGTGGCATCCATCTAGAAAAACTGCTACCACAAACATCTGCTTGAGGCTACCCACATCCTTGCATAGTTGTACCAACATATCTGTTCCTACACTGGAAGAAAACTGACCAGACATGTTTCCTGCTTTTTCTCTTCCTATTTATTTTAGTGTGTGTCTTAAAAGCTGAAACTGACATTATGCATTGTGGCAAACCACATGGACCCACGATCAGGTCTAGATCCCCTACCTTCTTGATGGTTTATAATCAATTCCATCAACAAAGTTTTTATTCTTTCCTGTCACACAATGGCGACACATCGCCTCATTATATCAGCTGCTAGCAACATCTGGCTGTGTCTGAGTTAATTCCACTTGCACACAATCTCTTCTCCTCAGAGAGCAGCATGTTGATCTCGTCAGTCGCCATAATTGAACTCATTTGCACTACAATAAAAACTGTGTCTACATTTTTGTTAGAGTGAAGGATTAATGAGACAGTTTAATGACCCTCTGACATCACCACAATGTGGTCTAATGAATCGCTAAGAACCACTGTTCTTCATATTTTAGATGTATCTGCTCTAGTACACCTTATTGTAATAACTGCTTTACATCCTCATCATGCCATCAAGTGTTGCAGGAGACTGATAACCACTGATAATCTGCTGTGTTGCAGCAGGAAAACATTTATAACAAATAGAGGCATCAAGCTCCAGGAACTTGTACTGTAATGTTTGTATCTTTCTGAGATTATAAAGTCAAACATTTGTAACATAAAGTTACAGAAGTCCTCAAAGATTGATTTGGTAAATTTAAGAAATGTGCATCTGAAAGTGCAGTTCCAGGATCGTCCCCTGTATCACAATGTCATCTCCCTGATACAGACTCAGTGCTTCAATGGAGCAGCTTGATCCTCACTGTCTCTTGGGTGGATCCTGGAAGTGTTCATGGTGAAAGCTTGAGGAAAGTTTGCCAAAATGTTTGAGATAATACATACAGGAAATTATATCTCATAATAAAGAAATGCTTGTGAACTTCTGACCCTAAGGTTCTCTAAATGTTTTGACATTTAGCTGACAGAAATGATATTGTTAATCCATACACATTGAAAACAGAAACTTTAAGCCTGATTTAATATCAGACAGTGAGAAAATTAGGGTTGTGGTTTTTTTGCACCTTGTTTAGGCTCTTTACTTTTTCATGCAATACATTTCTCTGATTTTGCATCAGCCTTGCTCTGACATTTGTGAGCTCTTTGGAGAATACAAAGGCTTCTGAGGCATTCATTTCACAAAAACTATTGCCCTGTGTATTTCTTGTACTGGTTGACATGATTTACACTAAAACGCCATTAATCTTTGTATGTATCTATATAATTACTATTTTCTTGCACAGACAGTGAGGAACTTTTCTCTCTCTCTCTCTTACTGTAGAGCACTTCTCACCTTTGGCCCCGGTGGTCCAGGTTGTCCAGGTTTTCCATGAGGACCAGTTGGGCCCTAGAGCAAAAACAAAATAATATAACATATTAATCCTTTTCATTATGCAGATGAAATCAACATAAGTGAGGTATCATAGTTCCATTAAGAAGCTTTTTCATTGGATCAATATAGAAAAGGCCCACAATCAGGTATGGTCCGGACCCCATAATTAAATTGTTTTGAGGTTTTAAATAGGTACAATTTTAAAATCTCAAATATTTTCTGTGATGCCATTCTTTCATCTTAAAGGTTTTTTAATGTAACAGAAGAGTGACAGGAAGAATACTGAGCTGGTTTTCCATCTGTGAACCACTAATCAGCTGAAAGAAATATTTGGGGGAAAAGGCTGCTACAGTTTTCACTTAAAAATAACACTAATTACAGCAAATAACACCAATGACAGCAGTGTAAAAATCTAAGAAGCTCCAGCATTCTTTTATAAAAACTGAAGCTATCAAAAAGAGTAACATTTCCATTATGCAGCTGAATGAGAACTTCTTACCACAGCAGATAGTCTGATTAATTAAATAGCTAGTTTAGTTGTATCAGCTACCCTGATCTTACAGGTAGCAAGATCATGTTAAACTCTTCTGCTATTGTGTTAATGCTGTGATAGAACAAAATGTTTAACATCCTTGAATAAAATTACTGTTACAGGTGAAAGAAAATTCAACGTTTGCCTTTTCAGTGTCAGTGAGGCAGATTATAGGTGTGAATGTATTTTTTAACATTTTTTTAATAATGATCTAAAAGACAATTTAAAAGAGGACCAGATTTTTCCATTGGATCTTGAGATGTGTCTGTACAGTCAGGCTGTGAGAGAGAAAGGTATAAAACAGATACCAGGAAGGATGTACAGAGTGCAGCTGAGTTGTTCTGTTTCATCGCTTTATGATTTCAACCTCCGTCTGTTAGGAAAGATGCTGGGTTTGGAAATATTGGCAACATTTCTGTGAGAATACACATGCACATTGCTATAACATGCTCAATTTTATTTGTGTTTTACCATAACTGTTATCTCACAGTACAGTGAGGTTTACTCCCCTCCCAACATAAACAATAACAGACTGCTCTTCATTGGTATTCTTATATATTCCAACACATAGCTCTTCAAGAAAAATAAAAACCACTTAATTCTGATCTGTGCATGTCTATGTACAAGAGCATGTACCAAAACACAAAGATTATAGAAATTAGATCATAAAAACAAGAACAAGAATTAATATAGTTCTGCAGACCAATCCAGTAAATTTTAGACAATAACTTATTATACAATCCAGTTTTGACTAATTAAAAGTAAACTATAACTAGTCTGCACCTCATCACAAAGGCCCACATTAAGTGGTACGCTGTGGTTCATAGGATTAAACTAGGATAATTTTTACAATCAGACATCAGAGAGTCAGCCACAATACACGTAATAGCTTTTCACTACAGAGTGATCTCAAGCTACACTCTGGTTTTACTTTATGATGTAGCCTTTGGGGCTTAGAGTGGGCGTTGTAAGAGCCAAGTTATTTATTAATTTTTAGTAGTAGACATGCTTTCCTGTCTGCCAGCCTCTCTCCCTTCAAGCCTTTTATGCTTTTTAAAAGCATTACAGAAAAGCTTATACGGTGTAGAGATTTACAGAAAATTCCTTCTGATAAAAGATCCACGAAGAAGATGCTATTTGAGGAAGAGCAACAACCAGAAGTGATCGTATAAATAGGCATTTACGGTTCAACGTAACCTATCCATTCAACACACTGTGTTGTGTTTTGTTTCCAGAAGTCCCTCGGGGCTCATGGCGTTATTGCAGCATTGCATCATGACAGCCCAGCCTTGGCAGATGCTTAAAGAGAAGTCTGAAGATCAGAGTGAAGATGTATCTAGTTTAAATGCAGCTGCTGGTTGCAGCTGGTACAGTATAGTTGTTTTAATGTTGATGCTCAGCAGTAGTTCAATGTTTCCTGAGTTATGTGAATTATTTCATCCTGATATGTGCTTACAAAGCTTCCTAACTACAGTCACACCAACAACAGAAGCATGTGTCGGCAACTCTGTCTAAAAAAGTAACTGCTGTTTTTTTCAGGTAGGCCAGTTTTACAAATAATATGTTAAACTCTTGAAATATAGTGCTACATGCTTTTGGATAGTAGGGGTTCAGCCTTATATATTATTTGCTTCCATGTGTTTACACTTCTTCCTGTAAAATAAGCAGCTGGAAGAAACAGCCCCACCTAACCAAATAAATAAAAAAAACACCCCCACACACACGCACGCCCCACACACACACACATCTGCTCTGACTGATCTGATTCGTCAGCTCCAAATCAGCTCAGCAGACTGCTGCAATTCAAAATACCAGAAAAGTCTGCACTAAATCAGTGTGCAACCCTGAGGTCAGGAAAACTGCAACATTATCCTCAGGACGCAAAAAGATGCAATAATTCTGTTTACAGTAAAACATTTAAATTTAATCCAACACTTATGCTTTTTTGTAATGTATTGCTTTGTGTTCGTATAAAAACTACATAGAGACAGAAATACAGAATTCACCTTTAAAATATTTTGATTGCATAATGATGGAAAAAAATCTCGCATATCTGGATGTCAGTAAGCTTCACCCTGTGCGATGAATTACATCCACTTTACACATTGTTGGCAGTTTGCCATCATATATGGATGAATGACTCACCCTTGAACCTCTCTTTCCCGGAGGACCAGGTAAACCAGGAGGGCCAGGAGGACCCTAAAGCCGGGAGACACAAGGATAGGGAAAGATCGAGACAGTTGGAAAGAAACATCAATAGAAAAAGGGGAGTGAGCGGGAAAAAAAAGAAAGATGAGACCGTGTGTGTTAATGGCAAGCGATAACATGTAGTCCTGCCGCCCAGGACTCCATAAGCATGTTCCACACTTATGCAAGAATTCTATAACTCAAAAGAGACTTGATTTGTCTTTAAACTGTAAGTAAGATAGACACTAATGAGAAAGTGAGATTAAAATAACTTTTTGTAAGCAGCACTTGTCTTGTTGACATGAAGCCCACCAAGTTAAGTTTCTATAAACACTACTCTGAAAATGTTTAATGAAATAATGAGAATTATTACACTTTAAAGAATTTTACATATATCATTTGTTTTTATCATAATATTTGAAACATATTTTATTATTTTCCTGTCTTTGTAACTAAGACAACTAATTGTTTACCTGCCAACAAAAGTTTAGTCAGTTCAGAACACATGACATTCTACATGTTCATCATTAATTGTAATTACCAGAAAATTTCAAATTTAAGCTTAAATTAAGTAAGTAAAAACAGGCTAAGAAAAAAAAAACATTTAAATTTGAGGCTTCTATCCTTACAAAAGCACAAGATCTACAAAAATATCGTATACCGATGTACCCAACGCTGATGTCTGCTTTCACATTTCTAAAGATGGATTTGTTCAAAAAAGTTTAGTGAATGTTAAGGTGAACTTTTTGTCGCCTCACATCATTGTATTTTATTTTGACTTTTTTTGACAGATCAAACACAAAGAAATTTAATTTATGTACAAAGAAAGTTGTTCTATCAGAACCTCAGCAGTAACTGGGGTCGAGTTTAGTAGGACAACAACCGTTTAGTTGAAGGCATGTTAAGATGTTAAAATGATACAATCACAGCCCAGAACAAAATCCAACTGAGAATCTGTAAAATCTGATGCTCACAGCAGCTCTCTGTTCAATTGGACAGAAGTTCAGCTATTTTGTCTGAACCCTTTGCTGATGATGACAGCAAAGCTGGTAGAAAAGATCAGCTTAGAGTATTTCTGCCAAATAGTGACACTGGGGGTTGGATACATCTGCAACCCAAACCGTTTAGATTTTATTGTCTAACAGAAGGTGAAAACAATACATCTTTTTTATTTCACCTCACAATTATGTACTAACTTATGTTCGTTTATCCCTTAAAATTCATGTTAAATACATTAATGTTTGTGGTTGAAGCAAAAAAAAGGTAAAAAAAGACTATCTTTACAAGGCATGTACATGAAGTCATATTTATACTCTTCATGTCTATATTACTTTTAGTAATTCAAATGGACTTTCCCAGCTCTGCCCTGATGTGGACGTTTGTGACTTTGAACTACAAGAATATTGTTGTTCTAATGTAGCACATCCACAATATAATGTAGAGAAAGAGTAGAAAGGGGAAGAACAATGTCCGTATGATGTTCTATATGCTATATTTTCAATGCTAAATTGATATTTAAAGTTTTGCACGAGCTAGTGAATCCAACAAGTTCCACTTGTGCATTCACAATATTAGTCAGAGTGGTGAATGATTACTAAGGGGACATCAGTAGAGAAACAGCTGTTTGTTCCTCCAAACTCCCACATACAGAGAAATGGAAACAGTGAATCTTCACCACGCCTACACAACAGTGCAGGCCAGAGAAACAGAAACACTCATATGGTCAAAACAACTATTTGATTCCGTTTCATTTTGGATTTATTAAATCTTCAAATTTGTTGCATTTTCATTTCTAAGGAGAGATAATATTTATACTGTGATACATGCAGATTTAGGTTTTATTATTATTTACTAGTGTGGAAAGCAACAAACTCAATCTAGCTTGCTAAAGTCTATTAAGAGTTTTCCGTTGATGATGACTAAGAAGTAGCTAGCTTTTCAGTAAGCTAGCTACTACTTAGACTTTTATCTGGGTCCAAATTGGTCTTGTGGACCCAAAGAAGTCTCAGAAACAAAATTCTAAATTTACATAAGAAATACTGTCAAATTCCATAATTATAACATTCAAAAATTGCTACGAAAGCGCAGGTTACTAGAATTGAAAGTCTGAAAAAAATAAACGACTGTGATCGTTATGTGACAGGAAATTGTATTAGATGGTCATTAATATCCCAGAAACCACAAGGTCAGATTCTTCCCACAGACTAAAAAGCTGTTGGAACAAGAAAAGGCTAGCCTCCAAGACAAAAATAATCAATGCTGCAGAACTGAAAGCACATTTAGGAAATCGGTTTCTCTCTATTTAGTTTGCCTGAAATGCCGAGACAGGACTAGTCAAAAAAAAAAAAAAACTAAAAATTAAACAAACAAGACCAGTTACTATATAAACATAGAAAACTACTATTTGCAGCTGCAAGGCCACACCAAACATATCCCAAAAGTGAAACGATTAAAATCTTTCAAAAGAAAAAAGTCAGAAATGTCTCAAAGAGAAAATGATAGTGATCCTTATATTTTTCCTATATGGGGCTATTACAAACAGAGAAAGGAACTCTATTCTGTGGGGGGAAATCCTGAAACTTACAGATCTAAAACAGAACACAAGAGTTTGTCAGGACAACATAAACATTACAAGGAAAATATACAGGTTGCAGGAAGAAGGAAATCTTTAACTATGTCTACATGTGCAAGATTCCTTCATTGAACCGAATTGTACTCAGATTAAATCGTCCAAATGTATCATTTTTATGGGCACAAAATCAGTTAATCCGATCATGATGAGTGTTAACATGCACCAGGCTTTACTAAGAACAGAATCACTGACATGCACTGAGTTGTAAAACTTCCCTAAGAAAACACAGAGAAGTGGTTGTAGTTCTGTCTGTACTGAACATAAAAATAAACGCAGTAGTGTGTTCATTCTGAGTCTTATAAATGCCCAGAATGGTCCCACAGCAGGTTCTAGTAACAGCTGAGACATTACTGCACTCCATAATTAAGCTACAAGCTAAGCAGCCCATGCTGTTGGTGTTCCTGCGTCACATGATGACAGAGCGTGAGGAAATGAACATCCTTCAAAGTTCTGTGTTGCCTCCAACTATGGCTGCTAAACATCTGTCCAATACATATGGCACATATTTACAGTCAGGTGAGTTTGTCACAGTCAAAGTGTTTACATGCACACTGCTCAAATGATCAATCAGCATAAACCACCTTACTCATTCGGATTACAATTCATTCCAATCAAGCTGATTCCGATCAGAATATTCCAACTGTGGCGTCTACAAGACATATGCTTATTCTGGTTGGCCGTTTATTCCGATCACGTATGTCCATTTAAATATGCCGTCTGTGCTTTAGGAGGGACGCTAAAAGACCAGAATACAATTATAGGTAGCAGGTGTTTACTGCTATATGGAGGTTCAAAATAGTTAGAGTTCTGAGTTTCTCTAACTATAATTTGGTTCGGGGCTGCACAGTGGCGCAGTTGGTAGCACTGTTGCCTTGCAGCAAGAAGGTCCTGGTCTCTCTAAATTCTCCCTAGGTGTGAGTGTGTGTGTGCATGGTTGTTTGTCCTGTATGTCTCTGTGTTGCCCTGCGACAGACTGGCGACCTGTCCAGGGTGAACCCCGCCTCTCGCCCGAAACGTAGCTGGAGATAGGCACCGGCAACCCTCCCGACCCCATTAGGGACAAAGGGTGAACAGAAAATGGATGGATAATTTGGTTCGGTTTTGTTCCTTATAGCTTAAAAAGAATTAATTAAATCAGAATTTTCCAAACTTTTCATAAGGAGTCTTATTTTTAAGAAGCTTAACTGGCTTTAAAAACAATAAATGTTAGAATTAATGTTCTTGTAACAGTAAGTACTTCAGTACACTTTCAAGCTGACCATTCAGAGGAAACCGCTGACCTTCAGCTAATGCAACATTCAAAACATGTCTGCAGCTAAACTGTCAGAGTAGCTAAGACATATACTGTACTATTTAAGGAAAATCATACAAGATCTGGGGTCAATATCATTTAAATCCTCTAAGGAACATTTCAGGTAACATTGATTTAAACTATGCTTCTCAATAGAGCTGCATTCAAGTTTCATGCATTCAAATCAGTATAATAATATAGACGGTCAGTTGGATGGACTCTGCCTTTAATGCCCATACCGGATGCAGAGTATATATTTAGTCACTGAGATGCTAAATTACATAAGAGAGTGTGTAATGATATAAAAGCAAAGCATCAGAAAAATTTGACTGTTACATTTAAAATCGCTATCACAATTTTCAGAAACAATACCAGACAACATAATATTAACCTCCTACTGTGCAGCCATACTTTCAAATAATATATCTGGCCACTTGTAGGGACAAAGGCCTTCATTTTTGGAGACATGTCTTGCGGTGTGATGACACTAAAGTGAAACTGTTTGACAATAATGACCATCATTACACTTGAAAAAGAGAGGGTTGCTGGTAAACCTGGGAACACCATCCAAATGATGAAGCATGGAGGTGGCAGAATCATGTTGTGGAGCTCCTTTGATGTTATATTGGTACACTTCATAAAATAGACAGCATCATGAGGAAATATTCTTTCTTGGAAATACTGAAACATGATCAAAAGACATGAGCCATGATGTTAAAGCATGGGCTCAAATGGGTCCTCCAAATGAACAATAACTCCAAAAATATAAACAAAGTGGTTACAAAGAAACAGCAAGGAACAAATGTGTGCATCATTTTATTTGGATGTATCTAAATATACATTTCTGGCTTCAACTGTAGCTCTGCCTTTGTAACATATGGAACAAAGGGTGTGCTTGAGATAAATACGAGGACCAGATCGCTATTCCAGGGGCTACACAATTATGCTAAATTGGCTTTAATGCCCAAAGTTCCATCGTCAAGCAAAAAGCCTGCTAAAGACTGAGGGAGGCAAAGAGGCATATCCCTCAGTCGTTGAGTCTTGGCCAGGGGTCTGAAACTCCAGACATCAGCGTTGTTGTACTCCAGCTGTTAGATTCATATCTGCTTAAATACACCTGCCTCAAATAACAACAGTAACATTAGCAAAACCCAAGATTCAAACATGTTGTGCTTCGGATTCATCTAAAAGTTGATGGACTGGTCTTTGGAAAGTGGAGTTTGAGACTTCAGAAAAAAATCTGATTTTATACCACTCAGATCACAGGGGTAATCCAATTTAATAGAGATTATGGTGCTGACTGTTGATTGTCCAATAAAAACACTTCTGGAACTTTTATTTCCTCAGGGGAGACAACTTTAAATGAGTCCTCAAGGTTCTCCCAGGGCTGAGATCAACTCCAGAAAAGCTGATTTGAGGACATTATTAAACCATCCAGTCAGCGTCATGGTAATCCTCTACAAGAACAAATATTTTCTGCCAGAGCTATCAGTTCATCCTACAACTACATAACAAGCCATTGTATTTTTATGAGATTTATTCTAATGTTAATCACAAATATCAGTACGGTTAGGTGGTGATCACATCACAGTTTGTTCATCTGCCATAGTTGCAAATCCTAAGTGCTATTACACATGAAAAATGACAATTGCTTTGAGTTTCCTCACATTTTAAGAACTGCATTATGATAGTTAAAAATCTTTAATGTATCCTTTTGTTTATTTTAGAAAGTCATATTACAATAAGAATTTGATACCAATTTAGGTTTTCTTGCATTTTGTGCTCAATGAAGTGGTAAAACCAAACTCTACAAAATCCCCAAAATTATTAATCACACATTAATTCACTTACCGGAGGACCTGGCTCTCCTTTGGGACCATTTAAACCATCTTCATACTCATAAAAGATGTTTGGTTCCTCATATCCGTAATCATATCCTCCATAGTCTGTGTCTTCATAGCTGCCATCCAAAGCATGGTGTTCTGCAGTGTCCACCTGGTTTTCCCTGTACAAAGTAGTGCCATTGGCTTTGAAATGAGACTCCAGAACTTGATGAGTCTGTCGATGCCTGAGGCCAGAGTCCCTGAAGGAGTTCCTGAGTCCTTCTTTCCCCCGACTTTGCCAGACTGGAAAAGTAACACCTGGAGAAGCTTCAAAAACATGTAGATCTTCTGAAGTGCTCTCTTCTTCCGTACTGTTCTCCAAATGATTCTCTTCTACCCTGGGTTGATTCTGTTTGGCCAACTCGCTTTTTGAAGTGGTGATCCTTCTACTGTGAGCAATGTCCGATGCTTGCCCACTCAGAGTTGTTTGTGTGGAGCTGTTAGGCTCAAGCAAAAACGGGGTTGAGAAGGTTGACGGTTTCAGTGTGAAAATGTGGCTTTGTTCCCTTGGATGTAGTTGTGTCACTGGGCTCAGAGTTGAAGACTGTGTGTCAACTTGACTACTTGTTAACAGTTTGTCAGCTGTTGTAAATTTATTAGAAACATGATGTGTAGCTGCTACTCCAAAAGTGGACATTGTCGAAGGGTAAGAAGGGTGGTCATTAGCCTCAAAATCCAAACTAGAATGTGACAAAGGTGATCGATAGGTGTCGGCCAGCCGGCATTGTTTTTTAAGGTATTTGCAGTAGTGTGCAGCAGCTTGAGCTGAGGGATAGATATCTAACTGGCAGACTTGACCAAGAAACTGAGCTGCCTTTGAGTTCATCCTACCCAAAGTAAAGAGATTGCCAGATTCTCCCAATCTCTGTGACCTCCCCAAGGTCTGCTCTCGCTGCTGCACTGCTCCACAGTCCTCGTAGAAGGACACTGAACGTGCTCGAACACCAACAGCAAAAGCATGCTGCTGTCCATCCTGCCAGTTGTGGGTGAAGTAGCTGGAGGACTTCTCTGCAGTGTAGACTACTACCTTTCGTGGCAGCAGCTGAATGCCAAAACACAGTCTGTCCCTGCCATCTGTAACACTAAAAACAAAAGCATTGTTGGCTCGCCAGGAGCTCAGGCTAATCACAAAAGAAAACTCAACTCCAAACTCTGAATGGAACAGGCTGCTTGCTGGGATCTCATAGAGGGAGTTTGTGTCGAAAACCACCCCATAGCCAGGAACCGGGATATTCGAAGGCAGAGGGACATCGGTATGAGTGGTGTGAGGCGAGTCTGTCCTCTGGTAGGGATCGTCTGTTCTGCTTTGATTTGTAAGCCCCAGTTGATAGAGAATATCCACACCTGTTGGGAAGAAAAGAAATTGGTAAGATTTATATAACCAGACTTTGCTCAAAGCTATTGTTACATCTTTCATAATTTTTTACAAAATCTATGGGCAATTCAAACCTGAAGTTGCAAGAAGTATGTGTACTAAGCAACTGATTTTGAGCTTGTTAAACTTGTCTTACTCTTTTCTCCTTGTCTTACTCCTTCCAATTCAAATAATGGAAAACAAGGATGATTTTCTGAACAATAACGATGTAAAAACAACATTTAGCTGGTGCTTATTTTATTTATTTATTTTTCTAAATATTCTGCAATAAATTCAAAATTGTTCTCAATTATGGCATAAGTTGAATAATTGCCATTTTTTGCATTCTTTTTGCACTAATTGGAATAATTGTTGCTTTTGTTTTAATAAATTTGTGAGACCTTAAGCAATTTTATTGGTTTTATAAAATCTAAATACTGGTTCGTGCCAAACATTGGCAACAAGTCTTGTCCATTCTGTTACCGTTTAAAGCCAATATTATTTTTACACATTGCTAACATGTAATTCAGGATCTAAGGCTAAGTCATGTCTTATATTACGTATCTGGATGCTGATCAACCACAGTGCTATTAATACAGCGTCTCACTTCTGCTTTTCCTCAACAGGATGAATGCAGCTGCAGTCCAGATGAATGGCAAGAACTTGTAATGCTTGAGACAGCACAATAATTCAAAGAAACAGCATTTAAAGTTTATTAAAACAATATGTAATCAGATATGTATATAGAAAACTACTTGTTCATTCTTTTTCTACTTCAAATTTAGGGAGAATTTATGCTAAATATGTCAAAGGTGATACACAGTTTGGCAAAAACCCCAAAAGGCATAACAAAATGACAAGAACAATACACAGAGCTCACATTGGAAGCACGATAATTCAAGTTGAACTAAACATTGCTTCAGAAATAAATATAATAAATTCCAATGTTGTTAAGTCTAAAGAACCAATATGAGCAACAACAGATATACCAAGTATAAGGTGTAACTGATATAACGTTGGAGTCTCTGTATGCTGGTCAGGTATGTTTGACACAAAAATCCAGCATGAGGGAATGAGAATACAGAGAACATTTAAGTCCCATGATGCTTTCAGGTATTTGTGTTTTTGCTGGATTACTGCCTGTAGTAGTTTGTCGTAGTTTTCAGCATATCTCCTGAAGAATCCCAGCCCATACTTCTTTGGCAAAAGCCCCAATTTCCTTCAGATCTGACGGCTTTCTGGCCTGGCCTTTCGTTTTTAGTTCTCACAGATTTTTTAGTTGGACTCAACTCAGAACTTTGTGCAGGGCAGTCAATGACATAAACTTTTAATGGAAGTTCTTCACTAACTTTAAAAATGTGGGTAATGGTTATTTTGGAAGACAGCATGGAGAAGCATGTGATGTGCCATTAGCTAGCATATTTCATCCGGCTTGAAGTTTTCCCCTCTTCAGAAGTGGAGTTTTTCTTGGTCTGCTACCTTGCTTATTCCTGGGCAGAACTGATTGTCACCCTGAACACTGCAATTCCTCTCTTTATTAGTGTGGCAGCTGCTCTGTGGTTTTCATAGACCTCTGTCACAAGTTTGCTTCCTAGTGCCTTTAAAATCTTCTACTTCCTAGCCTTGCCAGGTTTGACATCTTTCTTTGGATATCTTTATGACAGTTTGTAACACTTAAGAGATTTTGTTTTCGGTGTGTTAAGACGATGATATAACTGTAACCTGTTAACCTAGAAGTAGAGAAATCGTTTGTTTTTACCATGTATGCAACAACTCATTGCATAACTTCAAGTCAGATTTAATCTTTCAATCAACTTCAAGCATTTCCACCACCATGTTTCATCATGGCAATGGTGTAATCATTTTATCCCTAGTCTTCATGATGCTGTTTCGAATAGAACAGTTTCTAACAAACCTCTGAGAACTTTCAGAACTGTGTATACTGTGTAGAAATGCACAGATAATTACTAAGTGCCTTCTGAAGGGTTTTGGTTATATAATATTTTATTTCGAAGTATCAGGAAAAGTTCAAGGGCTGCCCATACTTTTGAAGGAACTGTGTTTGTCCTCTGTGTTTGGTGAGGGCAGAAAATAACTCAGTTTGAGCTGCAGTGCTTCAGCAGCAGGGGAAGACACAAAACAGAGAAAGTACAATAAACATAAGAGAGACACAGGGAACAATATTTCACATAGGAAAATGTCCCACAGCACAGACAGAAAAGTTTGTCACACCACAAATCAGGTCTTATTTTTAAACATTTATTTAACTAGGTGAGATATTAATATTGTTCAGGGTATCTTTGCCTGTTGGCAACTTCAGACGAGATCCCAATTAACTTGTCTCAGACTTTAAGACAAGCTGCCTCTTCAGTGTGTGCATTCCTCCACCCTGCATTATGATGGATTGATTTTTCCTGGCGTGGGATCATCTGATTTACAGTAGATATGTGGAGAATTGACAATGCAAGATGGAAAAATCCGAAGCCTTGAGGCATTATAGTCAGTCGGTGAGAGGAGCAGTAAAGACTGAATACGAAGGTAAAGCTTTGACAAGCTGTGACTTCACTTACATCCAATTTATCACTTTACTTACAGTGTATACAATTACTGAATCCAGTTACTAAAATTAATAAATAAAATGCAATTTTTTTGTAAATCTAAATCCCCTCTCCTTTCAGTAAAAAATCTTTTCATTAAAATCTAATCAAAATAGGATAATTTTGGAGATAGTTTTGCTATTTCTGAAGAAAATTAACTATAATAGTCATTATATGGGTGAATAAAAATCACTAACCAAAAGTACAAGCAAGCTAGTTATGTTTGCCATAAAGACCAGTAATATAAATTACAGGAAGTGGTCCTGTGGATTTTTTATTTTCTTTAATGTAACTCCCTAAATGCCACATTTGTAACTATAAAATAAGCTCTGGGCCTGCGGTGTTGCTGTTTTACCTTGAGCAGAGTAGGTGTCTTCTGCAGAGGGTACTGCTGAGCATACTGACAGGAGCAGGAGAAAGTTCCACCTACAAGAGCAAATAATAATATGTAACTATTATAGATTAGCATAACAAAAAAGAAAAACAATTACATGTTTAATATATGTATGTAAAAATGCACCAGTTATTGAATAAAACTCCAAATATTGGAAGATTTTATATAAGAATTGTTGTACAAGTGCGAGCCTTCTGTAAATCCTGAAATATGTTACAAGAAAAATAGATTTGTTTTCTTGGGCCACAAGACAACAAATCTGGTCTAAGAAAGTTCTTGTTGTTAAATGTGCACTAATAAATCCACTCTTTGATGCAGATGCTGATACTGAGAGAAGAAAGCTACAAGTTAGCTAATATCAGAATCAAAGAGGTGTTTAACATGAAGCTGTTATTAATTTCAAAAACAATAATGAAATGCCATAATTTCTATGACACACTGAGAAATGTCTGTCATTGATTCAGTTTGCAAGAAAGAATGATACTTACAGCAATTAATATAGAATATTTGGATAGAAAAGAGCAAAACTGCTTTTTTTAAATCTCAGTTTAGGAATATATAATTTCTCAGATAATCTGCAATTAATGGCAGCCACTTCCACTCACATATTACATAAAGTTGAATCTTGAGATATTAAATTTTGCTCTGTGGAAATGTGCTCATTTTGCAGTTGAGCAAAATGAGCAAATGTATTATTTATTGTCTTTTATTTTATTGTTCTTTTATTTGCAGACTTTTATTGTAAATAAAGAAAGCAGACACATCTGCAGTCAGTCAGTGAGACTGACTGCTATTGTTGCTGTTGATGAATTTGCTTTGCAATTTTTAACATTAATTTCTGTTTAAAATGTTTTCCTTACATACCTTTGTTTTATCATCATGGAGTGCAAATTAAACATCTCTTAATGTGAAACCATAGTCTAAGTAAGAAAGTGTTCAGATTTTAAAAAGGTATTAGACGCTGGCAAATTATAAGCAGAAGACTTTAACAAAAAAGTTAAGAGTCAACAATTTAGATGAAAAAGTAACAAACAAAACTGGCAAATGCTAAAGCATCAGAGCAGAAAATAGATGACATGCATGCCTTGAAACTTAAAATCAACAATAAAAGAAATCAAAATCCATTTGTATTGGAAGCAAATGGGATTGGATACAGGAATGTTTGTCTAGTGCTGATCAAACAGGACTTATAAAAGCATTTCTAACAGAAAAAGCAACTAACTATAAAAGCAACTAAAAGAAATAACTGTTCTCAGTTATTTAGAGAACAGAGCTGGTTGTCAAGTAAAGCTGAGAACTGTACTTCAGTACAAAGTAGCATAATGTGACATCACTGCAGTTTCACTCTTCATTTTTATTATCTCCATATTATTGACAAAAATTACATTTCAGAATCCATAGTTGTATGCAAAAGAAATGAAAGATTGACAAAATGTGACAAAAAGCAACCTGCAGTTCTTAAAAAGTAACCCATCTTCTCGGTAGGCATTTAAATTTGCCATTTTTATGTTAGAATATGCAGCCGAGAGCCATGCAGTGAACATCGCCGACTCATGTTTTATTGTTTCCAGGCTAAGATGGACTCTTCCTACTAAGCTTTTGTTGCTTATTGCACACTTAGTGCTTTTTATTGAATAAAAAAAGACATCAAAGAGAAAAAAAAAACAGAACTAAAATTTAATAAGACAAGTGTTTATCCGGCCCTTAAAATTAAGGTTGTAAAAAACACTTTGCGTTTTAATCTTTAAGATGCCTTTCAGGGGAGCACCAGGCTTTCTGTTTCTGTCTTTTACTGTCTATATGAAGACACTCATCTGAACACTAAATACCTGGGGGAAAGCATCTGACACAGAAATGTAATTAGTTCTCTAGTATGAGTAATGCATGAGTCTACTTGTTAGTGCGACAGCATTCTGTGGTGGAAGGAACCGTGCAGAATGTGTGAAGATTTTAAAAGATGAATGAGCTTTAATTCCAACAGAGATGTGACTTGTTGAAAACAAAATCAATTCCCTGCAGGTTGTTACCCAGAAGAAGAGGATACACAATGAGTAAAAGCAACTAATTTTGACCGCGGTAGATTTTTGCTTTCAGGGTGAGTAATCCTGCATCTACATTCAAACTAAATTAATGAAAGCATCCAAAATAAATCTGGGAAGGTTGAGACAAGAACTAGTTCTGTTTAAAAGAACTCAAGAAATACTTTGGAAATTTTCATTTGAGGAGCTAGTCATTTTTTTTCCTCAACTGTATGTGTTTACTACAGAATATCAGAGCTACTATAGATGAAGGAAAATAGACACAAGGGAGTAAACATCCACCCAAAAAAACAAAAAAAAATATTTATGAGAAAAAACTTGGATAGTCTCTGATGTCAAAAAGTTATACATGTACAAGAATTTTTTTTCTTTCCAGGATTAAAGGCATGGATTTACTATATTTACAGCAGAAATCTCTGAGAAAAAAAGTCAGAAATTTTCTGAGACTACAAGATCTGACAATTGCGACATAAAAATATCACAAATGGATTGAAAATGGAATAAAATCAAATTGCTAAGCAAGTCTGCTGTTGAGCATTTATTAGCTGACCTTCAACATAACTGAGCAGAAATTGAAGAATTACATCCTTATTTCAAAATAAGAGTAAAAATGATCAAGGAAAAAAAAAAAAACTCCAATAGCATTTCAGGATACATAAAACAATAAGAAATTACTTTTACATAATACTCTATATCAGGGGTCCCCAAATGCATCTCTGCTCAAACACACCTGGGTCAAATAAACTGTTCGTTACCAGTCTATTGCAGAGCTGAATGAGAGAATTCAGACATTTTTAGAGCAAAAATCTCTCTAGAAAGAATGGTAGGATGGTATCCCTTGAGGACTGGACTTGGAGACTCCTTCCTTACACTGTGTCAAATGTAAACCACCAAAAACACTTTAAAATATATTCTTCATATTGCAACCAGAGCAATCATGTCTCCAGCAACAGCTGCTTTCACAAGTTAAAGTAGTTATAATAACTAGTCATAATTTTTCAGCTGACACTGTGAAGGATGTTTATAGGACATGAAGAGACAGTACTCCCGCTGTTTTAAAATGTGTCTCTGCACGACTGAAGGGAACTTTGTCAACAAGATTTTTTGTTACTCTGTAAATCACAGGAGATTGTTTTCCACAAAACAGCATGACTTTCTACAGGCATCTACATCTCCCTTTCAAAGTGACAAGCAAAAAAACTGCTTCCAGTGTCCTGTTTAAGACAGACACCATTGTTTGTTTTTTCAGCTCCATGTGGCTCTGTGGACTGGTAGGGAAAAGAAAAATACAATCAAAGTCAGAAAATAACAAGGAAAAAAGAGAAGAAGACAACAGGAAATCTAGTGGAACAACACAGAGACTGGCTTTAAGTCAAGAAGTGGGAAGCTGTACTGTCACCTGTTCCTCATTCAGAGAGGTCGTGTGACATTCCACAGTCGGGAACGGAGAGCCAGAAAATGCAATGAAGAAAACCGAACTTGGGGTGGATGATTACAGTAATTCATCTGTTGAAATGATGGGATCAACATTTAAAGGGATAAAAGTATCTGCTTCCAGTTAAACACTGGCAAAAGAAGAGAAATGCTAAATATAAGATTTACCATTACGTTTCAGATGTATGGGGCATCTGATACTGATTCAGAGTCTCTTAGTATTATCTCTTACACAAGCTCCATTTTGTGGATTTTAAGTCACTACATCAAACAACCTAGGTCATTGTTTCAGCACAAGTAGAGGAACACATGCAGACAAGGTGTTGGACATTCTCCATAACTGTCGCCAGGACATGACAAAGCATTTTTTTTGTCTTATGTGCCTAGAATACTTGTTCCTGTTCTTACTTTAAATAGAAAGCAATTCCTGGCAGTACTGTATTGGTATTTCCCTCAGTCAACAGAGCTCTGTTTGGGGAGCTTTGTGCTGTGTTCAGCAGCCAGCTCCATTAACTGCAAGGAGCTGGGTAGCATCCTTCATTGTACAGTATGTGGGGAGTGGGCGTCATGTCAAGACTATAAATAATCACAACTTTAAAGTCCCATTCCAGCAGTGAATGGGAGAATTAGCTTGGATCTCTAACAATGATTCATTCAGGAGAGAAACGGGCCAAGTGCTCTACTCAAGGTTTGTTAATTTGCTTGCATTATTCAGTCAGGATCCCAATTTGAGAGCCTGTTAGTGACTTGGCAGATTGCCTATCAAATAACTCTGCTAATGAGAAACAAAGTATGTGAAGCTGTTAATTTACCCCAAGCAGCTTTAATACATTAAACACATTAAATAGTAATTGATCCCGTTGTTTTCTTTTACTGACTGGCGGTGGTGGACACAAGCTGGACTGCTGTTTTTTCTTACTTCAGTTTTAAAGTGAAAGTTCCTGAATTTATAAGAAGCACCTGAATATCATGACCCTCGATTGACCAAAATTCAACCCACTTTGCTGTTTGGCTTTTTTCTTTTTCTTTTTTTATCAAACATCATCCCAGTAGCTGAGGTGATTCACATAGTTACAGTCATTATGTGATTAAGGTTTATGAAGCTTCGCCTTAGACCCAGTGTAAAAGCTCTGCCTCTGCTTTATGAACTTGACAAAAGAAGTAAAAACCAGTAACTCAGACATACAGTAGATAGCTTTTGATTCTGACACTGACATAAATTAGAATAAAAAATAGAAGTCTATGATGCCTTCAAACAATTTTGATAAACTCAGATTATAATGTCATGAATTTGTCAGCCATGGATAAGTTCATTTAATTAACTGGCATTTAAACATTGCTCACATGTGAATGTGTTTAAAGGTACACCTGAAACAAACTGTTTCCTGCCGGGAAGAGAGTCTGGTTCAAGTCTGGTTCAATCTTGGAAACAATTTCCAGTTGACTGGAAATGTGTGCTGCTGTGTTCATCTATTCAGGCAATTATGTGCAAGTATTAATACCAGACATCATACTGTTCAGGAAGGAGACAGGGAATGTCTCTTACCTAAACCTGTTTAGGTACAAAACATGCATTGTGATTGAATGCAAAAGATCTTGTAGAGATGTCAGCTGAAGCTGATAAGAGAGTGAAATAAGTCCCTGGCTGACATGAGCTGAAAGGACACTCGGAGAAAAAAAGATGCCAATATTCCGACGCAACATAAAAACATCAGATTACAGTTTGGAATTGTAGTCAGGAGAACATAACCTAATTTCTGGAGACATGTCCTGTGATCTAATGAGACTATAAGTACATTGTTTGATCATAATGGCCATTGTTACATTTAGTGAAAAGAAAGAGAAAACTTTGCAGCATGAGAACACCATCTTACAGTAAGTGTGAATTACAGCACTTCCAGCAGCATGATGTGAGGGTATTTTGCAGCAGGAGGGACTGGTGTACTTTACATAATAGATGGCATGATGAGAAAATAACATAATGTGGAAATATTAAAGCATTATATTACGCTATCAGCCAGGGTGTTGAACAGTGGGTGCAAATGGATCTTCTAAATGGATAATGACTTTAATCACAACATAACAATAGTTACAACAAAGTGGGTAAAGGACAACAATGTCAATGTTTTCAATGGTCACAATAAAACCATCAATTCTCAGATTTTACTTTGTTGCTTTCAAAGGGGTGAAGCTCCACCATTATCCTGTCTCAACAGAGTTTTGGAGTGACTTTGTCATCTTTCCAATGATTTCAGATGTTTCAGTGTTTCAGATTCACATAATAACTTGCCTATTTGCTTTTGCTTTTAAAATTGTTATGAATTTGCAGGACTACAAACCTGACTCAGTTACTTACAAGAGGAATGGGACAAAATTATAGCAAATTAATGAAAAGCTTGTGGATGGGTAACCAAAACACTTAACTAAAGCCATACAATTTCAGCACAATTCTACCAAACAGGAAAATTAACATACACTTTATTGAGTCATATATAACTCAATAAGGTTATATATGTCAATTTGTCTATTTTAAATTCATAAAATAGACAAATGACTATTCTGGTCATGTGTCTTTTCATACAGAGTATGTAAAACTCTGGTGTTAACAATGGTGCTGTGACAAAGACTGAGTCATGAATTGTAATTATTAAATCTAAGTTAGCATCTTGACATTTTCAGAGAATTCAGTAGTGAATACAAAACACATTCAATTTGAAAATGAACACTGAACTAGCAAAATTTTTTGAACAGGTCAAACAGGAACTGGTTTTACCTTTAAAACCGGTAAGTTTCTCCGTTTTGATGCTAACTCAACAGGAAGTCCATTTACGTCTCATGCTAATAAGGTGTTCTGCTGTTGCATGTTTTGCTGACTTCCCGAGAGATGAAGAACTAACTGATCTGCAGCCAGCATCTCTTTCCTGCTGGCTGCATTTCAGTTCAGTGTCTGTCTCCTTATCTGAGTGACTTCATTATGAAAGAACTAAATGAGCTTTTCCAAATGACAGCCAGCAAAAATTTGAATGTTTGCTATATGTTAAGGCTACAGGGCATGAAAAATGAAGGAATTCTAATTCAAAAACATGCTGAATAAATGCAAATATTAGAGTGATTTTCAAGAACAAGCATGTAATTTTCTTTCAGCTGAAGTCAAAAGGTCAGCACTGGCCACAGCAAAGATTGACTTAGTCCACAAGAAAGTAAGCAGACAAAGAGCTGTGAGTAAACTACCACTCTTTATTGGTTTGTCTTCTTTCCAGTTCCAGATGTTAGGAGGGCGAAAAAAGATTAACTCACACACACACACTAATATGTACAATAAAAGGTGGAAAAGCTTTCAAAATACCACACACATTACTTCCTAAAAATCACAACCACTAATGACCATTTGTCTTCCAACTCAGCAGTGACTTAACAAGTCAACTATATCTTGTTCCCAGTATTTGCATTAAATAATACAGCAGGATTATTGTTGAATGTCCTTACATAATATACAAAAAAATCACTTTCCAGGAAAATCAAACAGTAAATGTTTCTGATTCACCAAATGAGCACCAATGTAAGTACGCCCTGTAATGAAAAACTTCCTCTTAAGTATTATGTAATATGTCACCTGATTTTCAATCCAGCACTAATTTTCCATTCCTTCAAATGGTACTTATTGGATCAAAACTGGATTTTATGAACAGAAAACCCTGCAACAACCTTTCAGAATCAGATTAAAAATAGTAAACATGATATTAGTTATTATACAACTGTAGTTACACTTTACAGCAGCTCCAGCTTGTTGTGAGAACTTGGGTGAACTGACAGTCAAGGTTCTCGGTGGAAAGGTTTTCAAAACCTCTGAATTCTTCGATCTGTGAAATTTGTGACATTATAACAAATGTATATGTATTTTACTGAGACAAGCCAAAATGAATACAAATCAAAAGAGTATGATATGCATTTGAACTTAACCTCCTATACTCTGATGCTTTTAAAGACAATAAATCACCAAGAGACACTCATTCACCTCACCTAACAAACTCCACAAATCTGGTGTTTATGACAGAATGAAAAATGTAAATTTAGCTTTGAAGAATATCCATAAGGAGTCCCATTTATGGTTAACCACAAACCATGCAGGGGACACAGCAAATATGTGGAAGAAAGTTATCTGATTAGATCAAAATGTAACCATGTGACCAACATGTGACGCATGAGTTGTGGTGGAAAACTAACAGTGCACATCATACTTGACAACCAATCCCCACAATGAAACACAAGGGTGGTGGCATCATGCTGTGGGAATGACTTTTCTCTAGTTGGAAGAGGGCAGTTAATCAAAGGTTATGAGAAGATTTATGGAGCCAAATGCAGGACAATCATGGGAGAAAACCAGTTAGAGGCAGTGAAAGACTTGAGACTGGAGCAGAGGTTCATTTTCTAGCAAAGTACAACAAAGGAAGTGTTTTTTGTGAAGCTTTGGCAATATTTGGAAATTTCCATGAACTTTTTGAATGTTTTTTTTATAAAAAAAAACATTTAATCTCTATAATTTTCCTTCCACTTCATACTTCTATGCTAATTGATTTTGGCCCACCACATAAAATGTCACTAAAAATGTCACTATATGGAAGTTTCTGGTTGTAACATACAACACAATGTGTTCAAAAACCATTAATTGTTTTGAAAAGCACCTTATATGTCCCACAAACAGCTGGGACCCTGCACAAAAAAACTGGTAGACAATGGATGGGTGATTATAAATTCTGCCTTGAGAGTCAATTTGCTTATAAGCAAGTGTTTGCCTAAGTGGTGATCAAACACTTGCTCATCCCTTAGGCAAGACTGCATATAGTTAAAATGTTGCCAGTAGTATTGGAGGAGCAATGCCTCTAACAGAGGGGGGTTTCAGGAGCCACACAGTCAGTCCCAGTCAGATCAGGTTGCTCAGTTTTACTCTCAATTATTAAAAAACTTGGATGTCTCAGAGTGGAACAGAGGCCTTTGTGATCTCATCTTCCTTTTTCAGATGTTTTCTGGAAGAGATTTCCAAGACAGTTTGGACTCACTTCAAATAAAGGACATTAAATTTGCTGCTTAATGCCCCTTTTTGCTCCAACACAGTCCTGATATTCTAGAGTGGCAGCTGCATGTAACAGGACAACAAAACCTTACATGACAAACGTCATAACACACACTTCCATGAGGAATTTTAGTTAGGCTGCCAAAATTAAACTCTTTCCACCTCAAACACTCATCACCCAAATGATTTATCCCCATGCTAGAAATATTTATTTTTAATTCCTCCCAAGGCGTGCTCATTCATCTTTCTGGTCTAGCCTTTGCATTTTACTCCAAACTTTACACAACTCCACAGTTTCTCACAGATTATGCAGGTCATAGATTTCTGTAGTCAAGTATGAAACATTATGTGACAAAAATGTTTCCAAAACGTTTAAAGTTCAAATGTAAGTACAATAGAAATGCAGTTATCAGCTCTAAATGGGGATGACAATGCAGTTACAGAAAAAAAAATCATAAATTAATTTAAAAAATAAAGTAAGATCAGAATGGCACCTTTATTACAGACCAGTGTTCTACAGCCAATCAGAAAGCTAATGGAGCTATTGGAGTTAAATGTGCATACAGGCAGGGAAATGCACTGCTGTACTTGAAACTTACGTTGCAGCCGCGGAAACGTGTCCACTCCTTGTCCGTTGGGCTCCTAAATGCATTTGTATGCATTTGTCCAGGAAGCAGAGATCTGGGCGAAAATAGAATCACACTCAATGGGATGCCTGCACATGGGCTGACCCTTCGGAAACGCTCAAAAGGAAGCGTTTAAGTGGACCGAGAAGCCCTCAGAAATTCTTCATCGCACCGAATTCCTGAGGTGAGATGTCTCCCCCTTTTCAAAAAGTCCAGAAAACCTAGTGCGCTCTGCGGCGCGCAGGAGGTTAGTCTGGCTGTTGCTATCCAAAGTGAAGACGCGCAACAACAGCAAACTTGAGGGAGTAAAAAAAAGGAAGCGGCTTTGACAGCAAATAGACCTGTGGCTGGATCGACGCGGTTGCTCTGACGGATGCAGATAATGTCTTCGGTTTGGTCTATCACCACAACATGAGACGGACTTGTGTGCGTCTTCTCCTCCAGGCGCTGGTTCCAGCTATGTGCCTCGACTTGCAGCGATGCGAGTGGACCCGCATTCACCCCATCACAACTCTAAACCAGCTGGTGGTGTTGGGTTTCATCAGACTTCTCCGTGACATCACGCGTAGAGTTTTGGGTTGTGGTCTTTGGATGTCTGATGTCTTCATCTACTGTTACATTAAAACACGGTTAATGCGCTTCCGCTGCTTGTGCACTTCGCAAAGTGTAGAAGCAGCTTTCAGGGAATACTCTGATCCGACTCATGCAAGCAATAAATTATTAACCTTATTAACAACTGCTGATAATATAATAAGCAATCTAATCCTTTGTAGGGAAGACTGGGGATGATTCAACATCTAACTCTAATTTTTGAAGATGAAGTTCTTTAAGTGTTACCTTACATAACACATTTGTCTAGCGCAAATACTGATTGAACTGATTGTACTGATTGAAAACCCTGTCAGTTTTTGAGTTAGAGTCAAAAGACATAAATGTTCTTTTTTACAACCTAACCCAACACTGGCATGAGTTGTAAAAATAAGACAAATAAAAATAAAAGTAGAGGCCATACTGTAGATTCCATTTCACGTCTTTTCAGAAACAGAACAACCCGTAACCATGCTTCCCTGTCTCTGCTGAAGATAAACATCCACCCCATGATGCAGCCACTACCATGCTTCACCATTAAACATGTGCAGTGTTATCTTTCTGCTCATGTAAGTTGTAAAGTTTAACTTTGTTCTAATTTAATGATACAGTAACTCACAATAACTCTTCTTGCAACTTTTGTTTCAGAGGACAGATTTATAGAGTTGCAGACTTACCGTTAATGCTCTGCTGCACACCCAGCCAACTCAGGTGGACCGCCAGGTGAGTGTGCGCTTGTGCCAAACTCGTTCCATTTTCAGATTATTGATTGAACCTTGAGATAATGCTTTGAATTTCTCCCTAACTTTATCCAAAACCTGCCAGTTGGATTCTGTTTGACCACACATATTTTTATGTGCTAGTTCAGTCACATAAAATCCCAATAAAATAAATTAATGTTTGTGGCAACCTAGTTTGAGGAGTTTGGATCTTCTCACAGCTCCTGCTGCAGACATTTAGTGATTGCATTTTAATGTTGTCATAAAACATCTCTGCTGGCATTGATTCATTTTTGAAAGAACTCCTTTTCATTTTCTTTTCACATCACTGCAAACCACTGTCTGCTGCAGATTTGCCCAAACAGGTTCTAATTCCAGCAAAACACAGCTCTGTAAGTCCCCAGAGGAGATCCAACCTCCACCCCATCGCCCCCCACACACACATCAAACACAACTCAGCATCCTCCTCTGGACGGCCGACACATCGGCCCGGACTGAGAGACGGTCCATATGGTTTGCAGTTCAGGAGGCGGGTGGGATGTTACAGTGTCTGATTTTGGTGCCAGATGGAACTCACACGGTTTTCCACTTTGGTTACAACAAAAAGAATAAGTAGATTTAATGACCAAATGTATAAAAGGTCAGCCTGACACAGAAATGTCAGGCTAACGTACAGTCTGCATAAACAGGGAAGTTATTAAAAGCTTTCATGTCATCAGCAACCAAAGCAGAGATGTTTAAATGTCTTCTGCTTTGGGTCAATCACTCAAATTCATCAAAGAAGATGGTCTCTTAGAAAAGAAGATGTGCACAGGGTGCGCTCTTCTCTCTGGCTTTGCCATCTACCTGTTCTAACAATGTTCTGAGCAGATGTCAGTCTGCATTGCTGGGAAACCATGATTCTGGGATGCAAAAACAGAGCAAGAAGCAACAATGTGGATTATATTAATAGACCTTTGATAAAGTTACAGATTCCCATATGGCCAGGCAGCCTTGTAAAACGTTTTTATTGTATTATAAAATGTTTTCAAAAAAAAAAAAATCCTTAGTTTAAAAGCAAACTTTTCTAGACGAATTGCTTCTTTTTGCCTTGTGTCCAGATGCGTACTAATCAGTTCGGCGTGCGCCAAGCATCAGGACCTTGGGCCCAAACAGTGACGGATAATTAAAATCACCTCTTGTCTCATTTTTCTCTCGTGATGAAGCTGCAAAAGCAGATGAGTTTATGCTGATCCTCCTGAAACGTCTGGTGTCTCCCTCCCGGAGTCTCAGAGGTCTTTCCTGTTAGGTGACAAGTCAATGATCTGTAATTAAATCTGAATCACATTGCAGACCCGTTGCCTCACTAACAGTGGCTTAGAAGTGCACAATGTCCAGACATCCCTCTGATCACATGCTGGTCTCTCAGCATGGGGTCTGCACAGCTAGATGATCAAATGCAACAGCAAATATCCTAAGAACAGAAAGACATTATGAAGCAATAAACAACTCTGACATCAGTTGCATTTTAAAACCAGATCTTTCCATATTCATTTAGTATTTTTCATTAAATGTTGCATTTACTGGCAGTGTGCTGGTGTTAGGCTTATGAAAACAATAAAGAAATGATTTGTGCTTTTGGACACGGCATGGTTGAGGCCTCTGTCCCAGCAGATGTGAGTACATATCCCTACAAGCAAATTCCTATTCTTTCAACACTTTCAGCTTCAGAGCTTCCTATTGGAGGGCCTTGATCCAAACGTCCTGGAAGGAGTCCGTCCTGCCTCTCAGAATAACATTTCAAATTAAGCCACAGCTTGTAAATTTCGGGAGCATCTTGACTTTAAACCTCATTGGTGAATTATCCAAGCAGAGTGAAGACAAAGGAAGAATCAGGATGAAAAGAGACTCTGTCAGTTGTAAAGTGGGGGAAGAATCTATAGCCTTTTTTGGTTGTGTTTTGTGCATTTGCATTTTGAACAAAATGCAGCACGCACAGTGGATTTAAAATGTTTTCCAGTATTCATAGCCCATGAGCCTTTTCACATTCTCTTTCAATGTATTTAACTCACAATTTTATGTGACAGACCAGAGTAACAATGTAACATTGTAACATTGTTACATTGCTGTGTTTCTAATGCACAAACTGAAATGGTGAAAATAAATGTGCTTAATGGAAGCATGCCAATTACAGAAAAGTTCACGTTTTCAATTCAACAAGCTCTAGGATGAGGTGGATTTTTAGCTGTATGGAAATTAGTGTATATTGTGAAACTGCATTTTTTGAACAAGGTGTTACTACTTATTGATTGACAGCACTAAAACCCTCCTCCTGGTTCTGATTGGTTGTTTCTGATCAGGAGTGTCACATTTCTGCAGGTGGTAGTAGGACCACATGGAGGAGGAAGAGTGGCTTGATTTTTACCCACAGATTATTAGTCTCATTATACTGTAACAAAATAGTGACAGTTTTAACAAATATATTAAAAACCATATTATTTGTAAAATCTACACACTGCAGCTTTAAAGTTTGAATTATGCTTGCAAAGGCACTTTAAGTGTTCCTTATAAGCACAACATCTTTTCAGTGTCTGCTTTAAATGCAGCATGTGTCTCTTTAAATGCTGGCTACCTGCAGACAGACAAAATCCTGAACCTGCCTCTGTCTCTAATTAGCAGACAGGGCCATGTATAATTTCTGTCCTGTGTGCGTGTCACCGCCTTGTAAGGCTCTTATTTTCCCCAGCAAAGGAGAGAGTGGGCAACAGCTGGGGGAGTGCTGAACAGATGGTGAAACATGGAGCGCCGAATAGCTGAAACAATGTTCTATCTAAGGGCACGTGTGTGAGCGAGATGTGTGTGTGTGGTGGGCAGCAGGGCTTTGAAGGGATCATGGGAAAGTGGGGAGAGAGGGGCCAGGGGAGTGCAGGGCGAAGGGGGTGCTCAGGCAGGGAGAAAGTGTGGAGGCATGCAGGGAAAGTGAAGGCTCCTACTGGGGTCACAGGGGTGGAGAGAGGGCACAGATGAGGAACACACATGGTGTTCACTGGAAAAGTGTCTTTTACTTTAGTTGTAATGTTTTTTGACAGTTCTGACTTCAAGAAACAACTCCAAGTTAGCTTATGGTTCATTAAAAATCATAACTCGATTTTCACTTACTTTATGTAAACTCATTATTTCTTTAAGAGCAAACATCTTTTACAGTCTTTCTTTATTGGAAGGAGTTCACCAGAAAGAGACTGCTCTCCAAAACTTACTGTGCGGCTGAAGCAAAAGAAACGCTTGTGTATGTGTAATTAGTTTTGCACATGCTGAGTGGAAGTCGGCCCCAGCCCACAAAAACAAGCTCATTTGTCAACTTTTAAAAAGCAGCGGAATCTGAGCGCAACCTAAATCATATGCCACGGCTCCATAAATTAGCCCGTTGGATGTTTAATAAGTGAGTGTTTTCTTCAACATCAATTTACATCTGTAGGAAACCATAGCCGTGTCTGCACATGAATTTCATCATGCCTCCAACAAAAATAAATGCTTGACACACAAGAAATTAAAATCGGGAGAGATAGAAGTCAAACCTTGTTTTTTCATGACAGTAGATGTAATTAATTTATTTTCCCTGCTTCATTTCCACTTTTGCGTCACCGGCCCTCACCTAAAGTGGAATTCCTTTGGCTTTCCCATCTGTAGTGTGAAAAGAAAAAGTATGCAATCTCTGAGCTAAGCAAATGTTTTGTTTCAGAGGAACCCCGGCAGGAAGTTGCTCTGTGGAGCGCTCTCATAAATTTGGATTTGCGTTGTATATCTTGGTTAGGTCTGTGCAGGCTTTGCATAGCTAAATCCTGGCTCTTTGTTCAATTATTTTTGGCAAATATTCCAAAGCTTCCTGAAACTGGATGAGAAACACCTGCAGGCTTCCGTCTTCAGGTGGCTCTACAGGTGATGATAATGTTCTTGAGATTTGAGTTTGTGCTTTCTTTGAACCACCTAATCCTTTGGCAGCTTCATGCAGTATCGTCCGTTTGCTTTGGGTCATCACGGTATTGATGGGTGAATCACTGACCCATAGGAGTTGTTTTTCCTCAAGGAACTCTTTGTATTAGGAGTTAATTCCTGTTTTATCTTGATTAGTTTCTGTGCCGCGGCTGCTGAGAAATTCTGTCATACGATCTCTACCAGTCCTCTGAGTTTATTGGCTCATTAGATCAGAGATTTTTCTCTCGTAGCCCTTAGATAAAGGTACACAAGTGGTTCCAAGTTGCTGTCAAGTATGTTTTACCTAAAAGTGGTTTCTGTCTAGTTTTAAATCCCTGATCTTCTTTCAGTTTCTTCAATTTCTGGAGTCTTCCTTTTGCTTTCTGAATCTACTGAGTTAGATCAGACATCAAACCTTTTGAACTATGCTGCATGTATGGTGCTTTGCAAGGCTATTAATGCCCTTAATTTTATCACATTTTACCACATTACAACAACTAACCTAACGCTGTAAGACAACTAACAGATTTTACCATAGCAATGGTGAAAACTGTTGTTGACAGCATAATGTGGGGTTATGATTTTCTTTAGCAAGGACAGTGAGGTTGGTAAGGGTTTACTGAGAGATAAATGGAGCTAAATGCAGGGTAACGTTTGATGAAAACCAATTAGAGGCTTGCAAAGCATTTCAGACTGGACAGCAAAACAAACACCCTAAAATCCAGCCACAGATCTTGTCATGTTTAATGGTAGTTTTCTGACCCACACAGACAGACTTCAAAGCAGACACAGAGGCCTGAAATAAAATTTATTGAACAGTAAATGATGTGAACTGAGCTTGCCAGTTCTACTGGGGTAATGGTTTGTTCATAGACACTTATATTGCAAAGAACAATGATTTCTATGTGTTAAAGCTGCTGCAGACACATCGCAATCAAGCTTCCGCTGTAATTATGTCACCAAGCTTGCAACGTGACATACTTAGGAAATACCTAAGACTCTGAATTATTTTGCAACGAACTGTTAATGTTTCTAATGATAGGACACTTTATCCTTCTATTTTTGTTATGAACTCCAGAATATATATCAGAAATCTTCAATGATTTTCTACATTTTCACCAGATCTAAATTTTGGGTGTTTATTTACACAAGTCTTCAAAATTTGTTGTGTGGTCATTTAACAGATAAAGAAACTTGTTTTGCTTATCAGTATTGCTATTTATGTCTCTTTGTTATGGTCTGGATTTTGTAAAACTGATCTAGTTTAATAGGATGCATGATTCTCACTTATAATTAAGGAAGTCTGGTGCTTCTGCACTTTGCCAAGAATGGCTAAGATGAATTTTATCAACACTAATCTATCAAACATTTTCTAAAGCTTTGCCTTTTCCCAGTTTGAAAGGAAGAGAAGAGTAGCCAGAGAAGAAGAAGAAAAAAAGCCACTTTGACCTCACTTTCATCTCTGGGGCTCATCCTCTGCCTGGCGTGAGGTCTCAAAGGAGCTGGCCATGGAACAGAGACTGGCTTTATGCTTGCTAACTACAATGTGCTTCAAACAAAATCCTATTTAATTTTTTTTTTTTTAGAAGCGGAGGGTTGAGAGAGCAGGTTGAAAGGCATGTTGACTCGTATCTCAGTGATACTAATAGTCTCCTTGCAATTTTGGCCTAATCCCATGTCTTTTTTATGTGTGAAGTGATGCCAGGGTTGATGATGCTAATCTTTATGCAATGATAAAGTGATGATAAAGCCTCAGAGGGTCAAAGACGTATTATTTTATGGGTTCCTGCTCATCAATTATGTATCCATGTAGTGTTTGTGGCAGGTGTTATTACACTTTACATAATGTTTGCATTTTATACTTATGTGTACATTCCCTCCAAAGCCATTGCCAGCATCTAGGCAAGATATATGCCTGACATAGTCAAACAGTTTGGAAAAGCTTTCCTTAAAAACACAAAAACCTCTCATACATTATGTAATTTTTTCTGAATATTTCTTACAGGTACTCGAATTATCAAGGAGCTTGATGTCAGAGTTGACCACCTTTCTATAGAGCCAGGCTAATATTTTAATTTACAATCTTTGAGCAAAGTGTCTAAAGTATCAAATTCCTCTCTTCACTGTTCAGATTTGTTAAGTATGAAACCAGCATCTGTACGTCCATCCCAGCCCACAGTGTCCAAAATCCCAATGACCATTTCTCTGCAAGTCTTGAAGATATAAACAAAACAATACAAAATGGGTTCTTTGCTGCTACCTTCCAGCAATATCGCATCTGCATTCAGATATTTGTTCGAAATCGACAGAATTTTCCAATATCTGTCGGAGGCTTCTGCATCTCTCAGCCTTCGTGTCCGCTGTCCTCATCGTAAAACACAGCTCCAGGAATTCTTCTCAGAAACATAAGAAATGCATTTTGGATCTCAACTTTAATTTGTCTATGTGGATGCTTCTCACCAACCTGAACCGGAGATTAATACTGTATAACAAACTCTATGTGATAATGGCATTGTGTTTGCTGGTAAGGAGATTGTGGATATTTTGTTTCTGCTCCTTGGTGAGATCATTTTGGTTGCATCCAAAGCTGTAGTAGGACCAGAAATGTTGCATTAAATTGCTTGGAAAAATACCAAGACCAGTCTGTGAGTAATTAGTGGCTAACTCCCTTTGGAGTTTCCAGTCTCATATTGTGGGTAAACCACTGATGCTACAGCAGGATTTACACGTGGATGTTGGTGTAATGCCACAACAATAACAAATCATAGCAATTTCACCACAGAAGTTTAATCAGGAAAGCTGTTAGGAACAAGTCCCTTTATTGGTTCAGTAAATGAGGCACTACTCCATAAATAAGACATTTACTGGTATTCTGACATCAATTTTCTAACATATATGTCCCTGTTGTGTTTGCTGTTCTGAGTTTAAACCATATAGAATATGTTAGAGGGGATGGTGCAAATATGAGTGACAACATTAGACTGCAGATGGAGTGGTGCAGGGCAGTAACCTTGGTGTTACTTTCAACTAAGTTCAGCAATACATCCTCCCTGTTCAGAGAAAAATGTCTTCACACCATCTTACTGCTGCCATTCCCTCACTTTAAGGGAGACAGAAATATTTCGCATGTCCGCTCTGACCCCAGAGCTGCTTCACATCAGAGGTCAACGCCCATCCTGCCCACTCTGTCAGTGTGGATGTCATTATGTCTGTTATTCATCATGTAATTATTCATTTTAGCAGAAGGTGATTCTGCACAGGACATAATTGTCATCTCCATTTATTTAAAAAAAAAAAAAAAAATCCATCTTCAGACATGGAACTTATTGGTTACTATTTGCAAATGAACCATTATCGTTCTACCACAGGAAACTCTTGTGAGGTTAGCAAAACTCTTTCTGGGTTTTACAAGCTTCTTGCTTTCAAGAAGTCTGGCTAAAAGATGTTCAGTGCCAAAAAACTCAAAATTAAAAAACAGAAAAACATGGTGAGAAATATGCAGTTTTCATGTTATGATTGATTTTTTTGGCACCTATTTCAGGTCAGTTAAAGGAAATGTAGCTGATCTTCCTGTCTTTAGATCACTACCACTTTTTTATCTATAGCAAAAACTACAGCCTTACAAAGAAGTTAGAAACTCAAAATATAATTGTTGAATCAAACCGCTGATAAAAAAGAACAATCTGAACAAATCACTTCTGCAGAATTACAGGCCGATCTCCAACCTCCCATTCACAGCAAAGTTATTGAAAAAGCTGTGTTTAAACAATTAAATAGCTTCCTAACGATAACCAACCGCTTTGACTCCTTCCAGTCTGGTTTTCGTGCTCACCACAGCACAGAGACCGCCCTCGTAAAAGTGTTCAATGATATCCATATAAATACGGGAGAACCACAGTGCTGGTTCTGTTGGACCTCAGTGCAGCTTTTGACACTGTTGACCATGACATATTACTGAATCGACTGGAGAGTTGGGTCGGACTTTGCTCTGCATCCCCAGAACCAGAACCAAACGAGGAGAAGCAGCTTTCAGCATCTATGCACCAGAAATTTGGAGCAAACGTCCAGAAAACTGTAGAACAGCTGAAACACTGACTTCCTTTAAATCTTGACTAAAAACCCACTTGTTTAGGATTGTATTTGAAACGTAATGAATTACAAATTTATTGATGGAACTTTACTTAATGTCATGTTTTGATTGTTGATTCTATGTTGCATTGTGTTTCTGTGTTTGATATGATGTAAAGCACTTTGAAATGCCTTGCTGCTGAAATGTGCTATACAAATAAAATTTGATTTGATTTGATTTGATTTGAAGACTTCAAACCAAAAAGAAATGGAAAGCAGACAGTCTCTTTGTTTCATGGGAGAACACAAAAAAATAAAGTGTGCCTATAAAGATTAAAAAGAAATGCCCCCAAAATTGTCCCCTGTCTCAACTGAGATGCAACACAGAGCGAGTGGGGGAGGGAGTGCAGCTTTAGGTTCATTGTAGGAGGAGATAACCAGGTCTGGCTAAATGCTTTTCACAATCAGATTATCACTCATCCATCAACTACTCCATGTCAAAGTCTGTTGTCACCAAGACAAAAATAGCTCAGACTTTCCTTCCCTGGAGGCTGACGGACCAAAGCTGAACCACCTGTCAGCCAGAGCTCAAGATAAAAAGCCAAGCAACAGTCAGTCATGGACAATCTCCACTACCTCATGTGTTTGCTGCTATGGTTACAGCCAGCTTTGGTGCGACTGACTGGCAACGAAACACTTCACAATCATGACCTCATATGTGTAGGCGTCTGGGCACGTGTCAGTTTTACAAAAGCAAGAAGAGCAATGATCAATGTCAACTCTAGGATAAAAAGATGCAAGTTTAAGAATTGCCTCAACAGTGATTGTATTGCATCCAAAGAAAATGTATTTTATATTATCTCACCTCTCCATCCAACCATTCATTGCTTATTATGGAGGATCCCAACACCTTTCCAGGGTTTTGGACATAACTCCTGATCCTCTTCCAGTAGGATGTGCCCCAAAACAATCATCGAATTGCGTTCTGGAGGCATTCTGTTCAGATCCTCAAACCATCTAAACTGACTTTTTTTTTTTTTAAACAGAGCGACAAAGGCTGTACTCCAAATATCTACCTAGAACCTATCACTAAGGCTGAGTGAACCCTAAGGTGGAAGCTGATTTTATCTACGTTTCCAGAATCTGTTTCTTTCTATCATGATTCATTATCTCATGATGACTCACTTCCCAGCTCAGTGTCCTGGTCTAAAAAACTTGTTTACATTATCTTTCTCACTCGATAACATCAATTCTGAAGAGTGCTTAAGTAGGTAACCTAGTCAAAGTCTATAGTGCCAAAGTGAAAAATCAGCCACTAGTGGAAAACATTTAGTACAGTTGTCAATTTCCTTGGGAGTGAACATCCCAGCAGCTAAGGTCAAACTTTGAAATGCTTGTAAAAAAACCCAAAAAACAGGGAGATAATAAATTTTAGTCTACAGCCTCGTCACGGTCTATAAATTTTTAATCAGACTGAGACCCAAACTGTTCACTGAGCCTGTCAGTTTCTTGGTATATCTTTCCTAAAAATAACCTTTGAAAGTCCCTTCTCTTTCACAAATTAATTAAATAACAAATCTTTTTTAATGATTTAATGATAATGATTTATGTTTTGCATTTTGTATGTCATTCCCCAATCTTTGTGATATTTTCATAACTTAAGTAAATGCTTGTTTCTGCACATTAGGAATAAAGCTGGTGTTCATTTCCGGCCAGGCATATTGCTTTCAGGTTTTTCCTAGCTGACATTTTGGTTATGCTTTCCACCAAACTCTATAAAGACATTTGCAGTCTTTCCACTTAGCATATGCTTACTCTGATTGTCAAATACAATTTGAGAATAAAATTATGATTAAAGTCGACACACTCCCTAAATTGCATATGGAAAAAATCTTTGTTCTTCAGAATAACAAAGTGTCATTTTTTTCAAATCTGAAATTCTGTCTTTTAATCTTTTAATCAAATATGTCTTTAATTAAAACAATTTCATTTGATTACTGAGGTCTGTTTTACAAGAACAGGGATTTTATTTCAGAGTACCTCATTACTGAAGGAACACCCACCAAGAATGATATTTTTGACCAACATGCATGCCTAAATCTAAAACAACCCAAAGGTTTCTTACACTATAAAGTTTTCCAAGCAAAATTAAAGGCACATTCTAAATGTGCCTTTAATTATATACTAAACACTAAACACTAAAATACTAAACACTATTTAGTATTTTCTTCTGTAGTTAATTAGAGTATGTTAAATAATGAAAATATATCACGCCACATGGTTAAAGGAAGTTGATAAATATGAGAATAGTGACAATCAAGAGGACTTCTGTTAGTATTTTTTTCTAATTATTTGCTGAATCTGTGAAATAAAAATATTATACACAATAGTATTATTATTACGTGGTACCATATACGAAACCAAAGCTGGAGCATTAAGAAAATACCAACTTTTCATATCAATCTCGTGCTCTTACATGTACCTTAGGTTTTAAAACAACATCAGTTGTTAAACAACATGAATGTTGTTTTCTTCCTTGTCACACACCCTGTTAGGAATATATTTTTAAAAAATGACTTGTACAAGTGCACCAGACAGAGACTGGCCTGAGTTCAACAATGTCATGACTTCTGCACTGGTTTTAGTTGACTGACTTTGCTGGATACTGGAAACCCAAATACTGAAAAGCCACAACAGTGTGCAGATCAGATGTAGACGTATTATGTAATGAGACTGACTGAGCAAAGGAAAGGGATGAGTTTCCCCTTAAAGTGTTCACTGGTAGAAACTTTCACTCACTTCTTCCTTTGTATGTTAAAATTCGCAACAAAGGGTTGTTTAAAAAAAGACGCATTAAAAACCAACTTAGAGTAGTTTTTACATTTCTACAAGAAATGTCATGCCACCTGACAATTGTCTTGTGTCAGAATTTAGCCAAAATACCAGAGATAAAAAAAATAATGTAAACATGAAAAAGACTTGATTCTTTCCAAGCTGACAAATCAGATTTCCTCTAAAGTAAGAAAATGTATAAAAAGTATAGCACAGAGTCAAACTTAAAAATAAGAACAGCTCCAAGGTGAAGTACAAAGTCAAACAGTAATTTCAGGGAGGAAAGAGACATTTTTGTTTAGACAATGGTGATCTGTGAATAATTATCCTCTAATGAGCCGCCTGTGGCAGTGAAGGTATCTAACTATTCCCGCTGCCCTGCATGTTGCACTCTGCCTGCTGGTAGTTCACCACATGTAGTGGATTCTCTTCTTGAAAACACTGAGCTAAATTGTAGGGAATCAGCCTAAATGGAACAAGATGACCCACCTCTATCTGTCTGTGATTTCACAACTGTGGCCCATTTTCAAGAATTTTTTATTTTTTTATTTTTTTGCTTCAGAATAACTCAGTCAGCTTCTTCTTCAAGCATATTTTAACCCTGTCACAGAAGCTCATTCACAGTGAGAAGTTAATATATGTTTACATATGTTTAACTTATGTTAAAGCAGCATTCTAAGCGCTAAATGTCTCATGAAGCACAGATCAATACATAATTCAAATATGAAAAGAGCATGGTTGTTGTCCTAAATTTACAGACCAGCCAAGAAGAGCTTCAGAGATATCTAATGGCAACCACATGGCAACTAGACCTATAATAAAGCAATTTTGATCAGAGTGTGTTCATTTATTAGAATGGCCCAGTTCAAAAATAGACCAGACTCAAATTGAGATTCTGTGATGGAACTTATATGATCAGGAATAAGACATATTAGATTATGTACTGAGCAATTAACAGACATTACTGCATTTATGTCAACATTCAACATTTCTTTTTCTTCTCAATTATAGTTCCAATTGGTATTCCTCTGCCTTTCAACCCGACTTGCATCCAGCACCATTTACATCCCTTGAGTATGAAAGTGTAGTAATATTGTAGTAATCGTTGTGAAATATACCTTAAGTGTATAAAGGCTTCTGTAACAGTCAGATTTGCTTCTAGGGTCCAGTTAGTATAACCAGTTAGGTTTCAGGAGTGAGAAAGGGAACTGAGTCACAAGGAGAGAAAAAAAAAGATCCTGACTTTGCTTTCACAAGATCTTGCAAAAGTCTTGCAAGTCTTTTACGAGATCGCTCAAAAATGTTTAACATTTAATTATGGTAAATTACAAGACATATAATTAAACCATAACAATGGAGAACACACATCCATGAGTGCAATTTATAGATTTTTATTTTGAGCTTGCCCTAAACTATAAACACATTAAATCAGTGCTTGGCACAAGATGATGGTTTCATATGAGGGAGCGAAATCTCAAGGGAGTTTTTAGCACATGAAGACTCATTCAATGTAAACTCTACTCTACTTCAGAGTTTTGGTTTGATTCATTAATGCTCATCTGCAGCAATCAGGACAGTTTAGCAGGTGTTACTAAGGTCTATGCTGCGTTTTCTGTTGATATGTTTCACCTAATTAGACTAATTAAGGACCAATTAGTTACAGTTTCTGTGTTTGCGCATGTCACCATAACTAACTGATTTGGTGTTATATCTTCTGTACTTCAAAACGTAAACATCGCCGTGGTGATAACTTTAGGGAAAACACATGTCAAAATAGAATTGCAGACCGAAGTAACACATCAAGCAAATCAACTCGATATTTTGAAGATTTGCATGATATTGCAAGCATGAGTCTGGATCCATTTACTTCTTTATGCATTTTCTCATTGTTCCTTGTGAGGCTCAGTAGGAACAAATAAAAAATAAATAACTCTTCGCACACACAGGGAGAGCAAACTCTTCCAGATTCCATCATTATGCATCCTGTCTAGGGTTGACTTGTTCACAATGTTGCTCTTTGCCCTGTGGATCATCATTATGTTTTAGAGTTAGATAATACTATATTATCATTTGAGGCACTCTGACTGCTTGTCCAGTCTGACTCATCTATTTACAACTCAGGAAGAAGGACACCTAGTCTTCTTATTTTTCTAGGCCATGTAAATCCCGTTTGTTTTTTTATTCCAAATCCATCTAAAACAAGTAGAAAATACATGAACAACATCAAAGGTTTTAATCAAGAAAAAAAAAAGAAAATTACGAGCTTCTTCCACAAGGAGCCTACATTTGTTGAATAAAACTTCAATCTTTTTTTACTTGGAAGTCTTGGATAAATGCTAAAATGAAGATAGTTTAACTAATGTGTCCAGGAATCTAATCCAGATACTATTTAGAGTTTAGCATTTACTGATCTGTCAGGTTTCCAGTAACACTTCGAAGGACAAAGTCTTTTCAGAGATATTTGCCAAGTTTCTCTCAGCTAATCCTTTAAATGCTCAACAGCTTTAAAAAATTCTAACTAAAGAGACCGGGCTGACTCATGTCTGTCCTGCAGATTTAAAACATTGATCTTACAAAAAAGTAAACTTGTTTAACTTTAAATGGAAAGTAGCTACTGAGTTCCAAGAAGACGGTAAGAGTTTAAGGGAAGTTGAAAGGAGCTAAATAAAGGTTGGCGCTGGAATAAGACCTTTAAGAAAAGATTTGAGGCCTGAGGATTGGATTCACATTTAACCATGACAGTAACCTCATTTCAAGTTGTTAATCTGTGTTATTTAAATGTATTGAATCCATAGTTCTTCTATAACATTGCCAACTAATTGCCAGCCCACATGCACAGAATGAAAGGCTGTAGGTTTGTTCTACGCATGTACAGGCAAATGTCTGTAAAAAATTATGGATCATATCGTACTGTGTGTGCAAAGTTCAACAGAGATGGACTTTGTGTTTTTTGCAGATACTGAGGCAAAGAAGAACATGCTAAAACCACAGCGCCATATAGTGCCCTGGCATGACAACTACAGTGGATTCAAGGTGTTTTGATAATCTCGACACAATACCGTCTAAATATGAAACTTTTCCCCAATCAACATCCAAAAGTATCAGCAGCTTCCAGACAGCGATCTTGTGTAAACAAATCCTGAGAGAGCATCAGGTCTAGGGTCAAACAGACACCTGTTGCAAAGACCAGTAGCCATGTAACTGACAGGCGTTAACACTCCTGTAACTACATTGCTAAGCTGTGTTAATACTCTGCACCGCATTAAGGTGAGGTGCTGCGTTGCTGCCCAAATCCGACCCCATCCCAACCCATCTGTGACCTTTGATTAGCACTCCCATCTTCTAGCCTTGTCCTCCCCCTTCTCATCTGATTTCACACTAAACAAAATCGCAGCAGTGTCTAATGGCTGGACCTTCCTTTCTCTTATTGCCTCACAGCGGGAGCCACAGGCCATGTTGATGAACCTGGGCTGGAAGGAATCTGCAGCCTCCTCCACTTGACTGAGCAGAGCTAATGAGTTGGAAAATCCCACAATCGGGGTTTCAGGGTTCGCCATTGGAATCAGGTGAAACAGGTACTTCAGGCGTCCACTGGACCAAGGGTGAGAAGTGTTTCATTGAGAGGATTTTGCAAACTGTCAAACACTTTGAGAGTTGAAGCACTTTGAGGAGTTTAAAGAGGAAAAGGTGTAGGAGGTGGAGAATGCGATTGGCTGAAGGGATTTGCTCCTTTGATCTGTAAACCATGACTGTGCAAAGGGCTTCAGCTCTCAGCCAGGTGGACTCTGTTTATCAACCAGTTGTCAATCCCCCATTACGATGCCCCCAAGGTGTGAAATGTCTCACCAGATGCTTTTCTACATGCCTAATCACACATCACACCTTCAGCCAGACAACACTGGCACAATTACAGACACAGAAACCAAAGTTTATGACCATGGCAGAAAGAAAAGGATAACTGAGTTGAGGTTGAGACAGTATTTCTGACATTTTGGGAACCTGTGGCTGGATACCATAATGCTCCAGTTGTCAACAAACATTTATTTCTCAACATGGTTTCAAATTCTAGGCAGACTCTTAATGTGTAGCCTTTGTGTGTTATCCATTTGGATGAGTGGCTTTTCTCTGGGTAGCCTTGCTTCCTTGCAGCAATATTTTCTCATTTCTCTCTGTGTTCCCTTTTGATGTCACGTTAATCTGGCCAAGATTTACCTTGCTCATTGACGGCTGACGATGTTTCCAGCCTATAAACAAATCAGTATATAAAATAGAATAATAATAATTAAAAAAAATTATATTTTTATTTTTATTTTTTTTATTATTCTATTTTATATACTGAGTTGTTTATAGGCTGGAAACATCGTCAGTCTATAAACAACTCAGTATATAAAATTATTTTTAAAAAATTATAATTTTTTTTTTGCTTAAAGTTAGAAAATGTCATAAATCTTGTTACAGTAAGCTTTTCAAACTTCTACTCATACCAACAAGGCTTTGACAGCTCTTGTTGGCTCTCTTTCTAAAAGGAAAAATTAAAAAATGTTTCTTGTACCTGGTATTAAAATCACTAGCTTTGAGGAAAAACAAGGAAAAAAAGTAACCAAAAACTTCTGTGATGTAAAAGAAACAAACCACAAACCCACACTGACAAGATATTTTTTAATATGATAACCTTCTATCTACACTTGATAAAAAAAATCCTCTTTTGCTTGGGGATATAATTGGCAGAGAGATCCTAATGGGGCTATTTAAATGATGCAGTTGAAAAGTAGCTGTTTCTGGCTCCAGCTCAAAGCATTCTTCTGTGACATGTGCAGAACATGCAGACAGGGAGGCTTTTCCATTTGGTGACCTGAGTGCTTTGCAGAGCACTTTTGTGCTTTTCTCTGTGTTGTACATTCTGTCTGGATGTCGTCTTTGAGATTATTCTCTGTGATCAAGTGTATCTGTTGATGTCCGTACAAATGTGATAGTTTGTAGCAAAAGAATTGAAAAGGATGTAATTGTGCTAGTTAAGGTTATATTTAGTTAAGGTAATAATTAATCACCAGTACTTTCCAGGACATGTTGCAAATATCAAAAGCCAAATATATTTCAGAGCTAAAAAGAAAGCCCTAAAATTTTGAAAAGTGTGAAACATCAACATAATACAAATGGCCATTTTATTGTTTGTAGCAGTGGATTAAATAGCTTTAAAATGAACTTTTCTAACACAGAATTAGATCCTTTTGAGTTACACACACAAAACCAGATATATGCTCAGATATATGCTCACTGAGCATATATCTGGATAACATCGAGTTCTGTTATCTCGCCGTCTGGAAGCCTGTGACTGTCTAATACATACAACAAAAAAGAGGCTTTTCTTTAATGAGTCATTTTAAATGTGGATATGTCAAACGGATGTGTGGTCTTTTATTACGCAGTACAGATCCAAACATCAGCTTCCCTGGAAACATTGGTAAACTCCATGGACGTAAACAGGACAAGAGGCTGGACTTCTCCTAAAACACCATAAATGACCTCAGTATTAGAAACATTTTTTTGCCTCAGACTTATAAAGCAATTGGAATGTTAGAATTAAGTAAAGAAAAAAAAGGCACAAACCTGAGGGAAGTGGACACATTTTATGTTATGGCTACAGCGGATGTTTGCCAGACCACTGAGGCCATCATGGGTGTCTTTTGTGAGCATAAAGTTGATAGCAATAGAAAATCTGTAATTTTACCATAATTTCTACTTTTTTATGCTTTCTCAATTAGTTGAACAAACATCTGCTAATGTACCTGAAGAATGCTAAGTCACTAACTCTCATTAGTAAAAGTGGGAATGTGGGAAAAAGTGAGACTTCCAAAATTACTAATTACTACATTAGCTCTCTAATGTAAATCAGCCTGGTGAGAAAATTATTGGATGACAGTGAGCTGCTTGCTTATGGTCATGCACATCTGAATAACAGAATGGAGGACAATTCCAATCTTTGCTTGAATACTCCATGGTTTTTTTTTTATGTGTTGATTTTCAGTTCTTGTCACAAGCATTCATTCATTCCTGCATAGATTCACACAGAACTCTAATCCTGACATGTAACTTTTTTTTATATGTTTTTACATATTTGTTAGAACTGTCTGTGTTGTGGCAACATAGTCTGAGACAGATAATCTGTGAAAATGTTTAGCTCCTCTTCTTTTGGTTTGCAAGGTCACCAACCCTGCATATAAATCTCTCTGGAGACTTTGGCATCTGCTTTTCTTTAGGTTAGTCTGCGTGTCATTCTTTAGTTCTCTGCACACTTCAGGAACTTTCGGTTGTGCTCTCCAATGTCATGAGATTGTTTGTTCAATTAGTTTATCTAACTAATGAGCATTAATCTCAAAAGAAAATATGTTTTATGTCAGATTCCAGGTATCAAAGCTCATTTCCATCTGTAATCACAGACACATAAAAACATATTACATAAGTTAGAAACAGGAAATTATACATTACCTTAAAAAAAAATCAAATCTAACAAATAAATTATAAAGTCAGCAAAAATAATAAATTCTTTTTATCTTTTGCTTCACACATTTTGACATATTTCTCAGTTTTGGACATTTAAATTACTACAACTATCGTGCTACAAGCCTGAACACAACTGAAGGAAAAGGCTTAAAAATAATTAGATTTGCCCTTCAAGAAGGAAAGTTGAAAGCCAAGATATAGCCTGCAAAAGCAACCACGTATTTGACAGTCCATGCAGCCAAACCACAAGAAAGCATTATTGATAAAAGTTACAGCAATGAAGAATTACTTTGTGAATATTTTCAAGCTATAATATATTGTAGCTTGCAAATATAATTTATATTTATTTATGTTTACAAGCTGTGAATGCAGTTGATAGGGTAAATATTTGTAAGTTTGAGGTTTAGTTGAAATTGCCTGTCTGTGTGGAGCTTTCCACTGCATGTTTTCAAGTAGCTGAACTTGGAGACAATCAAACGCTGACTGTGTGGTTACCTCATACTATCACATTTATCATTCTGACATTCACCCAAAGATGTAAAGCTTTGAGGGCGAAAGAAGCTGTCACTCACAATTCTCTCAATATCTCAGTCATCCACTTAAAATTGCACATTTGGAAAAAAGAATATTCCAGGGTTTGAGAGAAAAAAGGCTATAGAGAAAATCAAAGCATCAGAAAGGGCAAAAGGTTGAGTTGTGTGTGTGTTTAGTCCAGAGCCATGTACGCTGCAGGACACTGCTAAACACGTGAGGAGGATGAACACCCCCAACTACCACCCCAGTCACCCGCTGACTCGCCGCTTGACCCAGATGTCTCACACCTTCTCACAATCCACCATTACCTTTCCTTATGCCTTCTTTTTTTCCCCTTTACTTTTTGAATTTTCCTTCCTTTATCCACATCGTGTGGATCCTGTTCTCCAGCCACGAGCCCCAACAGGCCACTGTGCTTACAGAGCCTGTAGTTAATGTAATGAGCCAAGGAATGCCACCTCTCCGGTTTGAAATTGCATGGAGCAGTATTAGATGACCAGCAAAAACACAATGCTGGAGTCTATGTGTAGTCTGGTGTGTCTGCGGGGTACAAAAACAAGAGGCTAAGGAATGAAATGCAATCAAAGGAAACTGAATAAAGGAGGGAGGAGAAAGGATCAGAAACATGTTGAAGCTAAAGAAAGGTAGCTTACACAAACTCTGCAGAAGCGAGAATAAAAGCAGCATTTATAGATGTGACATTACATGTTTCAACAGGAACGTCTCATCTCTACATCCAAACAGATGAGTCGTTTTTGCTCTCTTCTCCCGTGAACTGAATGTTAACCATGATGGGATGCGTCTGTTCTCTCCATTAACCTCCTGTTGGTCATGATTCTATGTCATCTTCCTACATCAATTCTGTGTCATGTGAAAGATCAGCTGCATCAACCAGATGTTGCCAGTACTTTTATTATCTCTTTAATCTTTAAGTAAGTTTAAATTAAATTGTGCATAGGAATGAAAATATTTAGATGTACTTCTTCAATTGCTGATCCTAAAGTTACAGATGGTTACAAATAAACATATGTAGATTACAGGGAACATCTGGGTTTTATGAGAACATCACAAAGCCACTTTTTTTTATCCTCCAGGTGTTGTTAAACATCTTCAAGATGGCAATTATGGGCTTAATTACGTAACCCATTAATAGGATCACAATGATTAACATGTAGAATATGCCCAGACATTTTAAATATTTGCAGGTGAAGCAGTAAAACATCTAAAACGACGAACGTCTTTGGTAATTTCTCTCATAGAAAACGCTTAACCCAAATTAGCAACAGAGAAAAAGGGAATATCTATCTATAATTTAGAGGAAAGCACAGCTGACACAGTTCTGTGTGGATGTTATTTAGCCATAACATAAAAGTTGTTTTGTTGTTTTCAATGTATTACTATTAATTCATTCACAACTGTTTTCTTTTCTCCACCTGGAGTAAACTTGACATACAGGTTCTTAAATAACCAGTAAAAGAATTGGTTAAAATGTATAATTATTTATAATTGGATATTTCTTGTACCAGTGGTTTTCTACCATTAAACTTAAATCATTAAAACCTGTTAAAAAGTGCCACATTTGTAAGAAAAATATATTCCTGGTTTGAGGAGCAGAGTTGTGTTTGTACCCATGAAGTTCTTGCCAAGTTCCCTCTGACAATGCCAAGCAGCTTTTAGTGGAAACAGTAGTGGTATTCTCAGGGCTTAGTCACCTTAAGATCCCTCTATAAACACTTGTAACCACCTGTTTTAAAAGTTAAATATATCATAACCTGCATTAATACACACAGTGGAAACCGTCTTCACACTACTGGAAAAATTATAGTCTTCCTTTTCTCTGCTCTTAGGGGTACAGTCAAACAGCATCAATGGAAATAAGTGGCTGCTTTGTTGTCAGGTGGGTTCTCCACAAAAATTTGGAATTATGTTCCACAGAAAAACCCATGGTCCACTGAAAAAGAAGCTAAATGACTCAGACAGTAGTGTTGAAGAAGTTGCCTGGTACTTGACCTTTGGCTGTTCCTGGGTTGTTGCTAAACATCTTATCCAATTTTATTTAATCTATAAGGAACAGTCTGGACAAGATGGTTGAAACTTGGAGACAATTGTTTTTTCTGACTAGAGGACAATGGCACCAAACACATTAAAACAATTTTCTTCAGAAACAGCTTCCCCAAACCTCAACCTTATTGAAAGTTTGTGGACTGTTTAAAAGCTCAGCCTGGTAAAAACCATCCTCTGGTTCTACACTTTGCTTTGTACAGAGAATCTGTATTTGGAGAAATCCACTTCAATGGGAGAAAACAGAGAAGACAGAGGACTAAAAGGAGATGAGAAACAGGTAGAATTGAATGGGAAGGAAATGCTTAGGCTATTAACAACTGAGTCTGTCCCAGAAAACTTCCCAGTTTAAAAAATATATACTAAGCTCATGGAAATCTTTTTAACTTTCTAAAAGATATGTATCAATTTATTTGTCAGGTTGCATCTAAATAAAATAAACATAATTGCATCTAAATATTTCATACCTCAAAGTCTTAAAGTTCATCATTAGAGATATTTCAGATATAAATCTTCAAAATACCAATGGAAACATTCAAAATGTTGGTCACCAATTATACGAACGATTTGATTTTAATGCCAGTAAATATTTATTTTTCCATTTTCCTTGAGATACATATAAACAGATTTTATTTTTCAAAATGAATACTTCTTTTGGATTGTTTTATTCATTTTTTTAAAGATTCTTATCTCAATTCCTGTTAGAATCAAAGTTCTTGGTTGTAAAAAAATCTATTTTAAGTGTAAATCTGAATAAAGTGCTGTGTACCTACAGTATGTTGATATTATGAATAGTTGGAGAGGTAGAGAGTGTGGCTCTTCAGCTCCATGTGGAATTTCTCACATAGTAGGGGAAAAGAGTGGAGAGGGAAGAGCCAATTGCTGTAGTCAAAGAATAGATGCTGTCTTGTTTATCAATGTCCAAAGCACCTGGATCCTTAACATGTTCAGATGCCAATAATGGGATGATAAACGCAACTTATAGTCCAAATGGCACAACACAATCCTAAACAGTGTAATGCCTAATGTTTAACAAAAAAGGGGCAGAAAGAAAAGAAAGGTCCTAATATTTAAGAATAAGCAGGAGGTTTTGTGTTATGGTGAAAATTTAATACAATATACAATTCATCAGTTTTGGTGGCTATTTCAAATATTTTGCAAAGAAAAAATGGTTTGTATTATCAATACCAGGCCCTAAAAACACAAATTCACCAAATGGGGAAATGCATACTTTAAAATGAAGCCATCGTAAATCACCAGTCTGTTTTTTTCGAACAACTTTTTCCATAAATTTGTGTAACTGTGCTGCCCTCTAGTCGTAAAGTTGTCTCATCGTCTTATGCTGTGTTAAAATGCTGGCGTGTAATGCAATCACGTGTGGAGAAAACGGTGAGATCAATTACTGATTATTCATGAGGCGTTCGACTTAGTAGTATAGTCTGTACTGTATAGTTTTACAGTAAAACTGTAAAACAGCTGAAACACTGACTTCTTATAAATCTCGACTAAAAACCCACTTGTTTAGGATTGTATTTGAAATGTAATCAATTACAAATTCATTGATGGAACTTTACTTAATGCTGTGTTTTGATTGTTGATTCTATGTTGCATTGTGTTTCTGTGTTTGATATGATGTAAAGCACTTTGAAATGCCTTGCTGCTGAAATGTGCTATACAAATAAAATTTGATTGATTGATTGATAGTATCAGTCTCGAGTTCTGGGCAGTGCTCTAGCGAAATTATTTCTGTATTTTAAAAAAATATTCTCCCTTGTAAAGAAGATTGTACATTAAGTCTGAGGGGTATGTGGAATCATCAAGTTCCGAGTGAGGACTGTTTTTATGCACTCCAAATCTACCAAGTTGCAGATTAGGAGTATTATTGCTAAAACAACGCGTGGCGGTTTGGTGGAACTGGACTACTGATTATTATGTGCTCACTTAGAAAGAAAAAACTTGAGTGTAACAAGGATCGAACAATTCTTTTTGCTAATACGTTAGCCCGGCTAGCTCAGTCGGTAGAGCATGAGACTCTTAATCTCAGGGTCGTGGGTTCGAGCCCCACGTTGGGCGTACATTTTTGACGCTTTGTAAAAGAAATAAAATATTCAGATATACGCAAACTGCACTTAGATACATTTTGTGTAGTACATTTCAAGATAAATGTGCTACTTTAAAAGCGGCCATTTTCTCCGGAGACGCCGCCGCTAACCGTTAACATGTTCCACATCGTCTATGTACGGTGGCCGACAGGTGCAAATGCGCAGCAAAAGAGAAAACATGCAAACAAACAAAAAACACGCGCACAAATTAAATGCGGCAAGCAAAAAGCGAATGAAATGCAGCAAACAAAAAGAGAGACGCAAACAAAAAAGAAGACACCCCCGAATGAAATGCAGCAAACAAAAAGTGTTGAAAACGGAAGTGCTCCAGACCACTAGGGGGAGTCAAAGAAAATAGTATTCATTTCTATGGGACCAGATGCAAGATTCAGAGAAAGAAATTTGAAAGAAAGTAAAGGTACGTATTACTATATTTCTTTTCAGATACGCCGTCTTTTATAATATTATAGAATAACAGAATAATTTATGGGTAGCGTGATAGACTTTGTGTCAGTCATACCGTTCTGGGCTCGGTCTCTACTCTTTGACTCCCCCTAGTGGTCTGGAGCACTTCCGTTTTCAACACTTTTTGTTTGCTGCATTTCATTCGGGGGTGTCTTCTTTTTTGTTTGCGTCTCACTTTTTGTTTGCTGCATTTCATTCGGGGGTGTCTTCTTTTTTGTTTGCGTCTCTCTTTTTGTTTGCTGCATTTTATTCGCTTTTTGCTTGCCGCATTTAATTTGTGCGCGTGTTTTTTGTTTGTTTGCATGTTTTCTCTTTTGCTGCGCATTTGCACCTGTCGGCCACCTCAAGCTCATAAAAAACCGAATATTTAATAAATATTTACTTCCATAACGAGCCAGCTTATGTCTCCTTTTTAGAGTTTTACAATAAATTAGAGGAACTTGTAAAATAGTTCGCCATGTATTTTACTAGAATATATTTTCATAGAAATATCTGTACTTCTACTTATGTAGAGAATGTACTTTTGACACCTCTGATTTTAAGGTTAATGTCCGTTCCTTTCCACTTTACGACTGCTGCACGACAGTGACGAAATACTTTACGACTGTTTTGGAGGCTCTTTCAAAATGGAGTAGCCTACAGAGGAGCGTCTCAAGCCAAGCACACTTAAGCCAGTTTTTCGTTGACCCATTGGCTGTGAAACTTTAAAAGACTGCTCCTCGTTTAAAACTAGTAACACGTACAAAATGACAGATGACAATAAATCGGGCTGCTTGGGGTTCTTCTCGAGTTACGACGATTTGAGCGACAGCACCAGCGACTCGGGCGAGGAGGGAGATAGTCGAAAGAAGAAAGCGGGGACAGAAGCTGAGGGGAGCGGGACGCAGTCCACCGCCAAGCGGACTGATGTTGGAGCTGCTTTACCAAGGCCCGACGAGCTGTTCAGCTCCGTGTCCAAGCCCACTTTCCTTTACAACCCACTGAACAAGGAGATAGACTGGGACAGCCTGACTGTCAAACCCCCTGAAGAGGTAAAAATAGAGAGCTATAATTATTACTGTTTAAGTAGGGGAGGATAAATTAGAAGTGTTACAGCCAATGTAATGAAATCAGGAAATGAAAATGCTATATAATATTGAATTGTGTTTATGCTATGCTAATATTCTATGTTCTATTTTTGTTGTTATTTTAGACAGTGCCATTTAAAAATGGCAAGAGAAAAGTTATGGCTCCAGAAGACGTGCAGCGGTACAATGGAATGGGTTAGATGAGAGCATATTTGTTTGTTAGAAATCAAATTCCAGACATAGACTCAAATGAGAATCTGCATCAAGAGTAAAAAAAACAAACTTTAAGGTTTCTACTGTACTGAATCTGACTGAGCCATTCCCATCAACTAAAATCCAAATAAAATTCACTGACATTTGTGGTTGCAATGTAACAAAATTCTTAAAGGGGTGTGAATACAAACTATTGTGTGTCAACCATTAAATATTATTTAGGGCTGCATAAAGAGTGAGATTGCAACAGTACATTTTATTTCATTTAAGAACTCACCGTTTTAAGGTCAGGGTAAACTGTAAAGTCTGAAGTAAATATTGTCTGAGAAGCATTTATGCCACCACATATTTTCACTCTTGTTCTGGAAACTTCATTGTGACTTTGTAAGCAGAATGTACAGAATCTTAATGTCTTCTGTTTCCCAAGGTCAATAAAATCTTCATCTAGTCTGATAATTATCAAATGAAATGAAACTTTTCATGGTCACTGTTATGTTCTAGTTACTTTCTACTTTCTGAGAATGTTTTGTTTTTCAGAAGAGAGACTTTACTGATTTGCCTTATCACTTTTTCTAAGGCTTCTTCCTCATGCTGCAGCTTTATTGCAACAAATCTACTTTCTTGTACAGTAACAGCATTGATAGGGCATCAGTTGAAGTATCAGGTTACATTTTTTTTAACCTTTTCCTCCTTGTGTGTTTTTTTTCCCCTGAAGCCTGCAAGAGAATTTAAGCCATGGAAGACAAATGCAGTTCCGCCTCCAGAGACCTATGCTCCAGAGCCAGAGAGGAAGAAAGGGCCTCCCCCAGGAATGGACATGGCCATAAAATGGTCCAGTGTGTATGAGGACAACGGTGACGATGCGCCCAAAGCTTATTCTGGCAAAGCCCGGTTCTTACCTGAAGAGGAACAGCCCTCTGACTCAGGTGAGTCCTGCAGGATAACATCCATTTCTACTTTTCATGATTTCCTGCAACACTCTGAAATAAAACCTAATTTGCAACATTCTAAATTTTGCGTTGACGAGAATTCAAACTTTTCTTTTTCCATTTTCCTAAAAAGACGAGGAATCTCAACAGGCCTCGATGTCTGCCAAGAAACGACGAGTGGAGACATTTCAGCAGAAGGAGAAGAGGAAGAGGGATTTGGGACAAGCCACTTCTGACAAGAACTTTGTAGAAGAGGAGAAAAGAATTCTCAGGCAAAATGTGGAGTGAAGCACAAAGCGGTTTATGATTTAAATGTGTCACCATGGAACATTCACAGATGTCATCATTTTGGACAAGAAAGTAGAGTCCTGCAAAAATACTGGCTTGTTAGTGTTTATCTGGTGTGATGTCTGATGTCTTGTTTTTTAAGAACTGTTTTGGTTTTGTTTTCAGATGTTTTAATTAGGTTTTCTGTCACCGAGGAGTATCTATGAGAAGTTGAAATATCTAGAATAAAACCTGATTTGAGACTTTTTGTTTTAAAATGTAATAATTTACAATTTGCTCCTGATTCTCAAAATAACTACACAATATCAAATTCTCTGGATATAGAGAAGGGATTGAAGACTTACTTTTACACATGCAATTTGAGTTCATTTGACTTGACAGTGAAGCAGATGAATACCTTGTTGCTCTAAGCAGCAAGAATAAAACCAAAAAAAGCTCAAATATTTGAATTTAAAAGCATATTGAAGCTGCTGACAAACTGCCAGTGTTTTATGTAACATAACTGTGGTGTTTGATTATTTGGCTTAATTTGTACTTAGTCATTTCTATCATGAGTGTTTTTTCAGTACTGTTTTGTGACTCTTCTTCAAATACATGTTTAAATGGGAATAAATTTAATAATATCAGTTTTTAAACCTGTTCTTTCTGCATTTGAGCTCCTGGTGGCGCACTTGAGCTGCTTTAAAATCTCCTGCCATACTTGTGCTGAGTTTGGAAACTAGTGAATACCTGTACAGTTATGGCAGAAGAATTTTGAGTGAAAAATGTTTTGAAAAAAACATTTAAAAAAAAAAAAATGTTTTTTTCAAAACATCTGGATGCATCATGATACCATTTGGCCGACGGCTCAGTGATGAAGCGACTTCACATAAGCTGTTTCTCTTATCAGAAAAACACATTCCAACATATTATATAAAAAACAGGAGCACAATTCTCATTTCATGAACACAGGACATTATGTGAAACTCCTATAATATTTTTTAAGCCTAAATCAAATCAAATTTTATTTGTATAGCACATTTCAGCAGCAAGTCATTTCAAAGTGCTTTACATCATATCAAACAGAGAAACACAGTGCAACATAGAATCAACAATCAAAACACGACATTAATTCAGGTTCCATCAATAAATTCGTAATTGATTATGTTTCAAATACAATCTTAAACAGGTGGGTTTTTAGTCGCGTTTGCGTCCATAAAAGGTTTACCTGTTACACTCCTACTGTGTTATATGGAACAAAATACCTGTTGCTATTTTTATTCCCACTCACACTCACAATCACACAGTTTAAAACGATGTAGACAGCATTTTAATGGGCTTCTGGCTATAATATTTTTTAAGCCTAAAAAGTAATAAATTTAGGTGCTTTAATATATTCACTCAAATTTGAAATGCCAAAAAGTATCAGTTATAAACATTTCTCTATCAGGAAAAAAAGCTATTATAATAGAAACCAAACTTTGGAGAAGTGCATGTTCTGCATGTCTTGGTTTCCATGGCGATATATGTCTTGGAAGTCTGAAGTAATCCAGAGGAAGTATGAAGTTTGACAGCAGAAGAGTAAAGTTCTTCTTCCATCAGCCAGGCACAATCTGGTGATTATCTGTGCATTTACCACCATGTAACAAAGAAAACTTGATAATAAAGTGACTTTAAAATGGATTTTTTTCAGCAAGTGGTAAGCAAACAAAAACTGAAAAAATCAGTCTTTACTGTCCCACAATGGAGAAATGTATGTGCAACAGCAGCAACGTCACATGTAGTCAAAGCAAGTGGACTTACACAAAGAATATAAAAACAGAATAAGAATAAAAATAGTGTACACTAAGATCATTGCAAAGTAAAGGAAAATGATCTCCAATTGAACAACAAACAGCAGTTTATGATGTTCCAGTTCTTATTAATCAATAGTAACACTTAACCAAAAGTGTTTTTGCCTCAGTTCAAAGGAATTTGGCTTTTTTGCAATTTTCTGGAAGCTTATTCCAAATTAGAGGAGTTTAAAAACTGAATGCTGCTTCTCCAAGTTAGCTTCTGGTTCTGAGGACGCAGAGAAGACTTGAACCAAAAAGACCTTAGATAGTTTAAGTACTAATAAGACATATAGTAGTATTAAAATTCAACATGCATCAATACAAAGCGTGAGGACAAATAAAAGAATTACACACAAAACAAACCAGTATAAGAACAATATAAAAACAAATCAACAGTCGCTCTGCATTGTAAATACTGACAAATAATGATCTCAAGTAAACCATTAAGAAAAATAAAGTTAACTTTTTGTAGTGGTCATCACCAAACTGACTATTTGCACTGACTCCATCAGCAGAAATGAGGCGAAATTCCAGCAAACTACTTAACTTGTAGAATAATACAAAATATTTTATGCAAGAGATCCAGTTTTTAAAAAAAAAAATATGTAAAATTTCTCATTATCTTGGCCTTTGGCAAATAGAAATAACTTAGGTGATCTTAGATAACTGTAGATGTTTAGTCCAATAATATCAGACACGGAGGAACACAGTTAGTTGTCTGTAGATATCTGATTTTTGTTACTCGTGTTTAAAGAAAATTAGAAAATGCCTGTTTAGAATGTATATATTTAAGCATCACACATCATTTTCCAGGTTCATTCTAAAGATTGCTATAGCCTCTGGAGTAAAAATAATGGTTTTCCAAGTGTTGAAAAAGTTTCTCTTTTGCAACAGTTTAGTGATCAGAGGAATTCCTGCCATATCTGTCATCACAGGTTGACATGAAGTGGTGGTAAATGTGCTTCTGATAAAATTCCAGCCTCCGGGTATGTGCCTGGCCTCGTCTACCTGGGCCTGCTCCACTGCGGCGGCGCTGTGATTTTTATCAGCCATATTTACGAACAAATAACTCTCCCTCCGTGGAGCGGCTGTGTGAGCGGCGACCGGCGGCGAGGCCACGGTGGGAATTAATCATCTCCGTGTCAGTCTGGGAGCTGGAAATTTCCCAGGTGGATGCTTTGAAAAGGGACGTGCCCTGAGTGCTGTGTTTTCTCCTGGTGGTGAATTGTTACTGTCTTTGATATAATACCCAGTGCATTCTTTGACTGTAGCCTCTTTGTTTAGTAGAGATCAAGTCACAAGAGGAAAGCATTTCCATCCCCCTGGATGTTACACATGACTGACCTTTTCTTCCATGTTAGGAAGAGAACGTCTTGGACTTCTGTTCCGCTTTTAAAAAAAAAAGCTGAAAGTAAGTTGAATTTTTAAAAACGTGGAATCACTTGACTAAAAGCGACTGCGGGTTGTTTCCTAATTGAAATAAATTTGCATAAACTGGGAGTTGTTTCTTTGCTCCCCAAGGGGCTGTGAAATATGTGAGTCACAGACATGTTTTGTTACTCTGACACATTTACTGGAAGGTCAAGACCTCATGATCTCCTCTGAGTATTCAGGGATCTTCACTGAGCTGGCTGCCAGCAGCTGCTACTGTCTGACTTATGGCATTGTCACACAGTTCACACAATGTTAGAGCTTTTCCTCGTCTAAGCTAGCTACTTTTCTATCTCATTTAAAAACATACTTGTTTGTGTGTAAGGGTTCAATGTTAGGATTCAGTTGCTAGTTTTCCATTTTCTTACATTTAAAAACATATTTTATGCATCTTACTGATTATTATAAAGTAATACTAACTTCAGTTAGTCATCCAACATTTGTTTTCTGCTTTTAGGTTTTAAAATAAAGAAAACAGAAATTTCAACAGTTTTGGAAAAAGAAAAAGATAAGATTGAAACTTTTTTTTCTATGGAATGTTGATATCTGTGGAAATGATGTAAAGGAAACATATTTTCCAACCTAATAATAAAAAACAATACTTGTGCTTGTAGTGCCATTCTGTCATGGACATTCCATGAAAAAGATAGAACTACTGCTATAACCTTCATTTGTTATTACATTTAAAAACTTTTGTTGGTTCTTTATCATTTTTCAAGTTCCAAAGAGAAATGAAGATGCCAATGCCTAAGTCTGCAGTTGTCACAGTTTTTATTTTTATTTTTTTTTTGGATATTGATCTGTGAAATGTTCAACACTTGGGATATTTCTTCACTTCTTCATAACTTTATCCCTGAACTTGTTCTGGTTTTCATGATGCTGTTACTTGAACTACAGTGTGAAAGTAAAGCGCTGCTGCTGGAAACAAATCCATGGGACACTCAGATTTATTTTTAGTGAAAGCTAGCTATCAGGTTCCTTATGGTGTGTTTTCTCTCAGCTTATGTTTACCCATGTCTGCACACATCTCAAACAGCTTCACTCATTCTACGCTGTTGTCTTGAGGTAAACGGTTGTTTTTCACACCAGTAATCTGCTTGACAGTGGTGAAACAGGTGCTTGGGGAAAAACTCATTATCTGTGGGCCAGGAAACAAATATTTCCCTCTCTGTGTATCATTTTTTCTTGGATAATTACAACACCCTCCACACTCATTGACAAAAAAACAAAAGTCTAATGTTTTTTCCGAACATAATTTAAATCTCCTTCTGTAACATTTCACAGGGTTGCAGCAGTCAAATCGATCTCTGACTGTTCATCAGCGCCGTGTTTTCTCATATGTTCTCCTCTCCACTCACTTCACAGTTATTTTATACAAATTAGATCTGCAAATGGAGATGGAGTTAACTGGTAAACAATTTCTGTATTGTGTTGACCATGTTTTGGGTGATTGTGCAGTTAAAAGACCCAATAATTAACCATTTTATCCCCTGGCAGAGGTCAGGCCCACAGCATTACAGATCCTCCACCATACTTCATTTAAATTCAGTTTATTTACCTATAGCATTAATTCACAATGCATGTCATCTCAAGTTACTTTACCCAAAAAAATTCAATTCAATCCAATTATAATTATATTCCAGTTGACCATAGTTATCCAGCATTATGGTCAAGTTTAGTTTATTAGAAAATTTTCAGTCACAGGAAGTTCGATTTCATGCAGCATTCACAACTTTAACTGGAAGAAACCTCCAGCACAACAGAACCAGGTTCAGTGTGAACAGCAATCTACCACAACACACACAAAAAAGAAACAGTAGCACTGATCTAGAACTACTTTCTATGTTATAGAAAGGTTAAAAGCTTAAGGTAGCAGCAGCTCCTTTTGTGGCTTTGCCTTTGAGAGTAACATGAAACAAATCAGCTCTGAGCCGGTCGTAAAATCCAAAGGATGAAAGAGAGCACCTACAGTTAGGCATAGCAAAAGTTCAGCCAAATACTATGAGACAGGGTTAAACACTGGAAGACGGGGCCAGGTGTATCATCTATAGAAGAACATTGAGTTGTTGACAGCAGTAGCTCAGTCGATGCCCCCATCCAAGCAGCTAAACACAACGACGAACCACATGTAGCTTCTGTGAGGAGCAAGAAACAGAAAGTTAAAAGTTGAAATAACAGCAAATAATGCAAAATTGGAGAGAAAGAGACTTTTTCTTTTTTTGAGTGGAAACTTCCAATCTGTGGTCAGACGGGAACATAATACTGCAAATCGCAGGAGCATTGCGGTGCAGGCTGCTGATTGCAGCTGAATATTTCCAAACCCTTCCTCTTCTTTGATGCTGACGTGAAAAGTTTTACTTTTCCATACCACCCAAGTTCATCTGGGATGTACATTAAGCTTGAAGTAGCGACAAAGTAATGATTAAACAGTAGCTGCAAACAGTAATTAACAGGAGTGTGTGTGGGGAAGAAGAGACGAGGTTTCATATTTCCAAAAAATCAACAAGAATGAACAGTTTATATAACATCCATCTGTTAGAGAAAGTGCTTAAGGTAAAAGAAAGCTCTGGATGTGCCTGGAGGAATGGAAAACCTTCATTGCCTATAACCACAACATACCAACACTGCAGAAAACATTAAAGGAAAATAAGAGTGTGCAGTTTTCACACAGAAGGTATTTATGTAATTACACAGACGTCACTCGGGAAAATGTTCGTACTATTTTATTCTCTGATAATGGAGAACAGTAGCGAGCGGCAAGAAGTCTGACTTCTTTTCATGATAAACATGTCAGCGGCTGTCTCTTGATAATGATAAGAACCAGACACAGACAGCCCAGGCTCTGTGTGTGGGTGTGTGTGTTTGAATTAGCCTTTGGAACACAGTTAACTGGTCAGGAATTGAGATGATACTATCTGTGTGAATCCTGTTATCTAGACCCTGGTCCTGTGATTGTACCTAAATAAAATAAATGAGAGGCTTTGTGAAGTGTGAGTACAATACGCTGTCTTTAAGTTTAAAAGTTTGTACATGTCATGGAATAATCAAACAGACCTCAGATCATCATAGTATAGTTTTATACAACTTTAAAATCATTAAATATATGTCAATATTACACAATGTCAAAAATGAGTTAACTAACGCAATAAATTCAATAGTTTCTAGAACCACCTTCTAGAATTACTTAAAGTTTTGCAGGGTGACTTCATTAGTAACTTATGTTATGGGATAGAGGTGATATATATATATATATATATATATATATATATATATATATATATATATATATATATATATATATATATATAAAGCTTGTCTTTTTATGTGAAGTTTTAATATTAAAAAATAAAAACAATCCCTCTCATTATTCAGAAATTCAGTGTATCAAAATTATTTTGGCAATTCTAACTGTTCTAATACAGAGAAGGTTTAGTCTGATTTAATGGGCCAGTAAGGTATAGAATGATTTTAATGGTCCCTTATTTTGTTTGCTGTGTTTTTATGCATTTTATGTAAGGATTTCATTTCAACTGTTGTAACATCTTGAAAATATTTTTTTTCCATCTTTTGCTTGTAGATTTGCAGCATCTTGGAATTGTTGCTTTAATTAACTCAATTTGAGCTTAAATATATGTCAATATTACACAGTGTCAAAATGTGTAATATTTACTGAAGCTTGTGTCTGACAAGCTTCAGTTGTCAGACACGTGATCATGCATGGAGTTCAACCATGTTAATATAAACTCAAGGTTAATATATATCAGAAATGCAGCAACATTTTAAAAGTTGCTTTGCCAATATTAAAACCAGAACAATAAACTCTTATTCACTGTACAAATGGATTTTCTATCCTCACAATAATTAACTGACTTGTTTTTGGCAGCAGCAGTATAAAAGAGGTCCCACTTAGAAAGTATTTGTCTCTAAAAACATTGTAAAAGCCACAATAAAATGACAAAAGAATTTAGCAAGACATTTCTGGGCATAAACTGAAAGGAGGCCAAATTGTAGATCCTTTAGATTATGCGCGAGTAGCAAAATGGAAGTGAATGAGAAGAATGCCTCTCTCAAGAATTTAGAGCAGCAAGCTTTTGGCAAGGCTAACCTGACAAGGATCCTCCAGCCTAATTTATACCCTGAGAAAGGCTTGTGTCCACAGGCATAAATTTAGCTGCGGTGTGCTCTGAGAAATAAAAAAAACATAAAAAAAAACAGGGCCCATAAACAATCTGGGAAAGACTTGGGGAACAATGGACAACCATCAGGAGGAGAGCCCCAACAGCTGCAAAGCCCCAAGTCCCAACATGCACTTACAGACACATAAATGTGCACAATGTTCACAATTGCACACAGATTCCTTTTATTTTTTTCTTCTTTCTTGCTCTCTCTTTAACACACACACATGCGCACGCCCGCGCACACACCCCTCTCTACCACATACACTGCCTGACCATGCCATCTGAAAGGGGCCAGTCAAGCAGATGTTCTGCTACTGCTCGCACAAAGAACACAAGTGAATGATGGAAGAAAAAACAGGGAAATAAAAGAGACAAACTTATCTTTATTTTTTTTTTGTTGCACAGTAGATTTCTCACAGCAGAGATCTGAGTTGGGAGTTCTGTGAGAAAAGAAGTCTTGATTTATATTAACCTCTGTATCTCTCATCCAGTTCAGTAAACACTCTTATTTGCCTTCTCTTATGTTGATGACTGAGGAAGAAATAAATAATTTCATAAACTACCCAGGTCCATATTCTCAAAAAATCCTAGGACTAAGTGTAGCTCCTAGTGACATCACCTTAAGAAAAATCTTATATACTTAAAGTTTCTTCTAATAGTGCAGCAAATTACTTTAATGTTTCAGCAAAGTCTTTCGCAAGGTTATAATTTCACAAATTAATCTGATATTCTTACTGTTTTTAATTAAAAAAACAAAACTGAAAAATTCAAGATGACCACCATTGTCATAAGAGAAAATTTATTTTTTCACTAAAATTCCAAATATTTTAGTGCAATAAAGTATTTTATGGGTATAATCATACATTATACCCATTAAAAAAAAATCATATTTATTGATATTTTCCAGCTCTTAAACGTATTTTTGTTGGTGAACAAGATGGACACCATGGTTGTCCTGGATTTATGAGTGTGTTTGGTGTCAAACCATTCATATTTATACAGACCTTGAACCATAGAAGTCATATATATTCTCCTCAACTTGTTTTGTCTGGCGGCCATTTTTCAAAGTGGCCATTATAGTTGTAGTGCAGAATATATGTTTACACTAAAATAAGCAGCTGATATTATTAGTAGTGGGCACTGCTAACCAATAAGTATCTTAGCGCCGCTAATGCTAAACTGCTGAACACATAAACAAAATTTGTTCAAGCTAACGGCAATCATGAAAAAAGCCGTCGTTCACCCTTTAGAATGCCACATATTATTACTTTAAAGTTGTACGAATTTGATGACTAAAGTCGAAAACACATGATGTGACAAAATTGTGAAAATGAGTAACATTTTATGCCAATAAAAGGCAGAAAAATGGCAGCCATTTTGGAAAAGGGGGTTTGATCCTGTGGCTAATGGGAAATATGAAAAACATACAACCTGAAGAGTAAGCATACTAACTTTTCTGCTGTTGAGGAGGACTTTCAGTGAGCCTCAGAGTGTCCTAAACAAGTAAAGTTTGGAAAAGATAAATATTCTTTCTAAACTGGATAGAGCTGTGCCAACAGCAATAAGTGCTCCTTTGTCCTGTTTGGTTTTTGCATCCTTTACTTCCACATTTTATATTGGTCATTGTGCTTACCATTGTTGCAAGTTGTATCTCTACAAAGGATGTAAAGATATCTTCAGAATGTAATTACTCCTGCACCGTGTACAGTTTCTCTGAATCTGTCCTCTTACCCCTGACACCCCCGCCGTCCCTCCTGCTTTCCCTTTCCCCTCTTTCAGACACAAAAACACAACACACGACAGCCTGCAGGTTTTGACCTGTGAATAACTGCCCAGACAAGGTCTAGTCAGAAAGTCGGGGAGGCAGGGAAAGGATTCAGAGCCGACATGGCTCCTGCAGGCCAATAACAGATGCTTATCATGTTTGACTGGGAGTGGAGCAGTGGGAGTGAAGGGCCCTGTCAATAGACTGCTTTGATTATAAATGCCCCTTAATCACAGGGTGTTTTCTCCCCCTGAAAAATGTGGAGAGGCTCATGATGAAATCAGATTCAGTCAAAGTGTGTGTAGGTGTTTAAGTATACTATATGTGTGTCTTACAGGGAAGGGATTAGGTTGCGCATGTGCACTCATACACCCACTGCAGCTTCCCAGCAGTTCATCTTCTTGCACATTCCAACAAGAGGCAACAGCAAACAAACAGTTTAAGGTTCAAGTGAAACATGCTCCATTTTGTTCTCCACCTCCTTAGATGGTCTTACAGCCCTGTGTGGTGCTACAAGCACAGACACACACTGTACACAGGTTAGGTTGGAGATGCAAGGTCAAGAAAGGAGAGGATTACTCAAGATTGACTTCAGATAAAACTCCAGTGATCCATAACTAGAGCAGTACCTCCTTCTGTGCTGCAGTTGTGGCTGAATGGGATGAAACATGTCCTTTGTGTGCGTAATAATGACGATGAAACAATGACTTGGCTAATTCCATGTGACAGACATAACCCTTATCATTTGGAAAAAGAGTAAGAGTGGTATGTGGAATGGATAGTTAACCACCATCCTCCTTATTGTTTCCTGCTGAGACAGACATTTTTCTCTTCTCTCAGCAGAGTGTAAGCACATATTTCCCCCTGAGATGGAGATTGTTCTCACTGCAGTTTGCTGAAATGCATTAGCAGCTACAAGTGAAGGTGGTAATTTGAAGTCCTGACTCAACTGCTCCCACTCCAATTTTAATTCAGGCTTCAGGGAGCGACACAAGCGGAGGTTTAGTGGAATAACGTCCATCTGTTCTTCTGCTGACAGAATTATACTGACTGGGAGGGTTAAAATCTTTTAAACAGATTGTTACTGTAAAAGAGCCATGTAATACAAATGGGTGAAAAGACATTAGTAACATTTGCAACTCAACTACCCTCCGTTTAAATGAAGCAAAGATACAGATCTTTTTCCTCAATTCATTGCTTTTGCTGGTCAAAGGTCACTAATATCTTTGCAGACCCCACACATGCTGCACACAAGCTTTTTAGACTTAAACTTTCAAGTCAGAGGTGCAGTGTGCTATAAAATAGGTTTAAATACACACATTCATATTTATTCCTTTTAGTTGTTTCTAAATCTCCTGACAATCTTTTCACACTGTAGTCAAATCCAGTTTTATCATTTGATAATGAAGCTCATTGCATAAGAAAATAATCTGGCTAATCACACAAAATAGGCGGTGGGTAAAAATTAGGTTATTGGTTCCATATTATAATTTTAAAGTGAGATATAGACTAGATTTTTACATAGGCTACACTGCATAAAAAGACAATTTTTTTTCTCATTGTCTCACATAAAATCATAATTGTTTTTGTTTGTTGACAATAATATATATAATATATAATATGTTTTTTCTAAATTCCTAGAAGAAAGAAATTAAAATGTCTAAACAATTTGAGAAAGCTTGGGTGATGATGTCACAGCTTTGTACGCTTCTGTTAGATCAATTCCAAATATTAGATTTAAATGTTAGCCCACATGTGGATGTGGATTTTACGACCAAACCTCAAACACACTTCTTCCCTATGACATCATGAGAAAAAGAAATATATAAGTGAATTGCGTACCTCCACAAGTCTGGTTTGTTCTGGGGTACAGTTTCCATATGTCTGAGGTTGTCACCTTCATCTTTTATACAAATATGAACGCCATAAGATTGTCTAACCATCTAGTTACTTAGAAGATGGGTTCTGTGTGATAGAGTTGGATGTTTTGTGATGCTAAATGAGTGTGCCAAGCTGAAGCAACTAATACAGTGTTATACAGTGTTTCTTTGATGCATCTCTCTGATCAGGATTAAAATTCTCATAACATTTAGTCATTTGTGCACATAATAGTAGCAGTTTCTCCCTTACAACATGTCGGAAATCCTTTTGGACATGCATCAATTCCTTACGATTTTCTGCTGTTTTATGACATTATCATCTGCTTTTCTCATATCATTCAAAATAAATTATACTTACGAATACTGAAAGTATATTCCACATAAAACTGTTAGTCCTTGATTCAATGGTTGTGTCATTACAAAAAAACTACTTATCAATATCTGTCAAGCAAATTTTAGACATTTCTTCAGGATGCAACAGTTTCTCCCGGTGAATTTCACTTTTCAATGATGATATAGTTTACAGTTGTGCATAGTTGTAACCCAAAGGATGTTTCTAATGTTTGTGGTACGTTTGTACTTTGCATTTGCACGATGCTGTGAACAAATTGGAACTGCAAAGAGCATTTACAGTAGAAATGTGAAGCATACGTATGTATGTAGTGTCTTGTACTCATTTAGCTAAATAAATATAATAACGTGTAACTTCACTGTGGATTTCAAACAGTTGAGCAAATAATGCAGAGTGCTGTTTTGAGCATTTTCAGGTGTTGTCAAATATCTGACTTTTTTGCATTAGGATAACAGTATGATAGTATGATCTGTCATAATGAAAACACAACCAAGCTATTTGACTATCTTATTCATAAACAATGGTGTCAAAACTTTTCACTTTGATGACACTGACTTTTTCATTGATATGAATATTTACGTTTGAGGAAAAAACTATCAGCAATTGACAAGCTCTTGCAGCTTATTTACCAGATTTTGCAGTTTGTACTAAATGTTTTTAAAAATATAACTAGCCGTTGCGCAAATTTGTAATGTGAAGATAGATAGATAGATAGATAGATAGATAGATAGATAGATAGATAGATAGATAGATAGATAGATAGATGTAAAGAGCAATGCCCCACATATGACAAATACAGATAGATAGATAGATAGATAGATAGATAGATAGATAGATAGATAGATAGATAGATAGATAGATAGATAGATAGATAGATAGATAGATAGATGTAAAGAGCAATGCCCCACATATGACAAATACAGATAGATAGATAGATAGATAGATAGATAGATAGATAGATAGATAGATAGATAGATAGATAGATAGATAGATAGATAGATGTAAAGAGCAATGCCCCACATATGACAAATACAGATAGATAGATAGATAGATAGATAGATAGATAGATAGATAGATAGATAGATAGATAGATAGATAGATAGATGTAAAGAGCAATGCCCCACATATGACAAATACAGATAGATAGATAGATAGATAGATAGATAGATAGATAGATAGATAGATAGATAGATAGATAGATAGATAGATAGATAGATAGATAGATAGATAGATAGATAGATAGATAGATAGATAGATAGATAGATAGATGTAAAGAGCAATGCCCCACATATGACAAATACACCAGACAACAAATAGTCTGGTAATTAGTTATGTCGCAAACGATTATTCTGGAACCTATTAATCATGCGCAGGTAAATGACCTAAAATATTTTCTTTCAATAATCTGCGCTTTAAATCTTTGAACTTTGAACCAAGAAAATATTTCAAACATCTGAGCTGCAAACATGGAGAGAGGCGAGGCGCTAGAGAGGAGGGAAGACCGGAGAAAAGAAGTGTGTGCCGTGTGTGTGTAGCACAGGAGAGAGAAAGAGGTGGTGCAGTTGAGCAAAGCGCAGTCCGGAGTGTTTCAGTGGGGCAGCAGAACGGAGGTGACAGCGGAGAATGGAGAGGAGCCCGTCCGCTCGGCGAGCTTTGACCCAGGAGAACCCGCTCGGTCCTTCCCTTCTGGAGCCAGCCTGCTGAGAGACACCGGGAGGAATTAGCCGGAGGGGGGCAGAGGAAAGGAATGGCTGATCCTCTGCGGAGGACTTTACTAGCAAAACTACGGGGGAAGAAGTCCAAAAAAGGAGCGACGCTCAGCGGTGGATACGGATCTGCTGCTGCGGCGAATGGGGGCCGAGAAGGTAAAGAAAAAGTTTTCCCCGAGGAGCCTCGGCCGGTAGTTTTGCTCACAGGGCTGGATTTCACGGCAGAGAGAATGAGCGCATACGAGAATTATGTAGCAGGAGCGCTGGTGCAAACAGAGGGGGCCACAACAGTCCCAGAGAGTCGCGCAGCGGAGGTGGCTGGCTCACGTCCCCGGGAGCCGAGCAGCGGGGGTAGGGTTCACGTTAATGAATGGCTCCTAGGGGCCCCACTTCAAAGAGACGCGCAGTTTGCTGGGGACACGTTAGGAGGAGAGGACAGGAGGCTCAGGGAGCCCAGATCTGCCGGGATCTCTCTCGAAGGACCACATGTGCAGATAAATCGCTTCGTTCCTGCGCCGAGGCAGTGCGGCTTCGGCGATTCGATCGGGTTCGGGGACAGCTCCGGTCAAGCGTTACACCGAGCGCAGGTGCGGGCGCAGACGGGGGTCGTTAGAGCTGCCGTGGCTTGGGTTGCTGATGGTGAGGGGGCAGAGACCAGGAGCCGGGGGTACTCCCGGCACATGGCAGGGACTGTAGTAGCAATTCACACAAACAACACCTGGAACTTTGACCGCCCCGCTCTGGAGGCATACACTCAAACTTCCGTGCATCCAAACTCTGAGGAAAATGTTTTAATCAGAAGCATTGAAAGTTATGAGCCTGACTGTGTCAGGCCCATCGGGGAGACCGCTGGATGCCCTCAGAGCCCAACAGTTTTCCCCACTGACTTACAGATTTGTGATCTCAAAATGCAAACTCTGTGCACCACAGAGGCATCACTGAGGTACCCCTTAGATAGTGAAGATGACGATTACTATGACAATGAAATTCTGCCCTTTTACGAAGCAGTTAAACCAAAAACTGTTGCTAGAGTGGAGGTTGCAGAGATACAGGATAAAGGGCAGGGAGATGATGGTGATAGCGCCCAGGAAACAGACAGGCTCAGAACACAGCTGCAAGAGGCCTATTATCTTCTCATCAACGCTATGAATGATATCAGCTTGGATGTTCAGCAGATTAGTGGTGGCTTAGCTGAGCAGCAAGCCACCTCTTCCTGTAGTAGTCATTCAAGAGACAGCCTGTGCTCCAGGCTCTCTGTCAAAAACACTGACAGTGACTCCTGGTCCTCTGGAGGGAACCACAGTTCCCAGCAGCTTTCTGATACTGAATCACTCCTGCTCTGCCTTACTAGAAGCCTGGAGTCAAAGACAAAGCTGATCAGTAAAAGCACATCCAGCTTGTCAGTGACCAAAAAACCCACATTAGTCCGGTCTGCCAGTGATGGAGTTATTAGGTATCAAGGTCTACCTTCATCTTGTACTCAGGCAACCAAACGGGAAAGTGCATTAGTCCATCATGATAAAGAAGCTTTGGAGTTAAATAAACATGAAGAGGCTGAAGTCTCAAGAGCAGGTGAGCTATCTGAACCGGAGGTGCTTTGCAACACCATCAGCAGTGACGAACTGCTGCAAAATGTCGGAGTTGAGGAGGAACATGGCGGACGGCTGAATGAGAGCAGCGGTTCGGTCAACAGCCTCACAGGTTCTACAGACAGCAACAGCGAAGCAGCAAGTCATCAGGGTCAGGAGGGCAAGCAAGAACAGGCCGAAGTCCGGACACAGGTGGCCCAGTCGGTCAGCAAAGCCTACGGTGTTACTGTGAACAAGATGCAAGAGTGGATGCACAAGGGTCGTCTGCTGTCGTCTGAGATGAAGCAGCGCATTGAGGGTTCGTCTTTACCTCTTGGTGGATGCCAGAGCCAGGATTGGTCCTCCACTCAGGCTAACCTCGGAGGCTGCAAACCAGGGGTCCCGGTTCGAGGGAGTAAATCAGTCAAGGTTAAGTCGTCTACAGTCAAGTCTGCAAGACAGCAGCAGCAGCCAGGTAGGAAGGCTACACAGGGTGGCCTCGTCTCCAGGGGGATCCTCTACCCTTCTTCCTCCCATCTGATTGTTGTCATTCTCCTCCACTCATAGTAGACTCCGTCTGGTGGTGGTCCACCCTTCACTCCTCCACTTTTGGATGCAAAGCAAAGGGACGAGACACCTCAGACCTCTTGCTTTCCTTTGTAGGGGTTCTCTAACCGGTGGCGGGCTTTGTCCTTCACACTAATTTAGCAGCATTTTAACACTAAATTAATTGCACATGAGGTTGTAGGTCAAAATACTCACAGCATAGATCCAGTAACAACTAACTCACTCTTCTGTTAGATTGTTCCCAGTGGTGTTGGTGGTGGGGTTTTATGTGTGTGTCTGTGTTTTATATGTATATATTTTATTTTAATGTTTGTTTCTGAGGAAAAGGTAAAATAATTTTCTATTGCAGTTTTTATGAAAGACATGGAAACATCTGTATCAGGAAACCACAAGTGAGATCATTAGTCAGAGAATTTCTCTGTTTAACGTATTGCCACCAATTTTACAGCTTTTCATGACCAATTTGTAGTTAGAATCGGTACAGAACTTGGTATTTATTTGTTTCCATGTACCACACAGTTCTTACTCTCATTTTTTCCTCATTTATTTTCTTCCACATTCTCTCTTCTCCTCGTGTCCGCTGAGCTTTTCCACAGCTGTGGCCAGAGGAATCCAAGGCGGGAGAGAAGCCACTGCAGTATTTTTCTGCTGCGCTCGTGGTGTGTGATTTGTTTGAGAGAAGAGGGGGTTGTGCTGTCATGTCGCTTTCCTCCCCAGTCATTTGCTCTTGACAGCCCAATGGTAGCTTGCATTTTAAAGAGACTTTGAGTTGAATTTTTGAAATGCCATTCCCGTTGTTTAACTAGTTTGAGCACCTAAGTCACCTAATTCCTCACCATGACTGAACAAAATGAAGGGTGATTAAGTATTTATTGAGGTCATTGCTTGGCTTATCTTGGGAGCTCTAAAAAAGCCTAAAGTTATTCAATACTCACTTAAAGCTCTTGTTTGAGTTGTTTGAAAATTCTCTTAGATTTCAAACTTTAGTGTAAAGTTTTTAGTAAGTCAAATGTCCCAGTTTGGCTTCATATAATTTTGTTTATGCTCTAACAAAATTAGAGTGATGACTTTTCCAGTCATCACTGTTTTGAAACATATATAACTTTATGCATAATGTCTTTTGTGAACATAAGCCTGCCTACACACCTCTTTGCTTTGTTTGTTCATGTGTGTATATGAAGTCAAAAGATTGATTTTGTTTTGGTTTGTCAGAGAAGGCATGCTGGCAGGTGGGCATGATCCAGGTGTCCTGTTTTCACCTGGCATTAGGTCATGAGTCATATATTTGGTTAATGTCGTGTTAAGTCTCAAAAGAATTTGGCAGTGATGTTTCTATGCTAGTCTATGACTGGAATATTTTGAAATTGTACAGACTTTCTATCAAAAAGTCTAAAGATAAGAACAGTATCAGTACTGTATGCTGCCTTTACAGTAGTTTAACTTAATTTAAAAAGACATACACCTGTCCGGCTTTGCAAAATGTAAAATAGAGTTAAAAGGGAGTGTAGATATAAAAAACTGAAACATGAAGTAGAATATATCTAAGGAGTAAATATCAGAGTAGCCAACCTTTTAGGGCAAAATCTGGAAATGAAAATGGAAAAAAAAAAAAAAAGATTTTATTTCGGCTGCTAAAAACATTTGTATCGATATCTTGAAGTGCTACCATTTACATACAAAACCTCAGCGGAAACAGAAGTTTTAGCATTTCATCTTTTTGATTATGTAAGCAGAACTTTAAATGTTTTGACCTGGTCTGTATTAGCAACTTCCCAAAATCGTTGCTGATTTCTTACCAAGTCATATCTGCTTCAAAATATCAATTTTATGAAATTGAATGTTCTTATTTATAAGTTTCATTAGTTGAGGTCAATAAAGTTTGTTTGATTTACCAAATTCCACTCCCAGCTAATTTTATAACAAATTTATAGAAGTTGCGCTAAGCTAGCTTAACTTGTGATTCTTTAAATTTATTACAAAGGCATAAGATTAAAGTTAAAAACAATAAATTCTATCAAGCAAAACCAAATATTTCCAAACCTTTTACCAAATCTTTTGAAAACAAGGCATTTAATATGTTTTTGCTTAATTGTCTAAGGCATTGCTTATCTTCCTAAATCCATCATTATTTGCTGGTTCTGGAGATTTAGACTTGGGCTCTGTGTGTAGGTGTTACAAACAGTGATTATTCTGTTTATTGGGTACAGGCTGGTGATAATGAAATGGTGAGGCTTCTTGAGTGTTGTTGCTGACCATGTTAATCAACATTGTACAGTTACGTACTGTATTTGGGTATATTATACACACATGCCCTTATATAAATGTGTTGTGTTTTGAGAAAGTGTTTTCAGAAACACATGGGTGGCGGTACAAAGATTGTCTTGTCTTATAGTATGCATAAGCCTTGACAGATTTATTGATGTTGCAGATTTGAGCTGGGAGAAACGTGAGGCATCAGGGATCATACTTGGATGGTTTTACAAGATGTTTGAGTCATAATGGTGTCTGCTGCAAGGAGTGGGGAGAGCACTAGTTTTTATTAGCCTTTAAGGGACTTCAGAGCTTCTTTTAAAAGGGCTGTTATTCTTATTTCAGTTTTTGTTCTAATTAAGTCATTTCTGTGTCCTCAAACTTAAATTTTAACCAGCACAATAAAACCCCAACAAAGAAACAATGAGAGAACTGCAACACAGAGGGAAAAAATTGGCTCTTCAGCCAACATATTGAGGACAGCACTGGCAGTACGTGTCAGTGGGATGCAAGTGTTGACATGTGATGTAACCCTGAGCGATCTTAGCTCTGTCCTTGTGTAAAAAGAAAAATCTACACTGACAATCCTCATTAGCATATGAATGAGTGTCAACAGGAATGCATGGCACCCAGCAAAAAGATTCGCTCTAAAGGGAGCTCACAAACCCCGTATACACAACAAAGTTGTGTCTGTAGGGAGTAGAAAATGAGCTGCTGCGTGTTTGCTCCTATAAAAGAGAAGCCTCTATGACGAAAAGGAAAATCAGGAAAGAAATTAAAAGCCTATGGGAAAGTGGATCAAGTGCTTTGTCTTTGTGGAGTAAAAGATCCAGCCACTCATAAGGTTTAGAGATGAATGTAAGTGGGTTTACTCTGTGGCTCACACGGCACAGATCTGCTTGGGCACTTGCAGATTTTTCCTTGGTAACTTTGCAAACCATAACACTCCTCCCCATCTGTGCACTACCTCTTTCTTTCTTTCTCTCTTTCTTTTAGTCTTGTCACAAAGACACAGTCCAGTATTATTGGCTTTGGCCATCTGGTACCTTCAGGTCAGGGGTCCGTCAGTTCTCTTTGCAGTGATCACAAGAGAATTTAGGCTACAAAGAAGCTGACAGGGACCTTGACAGTTTTCAATGTATATGACAGTTTTAATACTACATTTTCCATAAGTATTTTTGTTGGATTGGTTTTGTGGCTGCAGGTCATTAATTTTTTTGACAGTTTGTCATAAGGTGATCTTTTCTTCCTTGTCCTAAAACTGTCCTCCATCTTCTAGATAGAGAATTTATGTATTTTATTTGTGCTTCATGAATCTTCTTAGATGTTTTATTTTTAAATAATTACATGCCTTATGAGGGCATTAAACCTGTTTCCTGCCTTAACTTGGAGGATGAAATTTTACATTTACAATATTTTCCTTGAAAACTTATTAACCAACTAATAAAATTAGCTTTCCTCTCATCTTTGCTAATCATAGTTATTCTTTTTTTATTATTTAATTTTGTTCTTATATTGCCTCTTAGAATATCTTAGTTTATTTCAGGGTTCTTATAAACTCTTCAATCATATAACCACAGTATACCTTGATGTTTCTTAGGATAAAATCCCTAAATTCTTAGCAATCCTTTGTCAGTTTTTATCAGGCTAAATAATAGACTGAGCGGTGAATGAGGCCTATACATTGTCTAACATTTGACAGCAGCTAAAAAGAGGCCAAAATTTTACAAATTGGGTCCAACTTGTCCGGCTTGTTGTTTGTTTTGGAAGCTGCTGTTGCTGCTGTAAAGGAGTGTGATGGTGAAAGGAGACGGCAGCAAAGATTTAAATCTCCAGCCGTGGTCTGGAATGCCGTTCGTGTCGGAACATGCTTCCTTTTCTAGTTATGAAAGACCCCTTGAAGAAGACAGCTTGTCGACAAAAGTGCCGTGTGTAGTCTCGGCATCAGGGTCAGTAGTTTCGGGGAGGTTTTGGTTCTAATTGGTCCTTTTTTTCAAATAAAAATATTTTGTTTTGTAGAAATAAATTAAAAGTGACTTGATTTCTATATTTAATGTTGCTCTTTAGCTTTGTTTGTTGTTTATGGGTCTTTGTCCATCCTAAAACCAAAACGTCTTGAAATTGTGGTTTTTCTGGTAAGAAATTGAGTTTATTGTTGCAAATGATCCATTTTAGGTAAAAAGATTAAAGTTTTTAGTGTATTTTTCCTTACAAAACAAAGTTAATGGTGCACCGTAGTACAATCCCCCGTTTTCTGCTACAGTACGTTCTAACCTTATGAGTTTTCAGTAAAAATTGAAAGGCTACCTGAAACGCAGCCAGACTGGAGCAGATAAAATCATAGCATCACAGATGAGTGCAGCCTGGCAGTTCAAGCCCACACAGTCACGCATGGAACTCAGCGAACCAGCAGAAATAAAATCCTGGCTTCTCCTTTTACAAAAACTTTAATATTACTCAACTGCAGGTCCTCAAAATCTCCAATCGAGACTTTGCGAACACACAATACAAATGTGATTCTGAATGCAAGTCCTCTGTAAATGAAGCAAAAAGAAGGTTCTGCTTGTGTCTGACATCAAATGAAAAACAAGAAATGTTGTTGTTACTCGTTCAAGATTAGGATTTTACTGTGCAAACAAAGCTGATTCAGAAATCAAATTAACTGGAATGTTTACAAGGTGGAGCGCAAGAGAGTTTAATCCCCAACTTAGATTAGTCCATTCCCACATAATGTTCTAGCTGTAGCTCAGGAAAGATTAACCCCTTCTTTTGTTGCGGTGTAATAAATTTCAGTGTGTATGTTTATGGGACAATAGTTACTTTATAAAGCTGTAGATTTCTGGAATACTGCTGGGACAGGCCTGTAGACTCTAGGTGAGGCATGGCAAGTTTTTTTGTGCTGCGGCATTCAGAAAGAAGGCAAAGTGTTTTACAAGGAAATAAAGAAAAAATCCCATTACACACATTAAATATAGTACGAGAATAATAGTAAAATTTGAATATAAAAGAAAGAAATGCATTGAAAACAAATAAATAGCTCAGGCACAGGTGATGCTACAATTTAGGTCTTTAATCACACGTAGGACTAACAACTCATTGGTATTATGGACACAAGGACTTGGTGACTGTAACAAACTGTGGTTTTGTGATCACACAGAAACATAAAGGTGCCTTGTTGGCTTACCAATTGTAGGAAATGTAAAACTCCATAATTGGAGCTAGACTAAATATGTAGATATTGAATTCTGCTTGCCCGAGTATAGAGCCTGGAGGAACTCCCACACACAGTTATTGTTTGTTTGGACTTATAACTGCCAAATAACAGTTATCTGACCTGCCAAATACATTTTAACCAACTTTTCCAATGTATTGATCAACATGTTATGATCAGCTGTGTTAAATTCAACACAGACACCCACTCACATAAATACAGATGTTTTTTACAGTTCATCTTCTTTTTTCTTTTTTACTCTTTAGACATCCTACTATCTATCCACAAGCTCACTTCTGACATACCTGAGAACTTACTCTTTCTCACTCTTCTTTGGCACTATTACAACTATATTTTATGCTAGATCTTCTGTATAGAATGTCAAATTTTCTAAAAGAAAGTAAAAATATACCCAGGTAATTTGCTCGGCTACTCAGGCATGTGTGAAAAAAGAATTTTCTGGAGAAGTTGGCATTAGAGCATGTTGGAGGGGCTTGGAGGAGAGCTGGAGGGGATCAAAACAGTATTTTATATGAGCCTGCTCTACAAGTTAGAGCAGGACGCTGGCCTCCTTCTGCACTGTGCTGTACTTGTCACACTCTTGTGCATAGTTGTGTGTTTTTTTTTCTATCCTTGCATCTGTGATAAATTCTTGCATCTTCTTAGTGTCTGATTGGAAATCTCCTACGAGGGACTGGAGAAAACAGTCCCTCGAAACATTAAGTGCTAATGCAGGTCACATCCGTATTACCGGAATGTGTTTTTGTTTGTTTACTTTTTTAACATGTTTCTGCTGTATTCACTTTTTACCAGTCTCTTCCTCCTACTTCTTTCTGAAACGTTGGCTGTTTCTTGCATACTTTTTTTGGATCTGCTACAACAGAAGGTATGCGTGCAAAATCCCTCAATTTCCTCTTGGAAGTGTGAGTTCACAGATTCCCAAAGTTAACCCTGAATAGGGTAGTTTCTGGAAATAATGCTGGAGGACATTGAGGGAGATTGTGATAGTCCATCTATCTTTAAATCCCTGAAAGAAGAGAGAAAAAAATTTAGCAAAGAAATATTTAAACCACCTGGCATTACTAAATATTTCCACACTTGTGGTTTGTTGATGTAAATGTTTTCTTCAGCCTGTTGTGACATGAATAGTTTGAGATGAAACATCGACTTCTCTAATTCAGTTCACATCTGTAATTACTGAAATTATACTAATCAAGAAGATGATTAGTTCCTTCTTTTAGTCCAGGAAATAACTTTTTAATTTTAATTTCTGACCTGCTGCAGTAACTCTCACGGTCTGCCTTTGTGTCCTCCACTTTCTCAGCTTTCATTGAGAATTTCCAAACTCCATGTGCTAATGGCAGAGAGGCCAGCAGACTGACCAACGAGCCTTCATCATGGAGCCCGCAGCTCACCACCACCATTACAGTGTCCAAAAAGCGCAACTGGCTGCAGCAGAGCTCCCAGCCAAAGAGTCACTGCACCAAGGATGAGCTGCAAGGCATGCTGGGAGCTGAGGAGGGCAGTCAGCTTCCTCCTGCTCCCAGCCCCTCGCCAGAATTTGTGAGATCCACAGGTGGAGCGCCGCCACGGCCAGTACGCCCACAGATCCCTCAGGTTAGATCCTCCACAGATGTATGAGATTAAGATGACTGTGGTGAAAAAGCAGAAACAGCTGTGACAGGGTGGGTCTTTTTACCATGTTACAACTAGGGGTGTCCTTATGCTATTTTTTCCACTTCTGACACGATACCGATATTGACCTAATACCATGTCAGTATGCATCATTCATTCTTTTATTACATATTTTGTGGTGTGGAATGTTAGAAAGGCAATGCAATACTCAGACAGAGAGCAGCAGTCAGCAACAACAGGCATGAGAACATGCTAATATCCAACAATTTTAGATGCAGGCTGATAAAATCTGATGCTCATCTATTGGCTGATATCGGATCGATTTCCGATATTAGTATCCGATTGGAACACCTCTACTTTTATCATGATTTTATATGATAGATATGAAATGCAAATGTGAAGTGGAAGGAAAATGATACATGGTTGCCAAGACATTTTTTACAAATAGTAATGATAAAAAGAAAAGTGTGGGTTGCATTTAGAGTAAATTTAGCCCCATTCACACCGAATTAGAAAGAAAAGCAGAATCACAAAGATTAAGGAACACAGCAGACAAGTCAGCGTTAAAGTTAAGTGTAATTCAAGGTGAGACTTTAAAACAATAGTTTGAAACTCTATCTATTTGTCTTTGTTTTCAGGTGGTTGTTGGTCAGTGTAAGATGTCTCCTCATCCTCGGAGCGTGGACCCATCGGAAGAGAACGACGCAGATGATGAGGGGGAGATTTGGTACAACCCAATCCCAGAGGACGATGAACCAGTGACGTCCCGTCGGCCCTGCATTCGGCTGGTCGTCCCACCGCAGGGCGAAGCGCAGAGGCGACCTGGCAGGGGAGCAGACGTGGCTCAGGGCAGCTGGACCGTGGAGGGTTCCAGCGGGTCTGAGGCGGTCATGGAAGGTCCCGGTAGCGGTTCTGGAGATTTGAGTTCGGGGAATGCTGCACATTCCACGGAGGCGCTACATCTGCACAGACAGATGCTCGCGTGCAAACCTCCAGAGGAGGGGGGGCCCTCCTCCAGCAGACCAACAGGTAAACCCCCTCCCCCACAAAAAAAACTCTTTATTGCTTCTTTCTTTGTGCAGACTTAGTCATTCATGCTTTTTCATTTATTTTATTGAGATGGTGCTTGGGGCCAATTACTTTTTGTCTCCATCAATCATTCAGCAGATTCTTGCGGTTTGCACTAATTATAGCCAACGCTGACAAGGATCCTAATCAAGGATTTTTTTTTTCGCTCTACAAAATAAGAGCTAAAAATCTAAAATATTTAATGTTTAACTGTAAATTTAAAGACAACTTTCATGTAAGTTTAAATCTTTAAGTTAAGACAGCCTTTTCATTGTTTTTGCTTAAAATGTAAAGCTCATCGGATTTTACATAAAGAGACAAACTGTTTTATTCTTATGTTCTTTTTTATCAGAGCAGACAGGAGTCAAGCCCCGTTTAATCATATCCTCCCATATCAGTGTCCCTCATTAGTTCAGCTCAGACAGACATTAGACAGAAGGAATTCAACATTGACATTCCTCAGACGAATGATATCCTCTTACTTAAGACCGAGTCCACACAATGATCTGTGATCTTTGGAGTTTTTTTGTTCATAAGCAGGGACAGATTCTTGACCCCAAGAGTTTCTGAATCACCCCAGACATGAATCATTGCACTTCTCCTTCACTTTCTTTCCCTCCTCTTTACTCGCCCATCCGTTAGCGACGACAGGATGATGACAACCAGCACACGGCTTCCCATCTCCTAGTGTCCTTTTCTTTCTTTTTTTTTCTTCCTGACTTCCGACTTTTTGTTCTCTGTGATGTGGCAACATGGTAGTTTGAACTATTTGGCACATCTTCATCTGAGCCTTTAATTATAACGCTTCTCTGTGGCACGCAACAGCCATTACAGTTGTACGAACACAAAAGCAGTGTGAATAGTCTGGCTCATTCTTGGGCTCTTGTTTCTCCCAGCGACAGTTTGAAGGCTTGAAATGAACACACTGACAGCTTTCCTCCACAAAGAACCAAAACCACAGTAACCAAGACCCGACAGAATATATATTTTGAATATATATTTTAAAATATATATTGAAACTATATATTTTCTGTATTCTTCTGTGTTATGAGAGTTTTGCGCCAACTAGCTTTAGCAGCAGCAATAATTAGCAGCTGATAAACTCCTTTATCCTGATTGTGTAGCATCCAGCTAACTCCTGGCACTCATATAACATGCATGGTTAAAAAAAAAAGACTGTCTGTCCTGCGAGACTTTCCTTGCGGGATTAGAATTAATCCAGTCCCAAATGAGACTCGGTGTACCGGTCCAGGAACGGCTCTAATCATACTGCACAGTCTGCCACACTAATCATTCAGCACAGAGCTAAATAAAAGCTATACCTTAGCACATCTTTTATAGAACTGTGTTTCTTTTTGTGGTCTAATTAAAAATTCAGCCAGAAAGTTTTTATTCTGATCTTATGTGATATAAACCAACATAAAGTAGTAGTTGTTTTCAGAATTTTCTAAATGTTTTACAAAGTAAGTGAAGTTAAGTGAAAAGTAAGTGTACTTGTATTCATCCCCTTGTAGAACAGTTTCTACATCAACTACAGTTGCAGGTTATTAGGGAAATGTTTTTTACCAGCTTTGCACAGACAGAATTAACAATTTTACCTCCATTTATTTTCTGTTAAAAATGCCCAAGGTTTGCCACATGTTGCCAGTTATATTTAGGACTGGACTTAGTTAAACTAACACATGGACATTCTTTGATGTAAACCATTTTTTGTAGCTCTGGCTGTATAATTAAAGTTTTTGGTGGCTAGAAGGTACAGCCCAGTCCCAGTCTCAAGTCGTCTGGGACTTCTAAAAAGTTTTATCTCTGAACAGCTTGTATTTAATTCCATCTAAGTTTGAGAATGCCCCTGTTCCATCCGAAGAAAAGCATCCCCTCAGCATGATGCAGCCTCCACCTTGTTTCTCCACAGGAATAGTGTGTTTGAGGTGATGTATAGTGGACCAAATGATCAATTTTAGGTTAATCTGATCAAAGTTTCTTCCCACTTGTGTTTACTCTCTTCCTTACGGCTTTCTTTCAACAAATAACTTTTTTCTTGTCAATTTTTCTTGTTATAAATTTCCTTCTGACATATTCAGAAGGAAAGCTTCTGAATCTTTCCTTGAGCCTGAGCTGTGCATCTTCTCCAGATTTATTGCTCCTCTGATCATTACTTTTTTTGTAAATATCTCTGTAGGTTTGAAATGAGAAACGCTCTGGACGAATAGCACGGACATGAGTTATATATAAGTCTTTTACTTTGCTACCATTCGGAAACCTGTGCTAAGTTTATGCCTCTAGTAAACATTTGTGTTTTCCTGCAGCCAGGTCTGTGATTGTGTGGTTTTACTTGTTGCTGTGAAAATGAGAACAGCGCGTAGTTGTTTTCTTTTTTCCCCCCCGTTTTCCCTCCTGCTCCGGAACTGCCTGCTGCATGTTGATTTTGCAGTCGATTCCAGCGGGTTTGGTGACGCCATCCCTCAGTTTATTGCAACAGAAACGGAGCTGCGTCCCCTGCTTTGTGTCATCAACCATCATGGAGGCTTGTTAGTGTGGTGTGGATACAGCGGGTTCGCTTTGCCTTGCTGTGTGCCTTCGTCTCCAGTTATAAACGGCCTCGACCTTCAGAGTTTACTGTGGGCATTGTGGTTGCTGTTAACAGAGTTTGTATTGACTGCAGAGGGACACTCCTCCTCTTTAAACTGGTGGGGGTTTTGGGGTGGTTGTGGTTTCAGGGCAGCAGCCTGCAATGAGCTGTCAGCCTCTCATCTGTTGATCAAAGAATCAGGAGCTGGAAATCAGGAAAATATAATAATAATAATAATAATAATAATAATAATAATAATAATAATAATAATAATTTGAACTGCTTTTAGCAAGCAAGAGTTGTTATGTGGCTATTTAATACTAAAAAGGTTCTAATTTCTTAAAGAAAGAGAATCATTGCACCTTAGACTTCATGCAAATAGGTATAATATTTTCAGATGAAAAACCGTTTTTAACTGCTTGTCATTCATTTACACCCACAGCATTTAATACGATAGCACTTTCTTCAAGAAATTAAACTTTTAAGTGTATGGTTGCTGATTACTTTTAATAGTACCTTAAATAGCCGGGTTTTTAGGGGTTGAGCAGTTTATTTCATCCTGAGGTCTTCTAAATATTCTAAGTTCCAAGAGAGGTTTGGTTAATTAAGTCTGCCAAAACATGTTTCTCCTCCTCAACAGTCAGAGGTGTCGAAGCGTTATGGATTGTGTCAGTTTCAGTCCGCTGGGATTTATTTTTTAGCTCCAGTTTTACCCGTCAGTCTTGTTCCTTTTCCTGTCTTTTCAAATGAGGCCACTTTGACCAAACTTCAGACAGAGTCCCAGTTTGTTCTCCAGTCCTGGCAGAAGAGAGCTGGTTGTCTAGCAAACGAGTGACCAGTGTCCTCTCTGTTCACCTCCCTCTGAATACACAGCAGCTGCTGCTCTTAGGGAAATAAAACATCAAACAACAAGCCCCCCACAGACAGAATATGCTTGCTTGGAGACAGCAGACACATCATTTGGCTCCACCATACTTATTTAAACTAACTTACCCTATAAGTCTTTAGTTTCTTACTAACATCTGCGGATACATAGGCATGGTTTGGCAGATGAGCCTTTTGATTAAACATGGTCAGCTATTGCTGCAATGTCTTAAAGCTTTCATAATGTGATATTGTAGGAAATGTTTCCCTCTGTGCAGACCAGTCGCTCATTAATGTTAAATGTTTGCCCATCACAATTTCTATCCGTACCGACATATAGGAATCAAGACTTTTGATGTTTGCAAAACCAATTGAATTCCTGTGATTCTAACCCATCTTTTGAACTTCCTGTTTCTTGTTTAACATGAAAATGAGCTCATGAAGGATCCACTTTCATCTGGCAGACCAGAAAATTGACAGGCCTCTTACTTATTGTGCATGAATAGCAATGTCTGCTGAATTAATGAAGTAGTATAAATGTAAATGACTCTGTCCGGTTGGCTGCTTCCTTTTCCCTCGCCGGATACACTACAGACTCCTTGTGTGCTGCCTACTGAGTGACTTTTTGTTTAGCTGAATGCTTTATTTGTATGGACGATAATGATTGATGGACTTTGGGGGTGGTGAACTCACTGGTGTGTTTCCAATCTGTTGTTCTCTTTGGAGCCTGTTTAAGGGAATCTGACTTGGCCAGCACTCAAAACTGGATCAGAGCTATTTCTGGACTTGTTTTGGTCTCATTGGCTGCAGAGTTCCATACTTGGCCTTGGTTGATAGCGTTATAGACAGAGAGTACAAACCTCACAGTTCAATCCCTGAAGCTGTCTGATGGTTGCAACCTTTGGGTCTGGAGGAAGTCAGCAGCCTTTAGCAGCAACATTGTGTGAACAGCCCTTGAAAACCAGAGCAGATTCCTCAACGCACAGCAGAAGTGAAGTTCAGGTCACATAGTTTTCTCTAGAAGATTTTTGATTTCTCTTTTGATAGGTAAAAATAATCATCAGGGCTAAACGAGGCATATTCTCTCCAAATAAAGAGTTCCAATGACATTCTTTGCCCAATTAATCAAAAAAAAAAAAAACAACAACACATCCAAATCCTAAAAATTAGATAAAGTTGCTTCATTGCTCTATCACATTCAATAAATGTAACATTTCTACATAAGACTAATTATTTAGAGGTATTCTATTTAACAAAGTGTTATTAACTGATGCCACTTTATTGTCAGAATGCTTTCAAAAATAGAGAAAGATTTTGTCCGGAACCAGGTGATTGGCCCTGACTTCTGACTGTCCAGTCACAATCTGAAAAACACCATATTTTTCCAATCAGTGCATACACCATGTGTTAGCACTGCCTGGTAGCACTGAGGAAAAAATCAAAAACACAATTTGATGTAAAAACTGTTATTGAGTGACAAAGACTCCAAACTTACCTTTAAATTGATATTTTCCATCCATTTTCTTACACCCGTATCTCATTGGGGTCCGGAGGGGTGCTGGTGCCTATCTCCAGCTGTCAACGGGCGAGAGGTGGGTTCACCCTGGACAGGTCACCAGTCCATTGAAGGGCAACACAGAGACAGACAGGACAAACAACCATGCATGCACACACTCACATCTAAGGAGAATCTATACTGACCAGTTAATCTAACAGTCATGTTTTTGGACTGTGGGAGGAAGCCGGAGTACCCGGAAAGAACCCACGCATGCACAGGGAGAACATGCAAACTCCATGCAGACAGAACCTGGGCCGGGAATCAAACCCTGGACCTTCTTGCTGCAAGGCAACAGTGCTATTGATATTTTAAATATTTAATTAAATATTACTGGAAAATTTCTGATAAACAGAGCTTATCTTTTCACACCAGTATTGAGTTCTTCATTTTTGTCCTTTTCTAAAGTGTCTTGTAAAAATCTTTGCATGCAGCTGTAATCACTTACTGAGCCTCTCAGAGTGACTATGACACTAAAATGCTAATCTCTTCAGGATATGATTCACTTAAAGTGGTGTATAAAGTGGATATGGATTTATTGTTCCCTTATCGTTGTTGTTTCTTTCCCAAGAGGAGATGTTCAAGGAATTTTCATTTAATGTAGTGAGGAAGCAGTTAAATGTGGGCTTGTCTTCAGTTTGTCATTATATTGCAAATGTTTATAACCTTGTAAGTTTTCTCACATTCCTGACCAGAATTAGCACCCACTCACTTTGTTGATTTACAGCAGGGGCGAAATTGGCGCAGTAGTATAAAAAAGTTGAGTCATATACTGCAAGTATCACTTTGGCAGGGTTCTAACAAGCCGCAATGCATGCTTGGTTATTTAGGCAGGGCTTTTGATAACTGCTGGAGTTCGACATCCAGACTTCTGCAGCCAATAAAAAACCATCCAGAACCAAAATATCCAGAGCTGAGTGAAGAGGAGGCAGCTCAGCTCACGGTGGTGTCCCAGTCACCGACTACAGCGCCAGCATGTCATTCACACTTTTATTTACACTTGCCATGTTTGTCAGCACACACCCTGGCCTATTTTGTTTTTACGTTTCGCACACTTTTGGCTGACAAGCTTGTACAAAAACAGACATGCAAGTGGATACAGGTGGGCAGTCAGGAGCAGCAGATTGTTGTCTCCCCTCAAGGCTTATCAAAGTTTGCTCAGGCTCATTTTGCTCATTTTTTCTTTCTCACACACATGCTTAATCAAATGACAGCTGAGATTATATGACCGTCTTGGCGTGGGCTGCAGCAGCAATTTGTTTTGTGATGGAATAACACAAAAACAAATGATTAGTTTGTAACTTTGGTGCACGCCTTCACTCTGCACCTGTTTAATGCTAGTGCGGTGAAAAATCAGGGTCATAAATTCCTGGCCTTTGTTAAAGGCTGTCAGATGCCGGGTGCCTGAGGGGGCAGCGGGGTCAAGGGGCCGTGTGTGTGCTCTTTTTTTATAAATGCGTTCTCTCTTTGTGTTACAGTAATGTAGGGACTGGAGTGCATAGTAAATGTTGGGGGTGGGCACAGTTACACGGCTTAGGTGACACCCAGCGGAATGTGGACCTTTTGACCTTTTGACCTCGGAACATGGCCCTGGAGGGTTGAGTGTCAAACCATCGCCCCTGAACCTCAGCTTGTAGGTGTCACATTACTCTGCTGGCTGCTGCCACAAGTCCAAAGGCTACAAAGCACCCAGCCTGTGGGGGTGTGCGCGCGTGTGCGTGTGTGTAGAGTCAAAACTATTAACAATGCAGTCGTCATTAGACTCACCTTAAATCAGTAAATCCAAGAGGACAGAGGGCGTGAGAATGAGCTGTGATGATAAAGTAACTTCTTTCTGGGAGTTCCTCTGGTTGCTACCGTTGGCAATGCTTTAAACTAGCATCACAATACTAAAAATATTTGCTTAGGCGAATTACAACTTGTGTGGAGTGTTCTTGTCAACCTGGTAATTCTCATGTCCAGTGTGTTTAATGTTTGACTCACCAGTCACACATCCAAGTCAAACAAGCTGAAAACCAGGTGATTCTGGTTAACAGTGAATTTCTGTGGTTTACTCCTCAAAACATTTTTATTGTTAATAATTTACAATTATCAACAGCACATAGCCTACAATTTGTAAAAGGTTTATTTTAGTGTTTACTATATCTAAAGTGTGTACTCTTTCCCCACAAGTCAGTAAATTGTAGAATCTTTTAATACTAATTTAGTATTTTTGCAATAAGATTAGGACAGTCCTTGCTATTTTGTGAGCTACTGTAATAATTCTCTGCAGTTTCCTAAAATTATTTTTGTAGAAAGTACCTAAAATAGCTGCTTTTGTGCAAATTATGTTTCTTGAGATCTTTGGCTGGTCACTTTAAAATACTTGAAATTTGTGAGTGAGCTTTGTCTGATTTTAGTACTCTCTCTCCTTGTTTTAGCCTTGACTGTAGTTCTTTGTGTACTGCACCCCTCCCCAGATGTTAGGTAAATTTGCTCCTCCAGGGTCCTCCGCCCATATACTCCATTTTCAGAGCCCCTCTGTCTGGATTACTGGCAGGGCGCTGTGACAGGCAGACACCACTCCACCCATCTAAAAGGGAGCTTGATGAGGAATCTGAGAGAAAAGCCGTGTTTGTACGTTTACCAGCCAGCTTGCCAGCCTTGCAGTCGACCCTCCAGACCTCTGAGTGCCTGGACAAGGGGCGCCTTTGTCCCTGATCTGCAGGGCTACACCCTGACCCACTAGTGCTCCCCATCTTACCCTCTCCACATCCTGCTGCACCTCAGTCTTTTCACTCTCCATGCCTGCACCCTAGAATAGCACAGCAGGTCTCCTCTGAAACTAGAGCTGGTGAAGGTGGCAGGGCCTGGCTCGCTTTCTACTTTATATCTCTCTGTGTTCTTTCGCCCTCTCAGAAAATCTGAACAAACTAGGAATAATCAGAAATGTATTCCTACTTTCAGTCCACAATAACTAAGCAGGATATTTTGTAAAATAAAACATTTCTGCTCAGGTTGGACGTCTTGTCCACAAATGAACTGAGGTATGATGAGAAAAACATACATTTTAAGACTGAATTCCAATATGGTGGATTTGGATAGCCTGCAGATAATTAAAACAAATTTTTATATGCCCACTTTGCGCATGCCCACGAGAATTTTCTGATTTAGAACTACACCAGTTTTTGTTGTCTTCTCCTGTGACTGTGCTTGCATTAGACTTCTGTTGTTAGCTGAAGAAATTAATGACTGAGAAGAACAAAAACATCAGAAAAATCCCAATAATTTTATTTTGGACAATCTTTAACCTTGGACTGTGTTAGTTATGGTCATTTTCAAACTTAATTTACCAATGTGTTATTTTGAGTGCAGCCTGTCAGCTCTTGTTTACGGTGGGTACACTAATTTAAAGAAAATTGCTTACAACCTACTGATCGGGGTCTGTTTTGGTCAATAAACTCCAGCTAATATTTTAGGGGCGTTTCTAGTTTTGTAAGCAATAGAAGTTTCTACACATTTTCTTTGAAGTTGACTGTCTAGCTTTGCATATGGAGACTTTAACAGTACTATACTGCGTTGAATGTTTATATAAAGAGTTGCACAAGGATTGTGTTTACCACTGGATTACTGGGCTGCATGTACACCTAATCATATGATGATATGCCATAACGGTGTAGCGTAGACTGTAATTTATGGCTCCTGCATACCTTTCCTTTGGTATTACATCCTTTTCCCCTTTCTGTCTTCTTGAGACAGTGTGTAATTACTTGTGATAACAGGTTAAACTTACATACAGAAAGCACTAGCCATAGTGATTTGGGAAGCTTGTATGAGATGGGTGTCCATTTGTTGATTTTCTTATAGATATTTTATAAGAATTACAATTAATTTGGATTTCTTTTCTTCTGTTGTTTCCATTTCAGATGGACTTGACCTGCCCAACGTCGTTAGCTTCTCACCTCCTTCGAGCCCAAACCCAACCAAGAAGAGCAGCTCCATCAACTGGTCCTTCCCAGACAAGATCAAGTCCCCACGAACAGTCAGGAAGATTTCCATGAAGATGAAGAAGCTTCCCGAACTCAGCCGAAAGCTCAGCGTCAAAGGGACCCAAAATAGCAACACAAGTAGCAATGGAAACAGTCAGCTAGAGCCAAGGGCCCATTCTCTCCGGGCCACCGGCAGTGGGTCCGAAACCGTCACCCAGAGTTCCGGTCCGCCTCGGTTAGCCCCATCCGGAGGTGGGCCGGCGAGCCGCAACGTGATCTCCCGCTACCACCTGGACAGCAGCGTTTCAACACAACACAGCTTCAACAAGAAGAAGAATAATGGCAGCTCAAAGTCGGCCAGCAAAGGCGGCTACCTCAGTGATGGTGACTCACCGGAGCTGGTTGCCAAATCTGGCAAACATGGATCTGCCGAGGGGAAGAGTGGAAAAGGCAAGGATGCTGAGGGAGGAAGTTCTAGACTCAATGGCACCGAGCTGGACATTGATGCTTTTCGCCATTACAGCTTCACAGATCAGCCCAAGTGCAGCCAGTACATCTCTGGACTGATGAGCCTCCATTTTTATGGTGCTGAGGACCTCAAACCTCCACGCATCGACTCACGAGATGTTTACTGTGCAATCCAGGTTGACTCTGTTAACAAAGCACGAACCGCACTTCTTACCTGTCGAACATCGTTCTTGGATATGGATCACACCTTCAACATTGAGCTGGAGAACGCCCAGCACCTCAAGCTGGTGGTGTTCAGTTGGGAACCCACGCCAAAACGGAACCGTGTCTGCTGCCACGGAACGGTGGTGCTGCCCGCACTCTTCAGAGTGACACGCACCCACCAGCTGGCGGTGAAGCTGGAGCCGCGGGGGCTGATCTACGTCAAGTTGAACCTCATGGAACAGTGGCAGAACTCGCTGGACGGCGGGCCAGACGGAGACAGAGAGCCGCAGGTGTTTGGAGTGGAGGCGTGGCGGGTAGTGGAGAGGGAGAGCACCGGGCTGATGGTGCCACTCATCATATACAAGTGCATCAACGAGATTGAGAGAAGAGGCTGCCAAGTAAGTGTGTTTGAATGTTTTTGACCATGGATGTTTTCCATTTACTTAACTGGGACCAGTTTTGGCACTTTTAATTGTTTGTTTTGTAATTAAATGCCTTATTACTTTCTCAGCTAAAGTTTAGGGGCATTGAAGACTGAGGTTTTAAGTGCATTTGGATTATCCAGAAGGATTCAATTATCTGAGTGATGGTAGGATGGAGAAGGGACGAATAGATGACTCAGGGCCTCGTCTACAGTAATCTAGGAGTTTCTCTGGTTTATTGTGGTGAATAAGGAGCTCCGCCAAAAAGGAAATCTCTGAATTTACTGTATGTTATTCTGCGTCATGACTGAAAGAACAAGATCCTGGACAGGTGAGGAGCGCTGTCATCCCTGCATTCTGGCTCTGTTCAAAACTAGGTAGTTCAGACATTCAATCAGGAAGCCTTCAGAGTGGCCTTACTTTGGAGGTTTTCTCTTCACTTACATATCTTGCTTTGCTTGAAAATCTGAAGAAAGCTGCTGTCAAACAACAAATAGCCCTTCTTAAATGGAAGACGGTATCTCGTTTTTGATGTTCACAGACTATAAAAGCAGCTGGAGAAATAACTTCGGATTCACAACATCCTTTTAGCTTTGTGGGATGAATGCTCGCCCTGCAGCCACTAATGATGTTGAATGAATCAAATAGCAGCACTCATAATGTCACAGAGTTGTTGCCATGGGCAACACAACTGCTTTATTCAGTGAAGAGACATATGGATGAATTAAGACACTGATGTGGCAAAGACGAAAAGGGATACGAGGATTCTTGTGGATATCAGCAACTGATATTCTAAACTTTCTTAAAATAATGTAAAAATAATCAATCTCGTGGTATTGCACATTATATTGTGTTTTGAGTTGAATATATGTAAAATCTTGGAGAAAAACTAGTGTTGGATTTTTGCTTTGAGCAGCTGGGTGTTGTGATCTCAGGGATCTCAAGTGGTTGTGCAGTTCAGTCTGATTAACATCCCTAATATATTATTTGTTGAGGATGAATTCAGTTTTATGTTTGTTCCAGCTTAAAAGAAAATAATCAGTTTTGGATTCATGTAAAGAAATCAGATTTTTGGTTCTTCATCATATCTGGGATTTAAAGACTGAACAGCTGTAGCTTCAGTGGGACTTGCTTAAAATGAAGATTAATCATATTTGCATGTGTGAAGTTTTACTCTCATTAGATGTCTTGCCTTGACAAGAATTCATTGTATGATTTTATATGATTTCCTGTTTCCCTGGGATACAAAATATGATGTAACACAGAAATCCATTTTCCTTAACCATAAGACAAGAAAATTTATCTTTCAAGTAAGACGTATGTGTGTTGATCTTCATGAGTCAGTAAATGGCTACAATAAACCTGTCCATATCGATAGTCCACTGTACTGAAAAGTTTCAAACAATAAAAACTGATGAAAAATATCAGATGAAGACCATAGATTTTGACACACACTAGAGAGTGGAGTCTTGGGGTCTTCTAGTCTGTCTGATAGGAAAAGCTTTAAGGATTTTTCACTCATTTTTATTGGGCAAGTCATTTTGGAAACCCCAGTATTCCTCATTCAGGTTGTGGCACTTGTTTCCTGCCTCACAAAGATAAAGTCTCAGTTTTTTGTGCCCACCCGACTTAACGTTTTACAATTCTAACATTACCATTACCTTTTAAATATGTCAGATTTCTTTTCTTTGTTTTTATGACTTTAACCTCCCGGTTCTGAGTTTTATCTATTTATCTCTCCTGTCTGTGGATTTCTAAGTCTGACATGTTTGTCTGCTGTCGCTCCCAGCGCTTCCTCTAATCTCTCCCCCATCCTCTTGTTTTTTTGCCTCTTTTTCATTAGTCTCAAATCAACTTCAGGGGTCTTCTGCATGGCAAGCAGACAGAGGTTAGGCTTGGGGTCGACACCACATTCCAGGGGAATTTTTGCAGTTTTTTTGCCCTCAAAATTCACATTTGCTTGTGTCTTTTATGCCGCCGCTCTCTTTTGATAGTCGTGTTGAAATGTGTGTCCTCGAGGCTTTTCTAAGCTTTTAAGATCCTAGATGAGTGCTGGTACTTTGAAAAGACTTCAGAGGGTACCTGTGTCAAAGAATGGAGTTATGTATGTCTGAAAGACAGTCTTAGAAGAAGCTTTTTGACTCAACTCACATACACGACATATATGATTGAGAATGTTGTACTTAGATGTGGAGTGTGCAGAGAAATTACCAGAGTCTTGAGGGAGCTTTATCACTTCTTTTGTAGATACAGCATAAAATTTTGACAGTAAGTAAAGTTCTTAAGAATATAATACTCTGTTGAGTTGTTAGTGGTTTATGCAATCGGTTGATTTGATGGTGTAAGCAGGTGGCTTACCATAAAACCATGAGGAACAACATTAAAGGTTTTTTTACAGTAGGAAGCTGTGGTATAAGCTTTAATTAAAGAGACAAACAAATCATACAAACAGCTTGACAACTGCTTCATACTGGCATCAAACTCACTCTTGGTGCTGAATGGTTAATCATCAGTTCTTCTGCAGCACTCATTGCTCCAATCCCCCTTTCAATCATCATATCCAGCCCCAATGCCTGAGAAAAAATGCTGCTGTTTTGTTTTTGCTAACCTGACTTTGTCACGAATGTGTATAATTTGGAGGAGGTTGTGACGTAAAACAAACCACCATCCACTTTTAATTCTGACCAAGTTCCTTCAGTGCCCATATCTAAACAAATACTGACGCAGAGAGAAGGTAACACATTGTTCCACCCTCAAGGCTTCACAAAAGACTAATAACCTTTTTTGGGTGTCTATAAGGGTTAGTACCTGAGGTATTTGGATAGATTCAGAGAGGAACTATTGCTCTTTCTACTCAGCCATCTGAGGGAGTTTGATCTGGTTAGGATGCCTGTTGGCCATATTCTTTACCAGCTTGTTGTAGAAGTGTCCTAGTGGGGGGAGGCCTTGGGGCAGATCCAGGACTTGCAGGAGAAATGGTATTTTCTGACTGTCTTGATAGCGTCTCAGATTCCCTCCAGATGATCTGATAGCTTGACCAGAGGAGAGGAGGGGAGCAAGGGATTCCTGCATGTGCAGACTTCCAAAGACGAGAGACTTCATAGTAAAGATTTGAAAAATACAAGGCAAATTTTACCATGGCCTGTATGCGTAATCAGTGTAGTATTGATCTGAAAGTCTGATTTCAATCAAAGACTGGTAAAACAAATGCTGCCTGGTTATTCAAGTCCAGAAGAAGCCCCAAAGCACTTCACTTTACATTCAGTCATTCATTCATTCATTCACACACGTTCACACTGATGGTGGTGAGCTACAATGTGACCACAGTGAGTCTGCCATGTGCCAGTGCCACTGAACCCTCTTAGCAAAACCAGCAGGCAAGGTGGGTGAAGTGTCTTACCAAAGGACACAATGACTGAGACAGATGGAGCGGGGGTTCGAACCAGCAACCCACCGCCTACAGAACGAACTCTGACTACCGTTGCCCCAGGTGGGCAAATATATTATGGTGTTAATGACTAACTATGCATAATTGACTTTTTAGCTTTACATCATGGCTGGAAGACTCTCATTGTAAAGGATGGACATGGTTAACAGCAATATTCATGTAGACTGTTTTGTTTAAACAATGTTCGGTCAGTGGATCAAATGTCTGCGCACAAACCAGTGTACTTCCACCATCAGAAAATAAAAAGATTAATGTAGGAGAGATTCACAGTTTCGTACTGTTTGCACACAATTCTGATTCTACCATCTGAATGTTAGAGCTGAGCTCGAGAGCAGTCAGCACTTTTAAAATCTGATATTTAAATTTGGCGACTCTGTTTAGTTGTAGCTCTCAGTTTCTTGTTCTCAGCATACAGGAGTGGCAGCTGGAACTATGTTGGACCTTGTTCCAAGTCAAACCTTCTGCTTAAAGGTTCAACATGTTGTGGTTCAAACAGATGGTATTCTTGGTTGCTAAAAGTACTTTTTGAGCTGCTTTTGCATTGCTGTCTTCCTAAACCAGTCTGGCGATTCACTTCTGACCTCTGACTTCAACTAGGCATTTCATGCACTCAGCTCCAGCTCTCTTTTCCAAATCATTCTCTGTAAACCCGAGAGCGTTTTGCTAGTTAACAAGTAACTCAGCAGGTGTGAGTGCCTGGTGAGTGAATATTAAGAACTTGTCACAATGCTTGGATATGTAGCTGTCCCAAACCATTTCCTCATTGGATAAAGTTAGCATGACTGGCGGTCCTACAGGGATCTCCTGTGACACACACATTCCTATGACTGCATTTTGGGAAATCATTTCCTCCTGCCAGACGAGGAAAGAAATTCCCAAACTTGGTGAAACATTTGGTGAAATTTCCTTCCTTATTAAGTTTAATCTTACAGCTGATCTCAGAGCAGGAAAATACTCTACATCATTGACATCCACTCTCCTTTTCAGCTCATTTTGTTTGGAGGTCATTGTGCCTGCTTTTTCCACAAATAGGTCTTGCCCGGTGCCGCCTGTTGTGTTGCCCGGCAGCCACAGAGCATAAGAGCAAGCCCCTCTTTTCTGCTAACAGCTGTTCTCTGCCTGCACTCAAAGAGAGACACCATGTTTTTTATTTCTGAATGGACTTGTTGTTCATTGTGTGGGGTGACTTTTATTTACTTGCACACAAAGCCAAATCCCTAATCTGTCCTCTCTCGCTCTCGTGTGAGGTTTAGAAAATCACCACTGGGTTTTGCGAGGGCAGCTTAGCAGCAGTCGCTCTGTTGGGACAGATAGACATGGCACTGCTCCTACGCTGGAGCCCGGAAAGACTGGCAGTGTGTGTTTGTGTGTGTCTTGGTGTGCGCACAACCAGACTCGACCCGCCATTCACAGCCCACTGACTTAACACGTTACTGGGGCAACCACACCAGTTGGCCTGCAATCCCACATACCAGACAGACACATGTAGGAGAAATTATGGTATGTCTGCAGCCAGGCCTAATCCCAGCATAACAAGGAGAGCAGTGGTGCCAAGTTTCAGCTATCAGATGTCTCCAGTCCCTTTAGGTCACAGTCTGGAGGCTTAGGTAAAGAAACAAAAATGGTTCATAGCTTTCATTTTTAATGCTCTGTTTTCACCTTAGTCCTTATAGGAGATCAGCTTTGACACACTCAGTCAGAAAGATGTGGCACTTTTATGAGACTGAGAGCCTTTTTATGTTTGTCCACTTTCTATCACAAGGTCTCTTATGTAAGTTTTTAGCGAACTGTCGTGTGATGAGATGGAAATTCAGACTGCTTGTTTCAGCTCATGGGGCCCAGTGTAAGTTAATACTCACTGTAGAGGGTTGTTACTGTGTAACTCACATTACCTCGTCACTTTACCCACTCTGGCACTTTTAAATGTGATGCTGCTACGTTTGCTGTTTAGCATTAAAATTTATTCTGAAATTGTCCTTTAAGAGTAAAACATCTTGACGGCTGTCACTGACATCAGGAAAGAATCCCATAACGTCTGCCGTTACAAAATTATTTATTGGAACAACATGTTTTGTGCCTCTAAGGTTCTGTACATAATTATTATCTTGGTACATAACTTACATAGTGATAATTTAAAAAGCTTGCTAACTGCATTTCTTATTAGCGATAAGAAATGCTATGAGGTAAAAATGATTTTTAGATGAACAATGTTTGTGACATTGTCTTTGTTATTTTTAGATCTTGAAAATTACATGAGATAAAAATAGATTTTTAGGTGAACAATGTTTGTGACAATGTGTTTGGTAGTTTTGCTCTTAAGATCTGAGCATAAAGCTGTTAACTCTCCTTCTTGTAGTGATAATCCCATCAAATGCAAATTTTTTAGAAATATTTTATTGTAAAACTAGGCAGCAGAATAATAAATACACAGCATACTGCATAAGAAGTAGAGATGAGACAAAGAATACATCGCAATTTGTTGCAAATTGTTAAGCTCAAGTCTTTGACAGCTGCAACAAATAGCTTTTATTAACTGTGAGAAATTTTTATCAGCATCAAAGTAGGTGATTGGTATTTCTGACTTTGTTCAAAGGTCATGAGAAACTAATCACTAATCTCCAGTTCATTGCTCTCATAGCATCTTGTTTGAATTTTGTATGAATACAGATTAGTTACCTACAGAGCCTGAGGGTGTTGAAGACTGAAGGTATAGGAGTACAACATTAAAAAAGGCCACAATAGTAATATCAGTGTAAAATGTTGCAGTGGCAGTATGCATAGTAATTACCCATCATCTGTCATTATGATGTCTCTACCACTCTTCATGGGTTTGAACCAGATATTTACCTTTGAGTTTTCCATCATGATGCTGAGGAAATCAGCATACTTGAGGTGTGGCTTTAAAATACATTAACAAAACATTGGTGTGGCTCCAATTTGAAGTAAAATGTGTCAGTCGAGATCTAGTTATCAGTTTGGACTTTACTTGTAACTTATGGTACATTCTATTCTTAAACTCCCAGTCTGGACAATAACTCAGTCTTTAAAAAAGTAGCAACACATTTGATTTCAAACACAAAACAGTAAGAGGTAATAGTGATAAATCAGTCAATTTGTATTTATTTCTAAAAACATTGTTGTAAACTTTAGCTTATCAAAGTCAGAGTCATTTTGCAGAGAGAAGTGGGAATCTTCATTGTTGAAATACTGATTAAAGCTGATAAAAGTATCTGAAATGCTATGAATTATATATTTGACTAACATGTTTCTGTGTGTTTGTGATTCCAGGTGGTGGGTCTCTATCGCCTGTGTGGCTCCGCAGCCGTAAAGAAGGAGCTGCGTGAAGCATTTGAGAGAAACAGCCAAGGCGCGGAGCTGTGTGAAAGCATGTTCCCTGACATCAACGTCATCACAGGTAACGTGATCAGCTGGAGCGGAAAACACGACGCAGCATCCACACACTGGACCCAAATCAGGGAAATCTGTTATTCAAGCACATACAGGGAATTGTTAGAATATCAATCACATTTTACCTCAGTGTAACTGTAACTAGAACAATGTGACCTAATGACTTGAAATCACTGAGGTGAAATAAGCAGTGATTGATAAAAGTGATTCCAGTGAATCTACAAATGAAACTAATGAGACCTTCATTTGTCGGAGTCTGGGTTTAGTATTGATCACAATCGGTAAACGTTCTGTCTGAACTGGTGTGGCCGTCACACATGTGCACTTCTAACAGTGTGTGTGCGCGTGATGTTAGTAATAAAAGCATTCCAGCAGTCGACATATAGATCAGTGCCTGAAGGGAAGCACAAAAACACACACCCTCACACACACTGATCAAACCCGGCTGTACATTCAGGTCATTCTTTCTCCATCCAGTTTGTAGGTTTGGACTTGTAATGGACTGTCCCCTCCATGGTTGCCATGACTAAAAGGATTTTTGTTGTCCTACAGTTTGGCTCAAGTAAGGCACAATTGACAATACCACTTTTATTCTTAATTTTTTTTATTTTTACTTTAAAATAAAACAGAGTCAGGCAATAGAAGAACATCTCTGAGTTCATCAGCTCAGGGAGCAGAAAAGGTTGTAGTAAATGACTTGAGTCATGACTTTCTTTTCCTGTGGAGGAAGGCCATGGAAACCAGTAGGTATTGTAGAAGCTGCTGTTGGTTTTAGAAAGAGGCCTCGCTTAGGCGTCGTTCCATCATGCCTGCTTTGATCCACATGCAGTTGCAAGGCAGAGCAAAGAACACAGTTAACAGTTGAACGGGCTGGAAAAAAAGGCCCTGCACCATCGAGGATTGTTGGTTTTTGCTTGCTGCCTAAATTTGCTCTGCCAAGCGAGTTGCTGTGGCTGATAGAACTGAAGAGATGTTGGAGTTTGATACATGATGCGATGATCAAAGGATCATAATCTTGCTTTATTATATTTCTTCTACTATATTAATTATTTTGTTTTTTAAATTTCAGATTTGTTTGAAATTTGTCTAATTTTACTATCCCAACGCTGATATTATAAGCCTGTGCTATGTTCTAATTAAGGTTTATAAAACTAATCTCCAGGCCATCAAGTGAGCAGCGTGTGGACGAGCTCGGAGGAGTGGCGTGTCACACGGCTAATTTAAAAGCGCTGGCAGTGAAAGGGATTATCCTAGGGGTCAGAGTTCAACTCAAAGCTTGCAAAACATGCTCAGAGCACGGACCTACACTGTTTCAGATCAAATCCTTTGTTTCATATCCCAATAGTAACATCAGTATAAAGATACAAAAGAAGTATCCGCAACAGGTCGGCATGAAAAATAGTTATTTTTGTTCATTTTGTTGTTGTTTTTTTGTTTGTTGTTATATCAACAACATATACATCTTTGCATTCATGGAAAAGCAGTTGCATCTTTCTCTGTTTAATAAAGTACTGTATAAAAAAGTATAATAATAATAATTCTGTCATTATTTAATAGTAAAAGAAAATACCACATTTTCACATTTATTTCATACATTACAGAAGATAATGTGGACAAATTTTTTTTTCTTGATTTGTTAGGGAGTGCTGGTGATAACAGTGTCAAATTGTTGTGTTTGAATGAAACCCTTAGTGAAAGCATGTGAAATGGACATTAATTAGGACAATTTGTTGTCATAAACCCTGAACCCAGAAACCAGCTGATGGATTCCCATCATGCCACAGTTCCTGCACAGTTTTGACTGATTTGCCATTTCCTCATCCTCCTTCTCCGCTTTGCCCCCCACCATCGGCAGTACTCCAGTGAAGACATGGAAAGTCATTAACAAGTGCCCCCTTTGTTACCGAACAAACACAGATGGTATTTGGCTCACGCATGGGGGATTAGCTGAACTCTGGGCAGGCCAGGGAAGCAAGAGAGCGTTTTACAGAGAACGGCAGGTCGGCTCTGTGGCCGTTGATTTGTTTCCTAAACTGCGGGTCAGAAATTAAGAACTAATTCAGGATATATTTATAATAAATCACCTCATAGTACAGGAGTGCAGCTGTTCCAGAGTTACAGAAATAGTTCCGTGGAAATTTTGAGCTAACCACTATGTAGAGATTCTCCGTGTGATTGGTGGAGGGAGCGACACACACCTCAACCCACCCCCAAGTACTGTGGGGGTGTGCTCAGCAGTGGGGGGGTTAAGATGGAGAACAAATCCCCATTTGTTTTCTGGACGGGGTGCTGAGTGCAGCACTGACAGGAGGAGTGACCCTCTGCTTTGTTTGAACAAGAGGTCAAAGGTAGAGCCATGCCCTAATGCATCGTGTGCCTTGTAGTGTTTGGTGGCACATTTGGGGTTGTGGAAAAGTTAAGCATGTAAGGCTCAATTTAAGAGTTTTAAAGAATTGTCTTGATTGCAGAGATATATATGTCTTGGTCCTAGAAGAGGAGAGGATGTGTAGCAAGTGTGTAAACATGTTTATATTTCACCCCAAATCCATCTTCATTATCTGTGTATATTTGTTTTTCTTGGTTTTTGAATTGTATTTTATTTTGGTGGAGAAACTTTTATTTTCTTGTTTCCTGTTTCGTCATATCCTGTGTGTTCGCGCCACCCTCCTCAGTTCTGGCCGAGCTGCGCTGGGGAGAGGTGTGTGTGGGGAAGCCAGAGCCCAAGAACTGCTGTGCTGAAAACATTCTTGTTTTAAACAGAATAAACCTGCCCTGCTGCTGCAATACAGCCAGGGTCCTCGTCTGCTGGTTCCTTTTACCAGTTGCACACAACGCAGAGTACATACAACAGATGAGTCAGATGAAGGTGGCTACATATGCACAGGTCCAACATTAATATCTGAATTTAAAAATCTAAAAAAATCGATTTTTGGAGACAATGTGTCTGGTCCATGAGGACAGATCAATTCAGTCTAATTCTGTGTTTTGTGCTCTGAAGGACATCATGCTGTGTTATGTATTTTACATTATATTTAGAATTCCTAATAATACTTTTTGAACCATTTGAAAGAACGTTTGTTGCAGTTGATTTTTACATGTTTGACCTGTTGCTTTAGTCAGTTTCTGTTTCTTTACTATTTATTTTATGTTGTTAAAGTTGTGTTTTTAGATGTTGACCAAGTTTGTGAAGCTATTGGTGTATTTAAGTGTGCTGTACTGGTGCAGAGATATCAAATAAATTTGTTATGCAGTGGATATACGTATGTTTATGTTTTAAAAAAGAAACGTTTTAAGTCAATTTAAGTCAGCTTTTCTATATCAGATCGGCTGAACCTCAGAAATCTGTATCGTATTGGAAGTGAAGAAGGTGGATCGTACATCTAGTTCCTATCATAATGTGTGTATATATATATGCATATCATAATGTGTATACACATGATATATATACACATACAAAGTGTATTAATAGCGCTGACATGCCAAACGCCAACTGCTTGATTATAAGAGCAATCACAGCCTGTGGGTGTTTGTTGTCAGCTTGGCTGAGAAGGACGGTGAAGCACCTGCAGAGTAGACACACCTGTTCACCAGTGAGCCCCTGACTGACCTCATGTGTTCCTCATCAAGGTGTTGTAAGTGTGGGTGTGCGTGCGTGTGTGTGTGTGTGTGGGGGGGGGGGGGGGCGTGTGTGTGTGTGTGTGTGTGCGTGCTCAGGCTGCAGCAACACACGTCAGGATAATGATTTACCTGAATGGCTGTGTTCTCCTCATTTTACCCGAGTACCTGTGCACACACACACGTACACACTCTTCCAGGGATTTTTTTGTTTTTTCCAGCATTGCAGAAACAGGAACGTGTATGAAATGGCTTCAAAGATGTTATGTAAGGCGAGGAAATAGTCAGGTTGTTTAGGTTTGAAACAGTCCAGCTGCTTGTTGTTGAGTCTATCTCGGAGCAGAGGGGAGGTCAGAAGATCTGCCATGCAGGAGTTTCCATTTGAATGGAAGAAAAACAAGCTGTGTGGTAATTCTCATTAGATCTGGTTTGCCTACTTCCTTTAACGATGAAAACAAGTTCAGTTTAATGAGTTGGATGGATGAAAACAGATGGAATTATTTTGCTTCCAGTTTGACTTCCTTTGATGAATCAGTCTGATTATTATTTTCTGACTGAATTTTTCATCAACGCTGTCAGTGGAGAACCGGGAAGACGTTTGTTCATCGGTTATCTGGTTTGGAAATCAACTAGCGCTGGGAGACATTTAGGGGAATGAATGTAGCTTTTATTGATATCAAATGTTGCTCATTCATATCACATATGACTAAGGCAATGACACGAAGCATTAATGGAAGTGAGCCAGGTTATTAAATGTGCTGGCTCACAGGGCACAGGAGGTGATAATTAATGAAGATTTCAGTCTGTTTGCTGGAGCGCTGTTAAAGCCTGGCCCAGCTGTTTCCCAGCTGATTGATTGTTTACCTGTGATACAAGGGCTGATATGATTTCTGCTTTGTTTGGTTACAGGTTGATTTTTAGCAGATGTTTCAGAAATACATTATAGTTAGGTGTGTTTTTTATGTCTGGTGTTTGTAAATAGTTTAGTAAAGTCTAGTAGTGTAAGCAGTTTTGAAACGGGTCAAAGCCCACGTCCTTAAAAGTTGTCTGGTTCAGGTCAACTTACAAGATTGTTGACCAAAAACTAAAAACATTTGCGCTGCTTAAATAGTAAGAATAGTATATACACAGTTATACGATAAGACATATAAACATTAACATTTCAATTTTGATGATTCTAAATACAAAGATGCTGGTTGAAAGAGTTTACCAAGCAGCAACTTTGCTTTGCATTGCAAGAACTATTGTTTTTTTTTCTTCTATTAGTTCCCCCAGTGATCAGCACTGAGAAGGACAAACGATCAAAATCTGTTATGGCTGCAGTGGCAGCATTGAGCAGAATTTTTCAGAAGTTGAAAAAAAAAAAAGAAATCATAAGATTCTTATGAAAAATACTCTCAGATGTCCAAATTTGTGCAACCAATTATTTTTTAACATTTGCAGATTAGTGCAATCAGCACCCTCGATGCCAATTGGCTGGACCCCAAAGAGCAGAGAAAATGAGAACTGTGAATGCCAGGTTCTGTAGTGCCAATGCGCTGTGGGTATTAATGAATATTAAAATATACAGTATTTAATGCTCAAACTATTAAAACAGACAGTTATAAGTCATTTGATAGTGAATCTGCTATTTCTGTTTAAAGTTTGCAATATTGAAGATGCATTCAGTATTCATTGAATGCATCTTAAAAAGTAAGATAAAAACTTTTCATTTCTTGTCACCCCAATGCTTTAGTTGAAGATTTGAGTTTTTTAATTCTAAAAAACACTAGCAGACAACAAGGCAGTCAAAAATAGCTGTAAAATGCTTTAAGCCTCAGGTTCTTTTAAAAAGAAAAGCAGTGGCTTACACGGATTAAAAACTTAGCACATTAAGGTGTGCCTAAGAGGATGGCTGTGGATTCGCATCAAACTGTACTGCTAGAAATGGAAGGCGCAAGAAAAGGATGCTAATAATATGCTAATCACTCCAGGTAATCTGAAGTGATTAGCATATTCAGAGGTGATTAACATTTGTATACGACATGTTACTCTTGTTGTATACACTTCTGTCACCAATGCCTAGTAATTAAATACTTACTTTGCAAGTAATTATTTTGATTTGTTGTGCCTTTCCTATATTCTTTAACTTTTTAGTACTGATTAAGTTAAAGTGTTTTTTAAAAGCTTTATTTTCTAACCTTTAAAGTCCTAATTTAAATTCTTAACCACTGCTTTCTTGTACACCAAATTATGTTCATGCAACCCATTATTATTCATATTCCTGATAGATTTAGATATCAAATAATTTCTATTGAACTTATAAGATGTTAAATAAAGTATATGTTTAGACAAAACGTTTTTTATTTGCTTTTTATTAAAGAATAATATTTCAGATGGTATTTAAACCCTTTGCAATAATCAATGGAAAAAAATATTTATTGGCATTATAGCAGTGAATCTTGTTATTTTCAACCAGCTTTTTGCATGTTTCCAATGGCTGGGTCATCACACAATGTTAACATCATCTTCAGTCAGAAGGGACATGCAGTTGAAATTATTTTAAACCTAAAGCCGTCAGCGGTATGAGTAATTTCAAGATTATCCGCAGATCTAAACAAAAAACTTTTTGTAAATTAAAAGTTTGAATTTAAGAGAGCAGTTGCATTAATTTAAAAATATGTTTCACAAAATGTTAGCATTCTTGGAGGTGGCTGTATCTTTCTGAAGATTAGAATTACTTACAGGCAGAACCAATAATGCTAATTACACAGCCGCTGGCCTTCCCTGAAAACCGATCCAGCTTCATGTAGAGGAAAATGAGAGCAGACATTCGCCACAAAGACCTGTCAAGCTGCCAAAAACCTTTTTTATTTTTTTTAATTCTCCCCTTTTGCCTTTGAAGAAAAGACATGCCAGGAGCTTAGTGGAGACAGACAGCGTCGGTTTCATGTTGTTCTGAGGCTTTTGTCTGAGCTACAGGAGTCCAAAGTCACAGGTGTTAAACCAGACCCTCCACAGTCTCCCAAAACACTTAGAGCCAGTGCATCACACCCTACTCAACCAGGCCGCCTGCCAGACATCATAGGATCACTGGCAGAAATAATGGTGCCTCATTTAGTAGATATTTATTTCTTATTTTACAGAAAGACATGAATGAAAGAAGGCTTGCTAGCTCCCTGCGCATTTCATTCAATAAGAACAAGATAAATAAATTGTTTTAGAGAGGTCTTAAACTATTGTAATAATCTTCACCATGAAGTTTAATAATGATCCTAATAAATTCAGATATTTTATGTTACAAATATAAATATTCCAGGTTTAGTAAGATTTTTGTCTTCCCAAACTACCAGAGGTGCTTGTACAGTGGATCCTCATAATCAGTTTTTTTTCTAGTATAGATAAAAAGAATAGTATTTTACATTTTATTTTAAAAACTATGAGAAATTTAGATATAGCTACATTAAAACATAAGCTACTTGGGATAGAGAATATGGATATGTATTTAATCTCCAGCACTAGTTTTAGCTATTAATACAGAAATAGATCTGAGAAAAAAATACTGTTGTCAGACACAGAAAAAGAGAAGCCAATACATCTGATAAATCATATAATTCCTTTGTATATATAAGAGGGGTTCTAGAACAGGTCTCTGTGGCACTCCAAGCATTATGGATCCTAGCAATTAATCAGAAATGTTTACTATGTTTAGTCCTTTAAATAAAACAAAAACTCTTTCTATTTCATTGTGGTTATTGTACATAAACACAAATATCTGAAAACCATCTGACATAACCTGTTCAGACTGAATTGTGAGTCATATTTTCTCATGCTCAGTCATCTTTCTGTTCCCTCGTCAGGAGTACTAAAGGACTACTTGCGTGAACTTCCCTATCCTCTAATCACCAAGCAGCTGTATGAGGCGGTGCTGGAGACCATGGCCACCAGGCCCCTCAAGATGGCCGCTGCGGGGTGCGAGAACGATCCGGCAGACTCGGAGTATACCGTGAGCCTGCTGGAAATCCTACCGGAGGTGGAGAGGGTAAGATAAAAATACGGCCGTCACTCCGCTGTGTCCTACAGTTTAATGACGGAAGATACATTTACAAAGGAAGCTATGAGAGAGGTCACTGTGGCTAAGCTGCTGGCGGCTGTGGAATGACGGCAATGCCCAAGATTGCTACCGTTACAACGACATTACGTGTGTTTTCAGCGTAGTGATAATAGCAGTGCTAAGTGGTTTGCAGGGCTGTACATGTCATTCTTGGAGGAAAGTCTAAAGTTTATTACTGACAATGCACCTAACAGTTTAATGTCTCAGCTGCGAAGAAACATAATTACTGTTATGTTAGCAATAAAATCAGCCTATAAAGATATATATATATATAGTAAAATGTTAAATGCTTTGGTGCAAATTATAGATTTACAGCTGAGAGTCAGTTGACCTACTTGGAACAAAAATTAAAATGATACTAAAATGATGAAATCAAAAAATGTCAATAGTAAAACTAGGAGAGTATCTTTATTATTCAGGGTAGTAGGCATTGTTGCTAAAAAATAAAAATATTGTGCGTGAATAAATAGATGTGCACATGGTTAAACGTATACTTTAACATCTTATAATTAAATTTTAGCTTTCTGTTTTCTTTAAAGGAGTTTGTTAGCATCCCACTTCTTGACTTCCTTGGTTCCTTTGGTTTTGGACTCTGGCAAGCCAATCTTAAAACTTCAGTTGGTCTTTGAAACTGTTGATAATTTTATCCACATCAACGAAAACCCAGTTCCATTTAGGACTGTTGTAAACGAATATTTTAGTGATCGAGTAATCTACTGATTATTCAATAGTAACCGGATTAAACAAAAGATTAAATAAGCAGCTCCGGGAGGAGAAAAGCTGCCGTACTCCAGGTATCGCAGCAAACATTTTAAGGATGCTTATTGATCCCCCGAAAAACGACAAAGACCATGACATCATCACCAATCAATAAAATCCTCCCAGGCCGAACTTGAAAACTGGATGTTATGCTGCTAACACATAGCTTTAGTCAGCAACTCAGGCGGAAGTGAGAGCGCTGCGCAGCGCAAGTAATCACCCGGCCGGAACACGGTGCGCTAAATAATAAAATAGAACTTAACGAAGCTTCAAGGCAGATAAATTTTCCTCGAGGAATTTTAATAATCGAGGTACTCGGATCACTCGAGGAATCATTTCAGCCCTAGTTTATGGTAAACAGCCTTTACTTGTATAGCACCTTATCAAGTCCAAGGACTGAAAAGCGCCTCACCCTACAATCAGACATTTTCCCATTTAACCAACAGCAGCAGGAAAGGCAGGGGAAGTGACTTACCCACGGACACTACGACTGACGGACAGGCTTCAACCTTCTGGTTAGAGGATGAATGTCTGACAAAGAAAAGACTTCTGTCATTCAAGCACACTTCTTAGTCCAAACATTGTAGGAAATACAGAAGATTGCCATCACATGTGAATAAATAATTTCAAATTGTTTCTTCCTTTAAGGTGATAAAAATTCTGCAGAAGTTAAGCAAAAACTAAACTGTTTTTTAAGAGGAGAAATGAAAAAGTAAAAAAGGTCTGATAACTGGGCTTCTTCCTGACCGGTTCCCAACTTTCATCAATTCATAATAAAATGTTCGATTTTGTAATGTCACTGTTTCCTAACATTTTACTCCACTTATGATTATTTTGACTGCTTTGTGCTTTGTACCTATATCCTGACCTTTCTATAATAATATATTTTCCTTTGTAACCTGTCTGTAACTACTTCAGCTAAAGGACACAAATACATTAAGATTGATTAAGGTCAATCATACTTCACTTTAAAGGAAGAAAAACTTTTAAATTATTTACAGTTTGACAGGGTTTCCCCCAGAAAATCTGCTAAGCTCCGTGGCAACGGTGCCAGGGCAGTCGTCCAGCGCCAGACCGCGTTTTTGAGTTTAAAAAATCTATAAAGTTGACGTGAAATTTGAAAATATCACAAGGTAATTATGTGTTGTTGAAAGATACTATTAACTGTATCTAAACATCAACTATAAAGTCTTAACAAAGGCAAATATAAAGAAAATAGGATTAAAATAAATGTAACACAGTCTTCCACGTGTTCGCATTCTGTTCATACTATGTTGCCATTGTGCTTTCAGCAGTTTCACAAAAGAAAATCTTTAACATGTCCTTGCTATCATAGTTACTGGTGTATAGAAAAACCTTTTGATAAATATAGAAACGATGCTTAGCCTGGTGGGGTGCACATAAAGCCCACCAGGTTTACAACACGCCGAGGGAAACCCTCATTTGATCTCATTTCTTACCTCGAAAATGTAGCATTTTAATAAGAGGGGATCACTTTGTAGATCCTCTGTTTCCTGCTCCTGCAACAGATTAGCTTGATGAAGAAGAAGCTTCACTCTGATACTCCTCTGCTGCCGAATGTGGTAATACTGAAACTACTAATCAGCATAATGACATGTCTTATTTGTCCACGCTTATGTGTGTCTGCATTAGATGACTTTGCGGAAGCTTCTAGACCACTTGAAGCGCGTGGCGTCCTACCAGGAAATGAACAAGATGACATGTCAGAACCTGGCAGTGTGTTTTGGCCCAGTGCTGCTCAGCCAGCGTCAGGAGGCGTCGTGCCACACCAACCGCGTCTTCATCGACTCAGAGGAGCTCGCCAGCGCCCTGCACTTCAAAAAGCACATTGAAGTCCTGCACTACCTGCTGCAGCTCTGGCCAGGTGAGCCCGACGTCCTTTTATGTTGCTTTTTTGATTCACTTACATTCAAGTCGTGCAGCTCCTTTTTATGGAATAGTTTACAAATTATTACCAGCTTTGTGGCTCAGCTCTAAAAAAGAACTGATGTGGGACTGGGCTGCTTTGATCACTGAGGTTACAGACTGGCAATAGTGTGGCTGATATACGCCGACCGCCATCTTTGGTTTTTCTGGGATGTAACTCTCCACATGGGCTTTATTGTGGTGGCTGAGCCAATCACAGCCAAGCCAGCAAGCCCAAAGTAAACCCAATTTATGAGGCGTATCCTCGCCATTCTATGACAGATCAGTCCTCCAGCAGAGTCCCAGCTTTCCTCTGTGCGGCCCATCTGTCAGCCACCACAGCTGTTCCTGCTGGCTGCAGCTGTCTGCTGTGAAGTATGAAGGAACCCAAAGATTATTCCAGAAAGCACTTAAGATCAGGGATGATAAATGTTGCAATTAAGGAAAAGTTTATGCTAAATGCAGGTTTACTGCATTTCTTTTGACATTTAGTAAACAATTATGTCATCCCTACATGAAAAAACTGCATTTTTATAGATTTTGAAATTCAAGGAATATGTTCCAACCATTCCCAAACTGAAAGTAATGCAATAATATTGGTTGCTTTCTTGAATAAAACAAAATTATGTCAAATTTTAAAAATACAATCTTGCTACAAACCTCTCTTAGATTGGATTACAGAAACTTTATTTGTAAAATTTTAGGCATTCATCTATTTCTACGTGAGCCTGCTAAATGTAGCTGCATCCTCTGAATCCTGCTCTTAACTGACTGTTTTAAATGCTTAAGGAGCTATTTTAGAAATAGCTAATGGTAGCATTGAGTTTCATGGGAGAGATGAAAAATATGTAAAAAAAAAATTAAAGGGTGAAACAAAAGCGATGAAATTACAAACAATGTCTACCCAAAAGAAACGTAGCGTTAAAGTCTCCAGATTGAAATTGAGTGCATTAAGAAAATATTTCTATCTTTATTTATCCAATGAGGAACATAAAATCAATAGAGTAGCAGATAGTAGTTGCTTGGAGATCCAACAGTCCGGCACCCTACCCAAATATTTAAACTTGTTCTTTAGGTTATTGCAGAAGTGAATACCTGCTTGTGATAAAAACAATTTCAAAACACAAGCATTATAAATTCATTTTCTGCAGTTGTTCTGCTCAGAACTGACACAGACGTGGATCAAAACACTCGCCCCACCTTGGAACATGTGCATTAAAGTGGTTTTTGCTGTCAGAACTTGCTTTTAAGATTCTTTATCTTTCTATAATTGATTCCTAAATAATTAGAACTACAACATATAAAAACAAGCATAAAACAAATCCAGAAAGGAAGCCTGTAAGATGTAATAAAGGACATAGGAGAGGAAGCACAGGATGAATTTTATATATATCAGAAAAACATATTTCTTTCTTTTTAGGCCCATAGATGTGGATAGAAATAAAGTGAGCTGGTTTTAAGCTTTAGACTAAAGCAATTACTTTTCTGGTCTTTTCTGGCTGCCGTCTGTAATAACTTCTACAAAAAGCTTTCATTCCAGGTTCAAGCCTTTGTTTACACCCTCACCTCCATTCCATCCTCTTCCCCAGCACGGACTGGAGGACGCCTGGACTGTAATTAAAGACATTCCAGACTTAACCTTACCCTTCAGCCCCCGGAGCTTCACCCTAACATTTCACAATCATTATGAGATATTTTCAGCCGCCACTTCACGCCTCTCACACACACATACCAAACGCGATTCAAAGCCGCGTTGAGCAACATGCGCATGGGGGCAAAGGCGATGGCATCCGACGGCTGCTGGTGGGAAAACACTGGAGGCATTTACAGAATGCGTGAGAGAGCGGGCAAAGCTGATGGACAGCTATATGTTGGGCGTGTTTTCTAACTGTGAGAGGGAAAGGGCTTGTGTTTGTAATGACAGGAACAACATGAGGGAAGTGTATTTGTTTACGCCAGCACTCTGGTTGAGCTTCAACATGATCTGGGACAATCAACATCTAGTCACTGTTTACTGGACTGTTTCTATTAATACATTAAGTACTTAAACTTAAATATAAGATTTTTTTGCAGACATTTAGTTTCACAAAGTAAAATAAGAGAATATTATTGAATTGTAAACATCTTTTTGCAAATATCTGAAAAATACCATTTGTTTTGTAAATCTGTCCAATTTCATTGTGAAAAGTGTTAGAAAGACCAGAAAAGATGGAATAGAAGCAAAAAATAGACGTTTTTGGAAGGAAGAGTCACTCGTAGTTTAATTATGAATAAGTTCATAAGATGATGAATGAAATAAAGTTGCATCCAGGTAACATTTTTTAGCCAGGAAAGCTCAAAGATAAAATAGTTTAGGTGTGAAGCTTTACAGTATGAAATCGACAGGAAGTGAAGTGCTCAAATTGAGCTGCTGCTAACTTCCCTATCCAGATGGACTGAGCTGCTTTTTCTGTAAGATCATAGTTTCCTTTATTTCCCCATATCTTCTCATTGCCTGAGCTCCTTGGCACATGCACACTCTCACAGTTGTCTTCCTAGCGGCCAAATAATTGTGGGTTCATTTACTCAGATTACTCAATTACTCATTCTGCATTAAAAAAAAAATGCACAGGCCTCTCCTGGGTTTTTGTGAAATAACAATTATAGGCAAAGAGAAATCATTTCAGAACTTTTGCCACCTTTAACTTGACATTTAAACTGTATAATCTGCCAGATTGTGAAGGATTGTGCACAGACCTTTTCAGATTATTTCAACCTTATATCACAAACTCCATATGTAATTTTAAGAAAGCAAGATATTCTCACAGTTTCTTATAATGGCTCAAAATGTTTCAGACTTCTGAAAACAGTTAATAGAAATTAACTAAAGTAAAATTGAAGTTTTTCAGTTCCTTGTTATCCTTCTTTTAATTCTTTAATTCATGCCATTAGTGAATCATGTCTGAAACTGAACAACATTGTCTCTGAATAGGGAAAATAATGTCTGTGTGCCTCAAGTGATAATTGCTTAAGTGTGTAGCCTCAGGACTGCTGTTGGGTAAGAACATATATTTAATGTAGAAACTGTTGAGATGACAAAAAAGAAAAAAAACTTGACATAACTCAACATTTCTGTTCTGGGAACACTGGAAAAAAAATGTTTCAAAAAACAAGCAAAATTTGTGATCTCTTTATGACTTTATGACAGAACGTGACTCTTAACGCCATAACTGTGTTTTATTCTTTTCCAACACAGTAAGAAATGGTACATAGAGATAAAGACAGACAGGTAATCAGACTGACTGTGTGATCACTCACTCTTCCTTTTCATGGGGCAGTCACGTGATTTTTTTCCATGGGGCATCACTATGGTTAACTTTTAAATTTTATTCAGTCAGCAACAACAAAGTGTGGGGTGTGACTTTAGCATGCGCCTGATTTGGCATGTTCTTTCATTTGATAAAAATTACTGCCTAGACGCCTTTAAATAGCAGCAAGCAGTTCCTCCATAAAATGAGCACGATTTACAGAAATTAATTCTTTTGCTCTGGAGGGTTTTATTGGTGCTCAGATCATCCAAAATCACACAATGCATAATTTTTTTCTTCAAAGTCACATCAAAAAAAGAAAATTCTGTCTTTCTGGAAGGAAATCTCTTATTTGCTCTTATTTTGCCCCCAAGCTGGAGTGCGTTTGCCTTCTTTGTATTGAAATAAATGGGAAGCAACAAAGGAAGCCACTTTATGTGAAGCACCCAACAGGCTGAGCCCTACAGAAGCTAAAACTTTCTCTTTTCAAACCTTTGGCTTTTATTTGCTTATGATTTGTAATTGTTGGTTTCAATCAGGAACATTGTCAATCAATGTAAAATAAGATATTCTGCAAAATCATAATTTATTCACCATCTTAATTTGGGTTTTATACAATGCATATCTCAATAACTTCTATTTTTACTGCAGCATTTGTATAGATTGTAACATGATTAAAAAGCTGCTTTGTTTCTGTATTTCAATTCAATCCTAACTCCACAAAGTGTTTTTGATTAAAGTTTTTATTTTGGTTAATGTTTTACAGCTAAAAAAACCTGAAATTTTGTTTTTCACTTCACTATTCACTTGTCAGAAAATTTTGATATTGCATAAAAGCAATCTAAAATTATTCTTATTACTGAAATATTGAATAGTTTTCTACTAAACTACAACTTTAGTCAATAATCATGAACATACTTCATTATTAATAAGTTATTATTATTATTATTAGTAGTAGTAGTAGTAGTAGTTAGTAGTAGTAGTATTATTAATTTTTCTTTTTTTTTTTACCAAAAATCACATCTTTTTTCCAAAAGATGAATTTGAAAAAAAATGTCTTCAGCCATTACACTGGGAAGGTGACGAGAACATAATTCTGCATTTCTGCATTTTAAAAAATTCTTATGTAATATTAAAATTTTCTGAAAAATTAGATTTTCATTAGTTGATCCATATTCATTCAAATTAACAGAAATAAAAGCTTGAAATATTTCAAACTTATATAACATAAGTTTCGCTTTATAAATTGAATTACTGAAAAAAAACTATTCAGATGCACCTTTAATTACTTTTTTTCTGGGCCTTTAAACAAATCTTCCATGCTAACTTTTATGAATTTGTATTTATTCTATGATAGTCTGATTAATTTATTCTGTCTTTTATCTTTCCCTGTAGTTGTGGACCCAAATGACCAATCGTCTCTTCGGTTCCCTGCAGCCTCTGAGGCTCCAGCCGCCTTCGACCTTCTGTCAGCCCCTCCTCTGAGACGTAGGAAAGAGCGCCCCCAGTTTTTAAACCTCAGTGAAGCAGAGATGGCCGGTGTCCTGCGGCCCAAACCGGGACGTCTGGACAGTCCTAGCAACAGATATGCTGGCGACTGGAGCGGCTGTGGTGAAAGTTACTTCCCCTCTGAACTGCTGCTTCCTCCCAGTAAAGAAGAAGCAGACTACGACGATGTGCCATCTGAAGACACAGAGGCGGTCGAGGAAGCCCACGAGAAGGACGCCGCAGAGGAAGATGACCAGGAGAGGGACACAAGTCCTACGTCTGATCCCCATGTGGAGGAAGACCCTCAAAGAGAGGAGTTTGTGAAAAAGGAAGAAAATGGAGAAGAAGAGGAGGAGGAGAAAGAAAGTGAGAGCGACAGTTCAAACAACACGCCGGCTTTTGAAGAGGAGGAGGAGGCGGAGGAGAAAGTGTTTAACCACATCCTCCCAGCTCGACTTCCTAAAGAGCACGCTTACCAGGCATACATGAAGATCCAGGACATCAGTCCTGTTCTGAGTAACAGGGTGAACCTGAGAGACCTGCAGGAGAGCATTGACACCCTAATAGGAAACCTGGAACGAGAGCTAAACAAGAACAAGCTCAACGTCGGATACTGACTACTACGCAGGCACACACGCATATCCATTTGTAGACCCATAAACACAGATGAGGTTTGAGGAGAACCTACTTTACTGATCAAGGTGCTTCGTAAACACCCACAGTGTTTCCACAGGAATCCTGTGGCTTGTGGTGCTGCTGTAATAAGTTACAAGGTGAGAGGAGAAGAAATGAAACAGGGCACTTCTAGAATTTCTACCTTACCCACAAACATTCCATCAATTTTTTTTGGTTTTTCATGTGTCTTACATTATGTGGTTTGTTTTGGTTTGCATTCTTTCCTGTTCTGTGTTCCATGTTGTTATTGTTGCTTTTCTTCTTATTAGAAGAACCCATTGACCCCTCAGGGGTTTAAAAGGTGCCTTAATTGTGTGAAGGTGGTGTGTCAAGAGGAAAATCCACCCTGAAAGAAAATACGTTATCTCCTGACAGCTTGATTGTACAAACTAAATAACATCTTTGAATATTTTAATTGTTGGTTCTACAATTTTGGCAACGAACTACAGACCGGTCTTAATTTCAATATCCAAAAAGTTTTGGTTTTAATGATTGAAGCAGATATTTTTTTGACCGGAGAAATAATCTAACAAAAGAAATTGAATTCACATCTGTTTCAGAGCTGCTACCTGTTACTGCCTGTTTTGATTGAGTGCTGATTAAAGCAAGCCAAGTTTTTAGGAGAAACATGTTATTTTCTTTTATTAAAGTGGATTTCCTTTTTAAGGCAACTGAGAGCTTTTCTGTCGAGGTACAAGAATATTATACAACATTAATGCACTTATTAGGCAGGTAGCTGTGTAGATTATCATGCTTCTTAGTGTTAGAATGAATATGACTGTGATTTGAATAAAGTGAGAAAATGGGCCAGTGGAAAACTCCTCTTAAAGACAAAAAATAAACATGAATTTCTGTTGTGCAAGGGTTTTGATAAACATCTCATACTGGAGGTCATAAAAGCAACCAAATGCTAAATTTACTTATTTGATTTCTTATTGGATGGGAATTTTGACACATTTTTTCTTTGGTAGCTAAACTACTTTTAGTTTAGCATAAAAGTTAGAGGCAACTAGCTTTGTAAAACAGAAAGACATTTTCTCTTTAGTCATCTTTGTGCTCATCTACAGCAAAAGATAATGTTTTCATTTGGTAAATAAATATAAGTTGCAGTAATAGAGAAATTAGCTCTTTTTTTTTAGCTTAGCATGAAGATCCAAGCTAGCTAGCCCAACTTTGAAAAAGGAAAAGAAAGAAAAAAGCTTTTTCTTTATGCTTTTTAAAACAAACTAAAATGACCATAAGCTAAATAATTAAACAGATGATGTCAACATACGTTTTCTGTAGCGATATTTAGAAGGCCTCATCAGGTTAGCATCTGTTACCTTGCTGCCTGAAGCAACAAAGGAGGTTTTCATCAATCCAGGGATTCAGAGTGATCAGTATTTAACCTATATGGACATATATACATATGGATATGTATATAATTATATAAATGTATTTGGAGTATATTATTTTTACATCCTATATTTCAAAGGCGTATTTAAAAAGCTTCTGATGACCTTGTAGTGTTGACGGCAGTCGTGTAAATCTCCCTTTGAGCTACCTGTACACATCTTAATGTGCTGGACTAATGGTACAACTCTAGCTGTAAAATATGACAAAATGCTATTGGTGTTGTTATTATGTTGTGTATATATTTGAGCTAATCCGTGTCTGGTGGACTGAGATGTGTTCATGACTTTTGGTGTGTTTTTTATGGTACTGAACGTTGCATGGTCAAAAGCTTTACCAACATAAGCAAGGCTCTGTCTGATCTGCCATTGTATTTCATATTTATGTGTAAAATAAGACTATTTTATAATGTGTGCTTATTTGTTTGACCACTTGTTACATAGATAAAGTGATGACCGGATTGCATTTTCTTCTAAAGGACGTAGAGGCGGAGATTGATTAAGATGCACAAGATTTTTTTTTATAAATATGGTACCATAGTCAAAAAGCGACTACATTATTACTACATGATATCCTCTGGGCCCTCTTATAAATGTATTTGAATTTTAAGGTCATACTGTAATTTTTTTCATTTGAAAGAAGCTCGAACTAAAAAAAGTAACTTAAGTATAAGATCAGTTGTAGTCTTGACCCATCTGGAGAAAGCAAGTGAGATTGAGCAAAATCTTATGAATAGTTTAAAAAGCAGATAAGTTGTTGGCTCTATTTATTAAGTGTGACTTTGTTCATCTGCCTTATCAGAAATAATTGTCTGTTTCACCGAACAATATTTAGTCACAAGCATTTCCCAGATTTTTTTTAAGAAGTCTTGGGTTACAGAATTGAAATAGTTGTGTCAAAAATGCATAGAAATCTGCTTATTGTGACAGACTGTAATGTATTCTTTAAAACCTTATAATCATAGACCTTAATATTTAGGATAAATGCAAACAAACTGAATTTTTCTATAAGATTCAAATTTATGGAAGCGGCAAACTCAAATTAAAAAGTATGTTTTTCAGTGGATTTTTTTAATGTCATTTCTTTTAATGTCATTTGTCAGTGAACTGCTGAGGGAGTTTAATGAAATATCCTCAGCAAAGTTGCTTTTAAACTGTCTGCCTGCAAAGAGAACAGAAAGAAATGCTGAGTAGTATCATAAAACACACGGAGGATGATTAGTTATTTTCATCCATTTATTAAATATGCAGACTGTACTTTGAATCCAAGAAACACTTAAGTGATAATATGAGATCTAATAGTAAGGTCGATTACAAACAGCATGGATCCATTGGTTACAGCACGTTGTTGTTATATTTGTTATTACAAATTACATTTGCCTTGTTTTGTTGCATCACGTTTTAGATATAATCCTTCATTTCTGTCTCATCCTCTTTGTCCTTTAGAGAAGAAAGTGCCACACTGAACGCACCTCTAAACTGATCAGATAAGTGCTTTGTACTGAACCCGAACAAAATGGTCATAATAAAGATATTATTTTACATTCATGTTTGGTTGCTGCATGTTTTCAAACTCTCTGTTTAGTTTGTATTTGCTTTCCGCAAAATGCAACTTTTATAACAAATTTAAACCTAAATTTGGGTGTAGGTAAAAAGATTTAAAGTACTATAATGTATAAAATCAGTGGTTTGGTTAACTGGAAAACAAACAAAATTATTTTCAGGTTTGCATTGATTTTATGCAATGCAAACCTGTATAAAAGGTTTGCATTAAAACAAATGATAATTAGCATTTGTTTTAGTGCAGTATATTTCTTTTGTATGTTTTATGCTACTACCATTTGTTTTGAAAACCAAAACACAAACACCTGTGGATAATGACAGGAGGTTGCTATGGAGACGGGCGGCATTCAGCTCATCTGCATTTCTGGTCACTCTCATCTTTTATGTAGGTTTGGCATCAGAAGGAAACATGAAGTCCTCTAAAATTCTGAGTTTAAACTTAGAAAAAAAATATTGATGACACAGTTGACCAAATCCTCACTGACTGTGGAAACTTCACTCTTGACCTCTAACATGATTGTTTAGGCCATAAAACCATAAGACAACATGGAAACTGAATATTAGGATTTATTTAGCTGTAAGCCTTACTAAAAATGAATGCTTTAAATATACCAGCTTGCCATAAAGCATCTATGTTATCTATAAGTTTCCATTTTTCATTGAATTACTGGAAGAGATAAAGATTTCCAATGCTCTGTAAAACCAAACCAGTATAAGGACTTACTGGTGAGGTTTTACGGCCTCAGATCCATACAAAGCAAGTTTCGGTGGTTCTGTGTAAAACCGGAGTATAGAAGCACAAAAACCAGAGTGGTAATCATTTTCCTACATTTAATTCAAGCCTTGAAGTCAATCATTAGAAAAGCGTTTTAAACAAAGACACAAACGCATCTATTTCTATGTCACACATCCATCTTAAAGATGTTATTTTCTTCTTTAGATTCTTTGCAGAGCTGTGGAGTTGTTGCACCCAAACCTCAGTGGATAGATTCATTGGGGAATTGCCCATGTTGGCCTGTGGGAATCTCCCAGAATGACTCTTGGCTTCAGGGACATTCCCAAGATGCAGCTGCTTTTTTAACTCGCAAGCTAAGTTAATTTATTGTAGCTAGTTTCCTACAATTATTTCCACTATTGTAGGAAATAATATAAAATAAATGTAAAATGAATGCAAAGAACTTGGTTTCTGTCACGGTTCATGTTGAGTCGATACAAATCTCTGCTAAGTAGCATGAGAAGTCAAAGCAGCCAGAGGCCTTTCAGCACTAAATGTTTTTCAGCCGTGTTTGATATCACTTCAGAGGGTTCCTATCATGTTTTTTATCACAGCGCTGAGCAGGTAGGAGAAAGTTTTAGGATACAGAATGTACACATATCCGTCTGCACTGCACAGCCCTGTTTAAATTCCCACATGTCCATTCTCCAGAAACACGTCCTGTCTGGAATTTATGTGAAGACAGAGCCAAAAATTCCACCGGCTTTCTCCAAGTGTATATAATCTTTCACACTAAGGAAAATGTCTTTGTCAGTTTCCAAGTTAATTTTGGGTCTTTGGAGATGGATAAAATCCAGCTGAAATATTTATTCGTGGCTTTTTAAAAATCTTTAAACATATGGAAGAGAGATGGCTGCATACAATTCCTATTTCTAAATATACTTTGTTTAAATTTGACTTGCGAAGGTTTCCTTACGAAAGCAAGAGTGAAAACAAAGGCAGACTTAATATCACAGAGTGTTTGGATAGTCAGGGTCGCCCACTTGATGTCAGATCCTCTGACGTAGTGAGCTGTACTTTCCTTCATTTCTAATTTGGGAGAGCAGAGAAATGAGCCGGCTTAAGTAAACATCCCGGACAGCCACCCACATGAGAAACAGACCTTCTCTCTTCTTCTCTCCATCCTCCTTCGCTCCCTAATCTCTGCTGACCTTTGAGTCAGGATAGTGGTTGCATGTCAGCCGACCAGCCACACAACACGCAGTCTTTGTTTGGCTTTTTTTTCCCTTTTTCTCTGCTGTTAACCATGGCAACAAAATATGCAGTTTAAAAGGGATAGAACTAAAATAAGTAACTTAAAATAACTAATTTGATTATACAAAATCACTCTGTTTTCTTTTTTTTTTTTAAATACAAGGACATAATTCTCTGATATATATTAGAATTTTATTATTTCGTTTGTACGCCTGAATTTTGAGTGAACTTTAGCATTCAGACGTCTTCTGTCTTGTGTGTAAGATAAAGTTGACTTTCTAGTTTAGATAAATTCACATCACAACTCAAAACATTTCAATGACATCAAAACCAAGTTAACTTTGTTCCTATTCTAAGTTTGGAGATCAGAAGGAACTGCCATCTGATAAGGTCAGAGGTCAGGATAACCACTACACAACATTTGTGTTTTTATACAACCCAACAACCTGGAGAAAGTCTACAGCCTGCTGTGATGTGCTAAGATGGTGGTATGCAAAAAATTAAGTATATCTACACTGCTCAAAAAAATAAAGGGAACACTTAAACAGGTGTTTAACACTTAAAGTGTTCCCTTTATTTTTTTGAGAAGTATATATATGTTCTGTGTATAATTTTTTCTAAGTACCAAATCTTAGAATATTTCTCATTTCACTGGTATTGAAAACTTAGCCCACCCTAGGATAGGAAATTAAATACCTGGTTGCACTTAAGGGAATCTAAAACCTTGTTAGTGTCAGAGAAAACAAGGTGGTTTGAAATGAAATACAAAGCTTATATAACTTGCTCATACCTGCGTGTCCCAGAATCCCTCACACAATGGCTTTCTTTGGCTGAGGAATGCAAATATGATACATTAGTGTGGCTTTCCTGAAATATTTTATTGTAACATATTTCCAATGCTACTGGCATGGCTACTATATTTTAAGTGAACTGTAACTAACTTAAATTCGACGACATGTTCTACTTTTTTTTCTTTTTTTGTAGCGATATGAATTTTATGATAGAATCATGTTTCAAAACTGTCAATTCAAAATAAGAGCTTTAACTGTAGAAACCGTGTTTTTATGTTTGGAAGAATATTAAGTGACTGTTAAAATGCAAACATTGAATAGAGTGCCACTCATACACCTGACTTACTTTTATGTGGAAGAGATCCAGTTTCTTCCGCACTGCAACTACAAAATTGTGTTTTTCTACACTGGCAGAATATCAACAAAGTTTTGCATACATTTGTCATGGAAATGGCTACTGATGCTATCTAGTATAAGATAAAAAACGTATAAATTATCTTTTTTCACTTGCATTTAAGTGTTTCGAACACATAAAAATCTAAAACAGTTAAAACACAACTGGCTTGGTATGGTTCACAGAGACAAACCAGTTTTTGCCTGTTCATCCCAACATCCATTTCTTATTCCCTGAGATGCTTAAACGTTGTGACCCTGGGGACACATTCCTTACATCAGTACCCGTCAATAGTAGAGCTATTAAACACAATGTACCAAAGTCCCAGGATTTCTGGTGTGTTTTTTGGGGGTCTTTTGTTCCCCCCGCGGTCCTGCCCCTGTACTTGGCAGCTCATCTGAAGGCCTGGGGGCAGATCTCTTGACGCAGCGCTGACAGATCCGGCTGTTCTGAACCGCAGCGATGATGAGAGTATAGAACAGATGAAAAATTGAAAGGGAGATGAAGAGAGAGTGAGAAAAAAAGAAAAGTGAAAGTGGAGGATGGAGGGAAGGAGAACACAGGAGCGGTGCCTCAGATCTTCAGGGGCCAAAAGCCTCACATAACGTAGGTCCTCTCCTCTGTCCTACCAGTCTCTTCTCTGCTTCACCTCCATTGCTCTGTCACTCAGGACTAGACCATTTCATTTTAATAAGACTAATCCCTCCTAAAGGTAAGCTGCTCATCACCTCTCACCCTCCCACCCCTCCAGAAAAGAGCATTCTCCCTTTGAGCTCGAGGACAGGAGGGTTTGCTCTGCTTGATAGGAAAGAAGAATGTGAAAGGTGAGACAGAAAAGAGGCCTTGACAGCAGCTGTGCTCAGATTTAATGAGATGATTCGGGCCTGACTGGTTTGATAAACTTGCAGGTGGCACACTGTTAGTCAAAGTTCTTCCTCTGGGCTCCAACACTGAGCTGATATGAAGCGCAGAGAGGATGGAAAGTTATGTGGAGGAAGTGTAGTGAGCCAGCTGGTATTTTAGTTTATAATATTGCCTTCCTGCTGTCAGCAGAGGTCTCTCCGGCTGTCAACAGAGAAACTTTGGTTGTGTAGCCACCAGCGACTCTGTCCTCTGTAGGAACAGGTAGATAGTTTGAAAAGAAAAATATAAATAGTTGAAAAAATAGAATGTGAATGACTTAGTTTACTGAAACATTTATATCTTTTAGAAACAAAAACTTGGACCAATAGAGTTCTTTCAAAAACACCTTAATGAACGAGTCTGGCCCTGTCCACATTAAACATGATATTTTATAAAAGAGAGAGCTTCTTATCCAAAATTGTGGTCATAAAGCTTTAAAGTTAGTTTTGAAAGTAGAGAAATTTGTTTGTTGTTGTGATCCAAATATCTGAATAACATTCAAAACACTGACATAAAGTCTTGCTTTGCACATGTTCACTCTGGCTGTGAGAACTGCAAAGTAAATATGCAATCCCCTAGATTTGGAAAACATTTGCTCAGAATAAATATTACATTGTATATGGAAACGGTTTTGAAATAGTTGATTATAATCTTACAGCACAAAAACATGGGAGTTTTAAAAGGGGTATGCAGACTTCTGAACAATAACATCTCTTTCTGCTTCTGTTTGTTCAGATTGTTTCCTCTATTTCCTAATAAACACCTTCAGCACTGTTCCTCTGCTCTAGTTTTGTGAGACCTCATTCTTCTTGTTTATGTTTTTTTTTTCCCACGATAGTCTCAGTATGTGCTAACTTTCAGAAGACCTTGACAGGAAATGATAGACAAAAGCACGACTTTGCAAGACCTTGACAAAGACTGAAGAACTACTTATGAAGACCAGATGAAGATCATTTTTATACATCCTGAGATGTATAAAAACGATGAACTGTTGCTGTTTAGAAGTGTTACATGTCACCAAAGAGAAGACTACAAACTGCTGAGAGCTTTAAATTAGAAAATGAAAAGGAGTCAAGGGGGTAACATTCCACAGCAGTGTCCTGGCCACCTGATCTCTTATGAGGTCAAGGGTCAAATAATGAAACCTACCACCTACCTCACAGAGGCTCCAAGGAGAAACAGCTTGCTGCTTTACAGCAATATATCAAAAGACTGATGAAATAAGTATAGATCGTTGTAGCAACCAAGGTTTGCTCAGAGGAATGTCTCTTAATACATCTAAAAAGAAAGAGAAACACAACCAAGCAGTTCCGTAATCAATTTGTAAGATTATTTTTTTGTTTTTGTAATGCATCAACTCCCTTGTACTGCCCTCTCTCTGCAGCTGGGCTCCAGCTTGGATGAGCATGTGTTGAATGTGCATGGTGCCCCCATGTTGGGAGATTTGTGGAAATGGACCTTCACAAAAAAAGAAGGAAAAAAAAAAAAACACCCCACCTAACACCCGTCCCAGCAGGAGCTGCTGAGAGGCCAGCCAGAACAATACCAAGGCAATGGCTTAATTCGCCAAGCCAGATTTACAGCTCCTCCTACACAGCACCTGCTTGCTTTGTTTCCCAGGATCTCACTTGGAAACTTTGAAGAACCGGCGATAAAAATTGAACCCCAGGCAATCCATTCTGTATTGACAGCCCCTTTAGTTACAGATCTCTTTTTTATGTTTGGGAAATCTCTTGGACGTAGATGAAGAAGTCAACTAAGGAAAATCTGACATCATGAATGCCCCCCTCACGCCAGTGGGAGCCGTTGGGTTTATTGCTGCGCTGCCGACCATTGTCCCAAACATTAAAGAGGCGGCCAGCCCAACAGCTTCTCTACACATCTCTGCACAAACGGTGTTGCTGCAAAAAAAAAAAGGCGCAGGCTGTTACATAAGATTCAGAGCATCAACCATAAAAACAATAACTAGCCAGTGAGTGTTGGATTGCAGGCGGCGCATTCCTGAGCTGGCCCACAGAGAAAGTGAGAGGCGCTCTGAAACAGATTTCCCAGAGAGTTTTGAAGAGGAGACGACTGGAGAGCAGAGGCCCCTTTTGTCACCGGGACCTCATTGGAGCCTCAGGGGCCATATGGACGCCTGTCTCTGTGCACCCTCACATCAGCCCATTCTTCACCCTCCTCCTCTCTCTGTGCGCTCCGTGACAGGGCCGTCCACGTGAATGAGTCATGGGCAGAGTGAAGCAGAGCCCGGCTCTCCGCAGAGCCGTTTCCCTCTCTGCCACCCCCGCTTCCCCAGAGTCTGTGCTTGTGCCGTTCATTGATTCTGTCAACCCTTATGCTCTCCTTCTCCTTTTGAGCGATCGTGAACACAGTGTGAAAACTTGCCAATAGACAGCTGCCCCTACATTATGCAGAATTTGACCTGAACCCCCCCCGCCTTCTCTGCAGTTTCTTTTCTGACAGGACACCGGCTGTCATTCTGGGACTAAAGGTTTGCTGCTTAGCTTTTTTTTTTATCAACATGAAAAGAAGAAAAACTGATGGAAACAGAAAACAGACTCACTGCATCAAACTTCTCAGTAATGCCCAACATCACAGAAGTAGATCAAATGTAATTTACCTTTGAGAAAAGTCATAGCTGCTGCGATAAATCACCTGCCTCTCTGGTTGTTTAGAGATGATGTACTTGATACAAATAGGCTCAAAATTACTCATACCTCTGGGAGAATTAGATTTAAAGCCAACATATATTTTTATGATAGAAAATGACAATCACGCCCCTGATGAGAGGCACCTCAAGAGAAATAATGTCTGTTTTTATGTATAGATAAACATAAAACAGAGTATTAGAGCCACAGTAAGAAAATAAATAAAATACAATTACGACAATAAACTCGTATGAGAATGAAATCATAATATTATGGGAATAAAGTGGTAATAATGCAAGAATAAAGTCATAATCTTACCAGACTAAAGGTATAATGTTATGACTTTATTATATTATATTTCAAATCACTTTACAAGTACCAAATCACACAAAAATATAAAATCTGATCAATTCTACACGGTCCAGTCACATAGACATATTTAAATTGAGTTACATTCCAATTAAATCCTGGTAACAATGAAATGCAGACAAATACATTTTATAAAGTGAGTTATATTCTGAGTTTAACAGGGAGTCTATCAAGAGAAGATCAAACTGGAAAGATTTCACCTCTTAATTTTAGAAATCATGCAGTAGCATTTTGGATAAGCTGGAGGGTTTTTACTGAATAATCTGTGTTTCCTCTTAACAAAGAATTAGTGGAGACTGGCCTTGAAGTAACAAATGCATGGAATAACATTTCTGCGTCACTCTGGAACAAGTTGTTTCCAACTTTCAGAGTATTCTGGAGGTGAAGAAATGGCTTAGAAAATTTACTTTAAAAATTAAATTTATTAAAGAACAGAAAAACTACACTTTAATGTTTAATTAGAAAAAACCTTAACATTGTAAAGGAATCTCCAATTAAAAATAGTTCTTGAAGTTAGCTTCTAAACCAATAAACAGAGGTTTTTTAAAGCTCATATGACACAAAGGCATCACAATTTGTAATAAATATGAGACATAAAGCTAACCAGAGGAAACAGTTTTACATCTGAATAAAACATAGATATCATAAAAAACGTTATGGTTATTTACAAAAACTATTTTGAAAACAACAATAAAAATGCAAACTTTGACATTTAAGAGTAAGAGACAAAATCTCTATACAAACAATATCAAAACTGGACAAAAATCAGACAATAAACCAAACAAGCCTCTGCTTTGTATATAAAAATATTTGTGTAAGTATTCATGAATGTGGGTGATTTTAGGTATTCTACCTCTCCGACTCTACAGCAATGGGCCACAAGCCCATGTCCTGTAAGAGTTCTTCCTCTAGTATCAGGTCATCGCTGTACTCCGTTAAGTCCAGACGGTGAATTTCCTTTGGGGGCGTTTCTGGTTTTTCAGGTTCCTGGAGACAAAGGAAGATTTGAAATACAGTCAATCAGGTTTATTTATCTATAGCATATTTCAGCAACTAGGCAGTTGCTTTACATTAAGATGTAACCAGGTGACTCTGAACCCATTCAAACACTGAATAAATGCTTAGAACAGATAAATGTGTGGATGTGCCACAACTTCCTCCAACTGAACAGAAACAAAACCGAAGTTATTATCATTGGACCTAAGAGGAACGACTTAGAATCAACACACTGCTTCAGTTATTACAGCTGGAAACCAGTGATCAGGAATGAAATCTGGGTGTAGTGAAGGACTCTGACCTGAATATTCAGAGGCACATAAAGACAGTTACAAAGTTGGCCTTCTATCCCCTGAAGAATAAAATTTGATGGATTGATTGATTCACATCTCCCAAAACAAACCAGAGATTCCAGTCAGACAAACTGCAGTATGTTTAAGGAGCACCAAGTGTGGCTGGGTGTGAATTCACCCTTAGATATCAATTTTCTGCAGAACTTTTATGCTAATTATCAAATATAATTTGGGTCCTTAGTTATTGTTTTGCTAGTAGAAAACCAAACTATTCTACTAGTATGTTTCCTCCCTTCCTCTCCAAATATGCACATAATGATTAAAAAAAAAAACATCTCAAGAAGCAATACATATGGAGGTTAACTTGCAGCTCTCCTTTGGTAGAGAAACAAACATTACCTGCCTTCATACTGCAGCTGCTATCCAGCCCGAGATGGAAACACTTATCCCTTTATAGATTTAGCCTATATAGTTAGCAAAGAGCTTGCCAGACACTGCCTGGTAATACATACACTATCCTCTGTGGTCAGTGTCAAATAACATGAAGAATGAATTAAACATGAGGCTAGGAAAAAAGAAGAGACACTGATAAAAATGCAGACACACAAAGAGGGCCAGGCTGCTGCCTCCTTTTCCAGAGTGTACTGACAAATGTTTTATTTGACTTAAATACATTTAAATGTTGCTCAAAAATGTTGTTGGAGAGCAGCTTGGAATCTTAGATAACGGTACAATATGCTTTTTCAGACAGCTAAACATATAAACTTGTTAGCAGCTTCACAGATTTTTTTTTTGCATCTTCTCCATCTACCTTCTTAGTTCAGATTTCTGCACAAATGACTAAAACTGTTCAGGACATAAAACATGTCTTACCTTTTTCAGTTTCGTCCTGTGTTCCTCCTCCTCCTTTTTCTGTTTAGTCCAGAATTCTTCCCTCTTTAAGTAGTCCTTCAAACTCTCTGCTTCAAGATCAAAGTATTTCTTCATGCTTAAACTCTGCAAATAACAAAAAAAAAATCAGATTTATTTGTGACCACTAACTGCTGTGCATTTTATTGGGATTTTATGTGACAGACCAACACAAATTGCAGCACAATTTTGAAGTTAAAGAAAAAGGACAAAATAGTCCTGCCACACCCATGTTTCATGCTACTGTTTCGTGTTACTTTTCTTCCACAGGTTCTTTTTAAATGTAGGTCAAAGCGTTTAAGTCAGGTCTCCAACCACAGGTTCTAATTTGACATTTCTGCTGTGTTCCCAGTATAACTTGTGTCAAACATGCCTGTTAGCTTAGGTTTTGGGAAGTTTAGAATTGTGCCATCCTCTTGTGGAGAATTGAACTGTACTGTAAATTGTTCAAAGCTTAGAATATTGCTTTATAACCTAAACCTACACTAAACTTCTTCAGAACTTTATTCCTTAGCTGTCTGCTGTGTTCCTTGATCCTTTATGATGCTGTTTGGTCACTAATGTTCTCTGACACACCTCAGATCTTCACAGAGCAGCTGTATTTATGAGATTAAACCACACACAGGTGGACTCTATTTCCTAATTAGAGGACTGCTGAAGCAATTGGTTGCACTTGAGTTTAATTATTGATATCAGAGTAGAAGGGGCTGAGTACATGAGAATTTTGTTCTTCACACAACATTTTCCTTCAACTTCAAAATCATGTGTTATTGTTCATAGGGTCCTGTCAAAAAAGACAATAAAATACAAAGATTTTGTGTTTGTAAAAGTGCAAACTGTAAAAAACGTCAAATGGAAATTAATATTTTTGCATGGTTATGGTTAGGGTTAGGTAAACAATTAAAGGCTGAAGTTAGAACATGTCATGAGAAAGGTTTCTCAGACTTATTATTATAATTTTTTTTGAACAAACAAACCAGTTTAGCTCTCACCTCATGCCTGGAAGCAAGATAGAGGGCCTTTGGTATTTCAAAAATACGAAGAACCCCAAGATCATCTGCAACAGCCAGGAAGTGCTGCTTGGCTGGAGGCAGAGAACAATTTAAATAAGCAGCCTGCTGACTCACTGAACACAGAGCTAAACTTTGAGAAAATAAACAAAACATGTAGAGGTGTAATGTGACAACAGCAGTGAAAAATATATTTAAATAGTCAATTTGAAAAAGTACATGTCAACACAGGTAGGAGCTTGGGAGTGACATTCCCAGTTGTTGTGAATGGTAGTTGAGGAACACACAAATTAGCTTTCATTTGATCATTTCTGTCATTCATGCCATCAATCATGCCATGGTACCCTCTGCTTACAACCTTCCCCTTTCTCTCTGCTACGCTACAGCTTCTCCCCATCAGCAGAGTCTGTTATGAATGCCCAAGCATGCACACAAGCATGATTGCCAGCTATGAGGCCCTCCTCCTGGTTCTGATTGGTTGTTTTTGAATGGGAGCGGTGCATTTCTTCAGACAGCAACAGTAGCACAGGGAGGAGGTGGACAAGCTTAATTGTTTCTGAGATTATCTGCCTCATATTATACTGTCACAACATCATGTCAGTTTTAACAAATATATAAAAAGAAACATATATGTTTTTTAAGAAAAGTTACATATATAAGTTTTAATGTAACCGGAAGCGCGTGTGTTTTCTCACCCGTGAAACTGCAGGCTTTCATGCAGGTAATCTTGCTTTTGCTGATATGAGGGTGGAGCTGTAGTGGTTCACTGCTGTTTTTTAGCAGGTCCCATATCTCAACACTGCCATCTGTTTTTCCAATGAAGAAAACAGCCGGTCGGGACAGCGACCAGCATCCCACAGTGCACTCCTGCTCAAAGTATTGCGATGCAACCAGTGGGCCGTCCTGCATGCAGCAGTTTCAGGGAAAAAGTGAATGCAACTTTATACATTTTAACAGCAAATCTAAAGTTATTTTTTGGTAACTTGGTCAGTTATCTGTATGCTCCAAAATCCCTCTGTCAAATGCCTAAATGATGTTTAGTTGTTTAGAGTAAAATGGGGAAACAAATTACTGTAGATACAACAAATTACTGTAGATATGCAACATACAGTAAGGAAAAGCCCATTATAAATATCAAAGCCAAATATTGTTTTATAGCTTAACTGTGCTTAACTGGTATCAGAGCAAAACTGGCATATGCTCACCACATTCTGCAGATTATAATCTCAATAAAACACAAAGAACTGTTCTTCTAATGTTACAAAATTTGTAAAATTTCAATATATTAAATCAAAATTTAATATATTATATTAAATAATATGACCAATATAACCTCGTATGGTGTATGTATTTACTCTGGGCACATAATTTATGCTCAGTGGACTTGTTTTTAGTGTAGTTACCATGACTCCCTCTTTCCAAATGGCAAAGTTCCAGCCTCCTGTTGACAAAAGAATGTCTTTGAAGAATGGAGATCGCTGCACTGTGTTCACCAGCCAATGATGGCTGTTGAAACACGCGAAGGGTTTGGAACCTGGGAGCGCAGCAGCACATTATGAGAAAAGGCATGTTTTACTTGGCAGAATACTGATTGTGATTTCCAGTCTCAGTCACAATAAATTATGAAGACAAGTCACACTTCTGTAATCCTATACATTTCCTAAGGGTAATTAAATTTAGCATGGCTGCCAAAGGATAAGAGTGATTTAAAAGGGATATACAGTAGGTGTCAGATTTATTGTTATAAAACTGAAAAACAAAAGTTTAATAGTTCAGTTTATTGTGATGAATGTCTTGGTTTGATAAGAAAGTGCTTACACATGGTAAAGAATATATTGTTTAGGCCCCTTTTAAACAACCTAGAAATATGGCAGCACTCACTGTGCGGGCGCCCAGAGTCGTCGCTTTCCATTTTCCAGTCAGAGTAAATGATCTCTCCATTCTGGCAGTGAAAACATGACAGCTTATTCATCAGAGAATAAACCTACACACACCTCATAGTTTCTTAACCATTCAAAGCCAATGTTCTGTCATGATCTTAGCTTTAAAAAAAACTTCAGCAATTTTACAAAACATTGTAACGTAAACTGAAGTGAGTTTGGGAAAAAAAGACTTGCAGAAAAAAACCCTGAAAAAATACTGTTGTGGATTTGGTTTTTGAAGTTTTGACATTTTGAAGTTTTACCTCTGTCCCAACAAAAAACTTGGTATTGATGTTGTCCATCTCCTTCAGTTTTTCAGATGCAGGTATCTTGAGTTGGCTGTAGTCAAGAAGGACCTCTGTCCCCTTTATTTCTTTGTCTCTTTCTGAGTGGAAAAACAAGGTTAAAGTGTTAATCACTATTCTACCAACTAAGAGAGAGATGGCTTAGCTCCTTACAAAAACACAGAAAAAAGAGGAACAGTTTGAGTCAGTGGTGTATGCTTAATGTAAGGAAATAACAAAGATCGGATTGATGCCGTCTGCATTGTACTCTCACCATTAACAACATGATGGGAGGACAAAAGGGGGAAGATAAGGAGAGGTGTATCTGGTGAGTGGGGTGGGAAAAGAATAAGAGGAATGAAGAAAAAAGCTGGGAAAGAGGGTTCTCTAAAAAAAAAAAAGGGACTTGCTAGGGAAGCATACAACCAAATGTGTGTTATTAAGGAAAAAAGTTATTAAAAGCAGCCTTTCCCCCATTCATTTTAATCATCATGATGAGAGTAAAAATAACTAACTTTGAGTAACTTTTTAAAACCACTATCTGGCCAAAGCATTGAGATTTTTGATGACCTTACTGGTCAGAAATGTCAGAGTCGTTCAAGCCAGAAAATCTCCTTTTTTTGCTCAGCAGCTGATTTCCTGGTGCATTTCTATTGCACATTTTCAGAATTCACTTCTCCATTTAAAAATGTGTGAAGAAAACAGTAAGACTATGTTGCACCGCAGCAGAAATTGATTCAGTGCTGCCCAAGGACATGGCTGTTTAATAGTTACACAGTGACCGTGAAGCCTGCTGACAATAACGTGGCGTGTAAAATCATGCAAAGTATATCTGTTGTGCTACAAATGACTGTTAAGTGGCTCCACTTTTAGAAATAGTAGTGAATACCGGAGTCAACACAAAGACATACTTTGTCAGTAAGATAGGCAAACTCCTTAAGCTGAACCAAAATATTCATCATATTCATTAAAATCTTAATTGGTGAGTGCTTGGGTTAAGTGAAAAAAAGATGACCTTGCAGCAAATTAACTCTCCAACCAGCCAGCTACCAAAGTGGTGTTTATAGAGCCGGACCTTCGTCCAGACATAGACAGGTCTCTTCTTGACCAGCATGGACACATTCAACCTTCCTCAAGCTTTCTGAGCAAGATATTACAAAGAGCTGACAGTGAGCAAGGCCAGTGCTTTGCTACCAGAAATTAGCTTATTTTGGAAAAAAGACTCTTACTAGAGTGGTGGGAAACTCAAGGAAGACAGCCTCACCGTGCTCATCAATGAAATCAGCTTTTCAAACCAAAACAAAACAAAATCTTTGTTAATGGGAAAATATTATGTATTTTCCAGGCACATAGTGTCATTTTATAGCACAATCAAGTAACTATGTTTGGCTGTTATAAAATTCTATGTATATCAAATACGACCTAAAAGAAGTTTCACTTCATAATTTAAAGCCTGGAAATTGGGTCTCTGTCTCTTTAAGAACTCCTGATTTTTCCAAAGCTCCGCCTTCAGGGAGTCATCACAACATGGCTCCTCTATTCATCCTTAAACAATGGTTGACCAGCGCTGCTCTGAGAAGTAGCTCGTATAATGAGCTCTGCGGATGCACAGCAGGTAAACAGCAGGTGTTTGCTAATTACTGATGGCTAGTCTGAAGGAGCTAAGTGAGAAAGTTGCAGGGGAGGGATACTCTATAATGCTGAAGCCTAGACGTTTGAAAATTGTAGGACCATGGAGGAGCAGCACCTCGAAGGTGTCGCTAAGTCCAACCAGGAATTTTGAATAACTAAATGGTTGCCATAGGAGATTAAAGGATTTCTTAAAAATGCATAAAAAAATCAAAGCAACACTCCAGTTATGTTTTTGATGAGGGAAAAACATTATAACATATCATAAAGGTCAAAAAAGTTAATTTTACACAATACTGCCCCTTCAAATGTTAAATTTGTAACATTTCTAAATTTCTATGGCAAAAGTATTAAAATGAATACAAAAATGAAATATCTCTTCTTTGGCCGTACCTGTAGGAGTGATGAAATTTTCAAAGCTGAACTTGATAGGAACATATTCTCCTTTGGTATCAATCTTTGACAGTGAAACCTGACAAATGACACAAGATAAAAGATCCTTGATTCTGCATCATTCTATTACCTTTCATATTTCAATTCCTTATGGAATATAATGCATATTAAAATTAGCTTAGGTTCTACACATCACAAATTCCCAAAGCTAAATTACTCTGAACATTGGTTTCCAAGTCCTGTCCAGATGTTTGAAAGTTTCAGGAACGCTACAGGTCGTCATCGGGGTCTTATGGTCGACAGTTGGCGTGCTCTCTGTAGGTGTGTTCGAAAACTCAGCTGGAAGTCTCACGTCCCAAAAACGAAGAGTGCTATGGAGCAAAATGAGGCAAAAAGGTCAAACCTGGAAACGGACGAAAACTTAAAATCAGAAGTTCAAATTCAAACACACACATCGAGGTGGTTCCTTGAGTTCCTTTAAATCTAACTTTCAAACATTTTGTGTTTTTCAAAAAATGGACAATGTTTTATTCCTCAGGCCTACCAGTCAGGGGAGCAGGTGATGATCTGAATCGAGACTTTCTGCTTGTTCTCCACTGGTAAGCCCATCATAGTAACCTTATCAGAGAAAAAGTTACAAAATCAATGCCAAAATGTAAGCTTTGTACAAACTAAATAAAATGCAAATCGTAATTATCAGAATTTTATTTGTAAAAAAAAATTAGAAAAATCATGCATTCTTTTCCTCCTATTTCACAATTATGCTTTCTGTTTGTCTAAAATAAACAGAAAGCGAGACAGATGTGTTTGACCATGTGAAAAAGTTACTACTTTGTACAGCAAAGTAGGATGTTAATCTTTCCCCTGAGGGAACTTTGATGCTTACATTTTTCATCCATCTTGATGAATACACGACGTGAAAATGATTTATGACGATCCGCTATGTAGGTGAGGAGTAGGCGCCAACAGGAAAAAAGAAACTGCAAGGCGCATGCCAACACTTTAATAAACGTTCCTTTTTGTCATCTTGGTAGTAAGCGGCATATCCCAAAATTGACTTTGAGGAACAGTCTATATCTTCTCCGTAAATCTCTATATGCACTTACAAAAACAATGACTCTTTAGAGTTTACATTTGGTCTATTATTTACATGAAATATAATGCTATATTCACACAAAAAGAACACCCTTTTCATCAAGAGGACATTTTCTACTTATTAGCCTTACTCTAGTTTAGAACATGTCTTTATTTCAAAGTTGCCTCTAATTCTTCAACGTTGAACTTTTCTGTACCTCGAATGTTGGCGGCAGCCACTGCACGTCAGTAACCGGGGCTTTGTGGCTGCTCTCTAAGGCTGACACCGCACAGAATCGCACAATAGGAATATTCTCTCTGCTGTCGTTGAGGTCCTGGAGAGACAGCAAACACAAAAAGACACTGTACAGTAAAATCTGACAAATCAATCAAATCAGGCAGATTCTATTCAGCACAAAAGGCATTCAAAATGCTTCAGCAGGATATCAAAATACACAAAAGTCCAAAGAATTCAAATTTAATCCAAATACTTGAATGTTTTTTTTTGCTATGATATCAATATGTATGCATGGGGAAAAAAACATTCCACATGCAGCCTTCATAAAAAGAAACAAGTTAAACCAAAGTGATTTATCTGGAAGGCCGTTGGCAGATATACAGTATGTACATGTTCCATAGATCCCAACATCCAAAGTAAGTCCTTTTAACCAGCACAACTGCTATTGTTTACTCTGCAAACAGCAGAGAGAAAAGTGATCTGATTTAGCAGAACGTTATCTTGCATAAGGGGACAAACCACGGTGGTAGATGGGGAGTTGTGTAACAGCTGGCACTATGCTGTGTTGACTCAAGAGAATTAAGAGCAAACAAAGATAGAGAAAGGGAGAAGGATGTTAGGGGAGGAGTAAAGGAGAATAAAGCAGAGAGGAGAGGGATGGAGACAGCTGTTCCACTGTAGAGACCATAAAAACACACAAAGTAAATGTGGGGACCTAGTACATGTGTCTGTTTAAATACAGCAGCATCAGTGCAGTTAGCCAAAACTCACTAAGTCGGACACAATTCCAGCTACGGTGAAACGTTTGTGGATTGTTAAATGCAAAGTCTGCTCCAAGTCAGCCAATTGAAAAGCACTGCTATCAGTTACTAAGAAAATGTATACAAATGGATTAAGCTTTAGAAAAGTGGAAATAAAAAAGTTTAAAAATTTAACGCAATATTCTGGCATTTGGCAAAGTCCATATATATTTGTACTTACAAACTTGTCCGAATTTATTGATTCCCTTCTACTGCCGGGTTGTGTTGCCTGTATGAAGGTGACATGAGCAGAGATGTCCCACAACAAAACCTGAAACACGAGTTAACGAACAAAATCAGTCAGTAGAGGGCAACAGCTGAGCGTGGAACATAACACTTAAATGAGAGTAGTATTTTATAGTGGGCTAAAGAGCAGACCTGTGTGAAGAAAGAAATAATTTTGAACTTTTCAGAGTATAAGAAACAGGAAAGGTGGTACCGTAAAAAAAAAAAAAATCACCTGGCCATTTAAACAGCCCCCAACAATAATATTTGGATTGGAGGGGGAGAACTGGAATGCAAGAATGTCGTCTGGGCATTCAAGGAGAAACTGTAAAAAAAAATAATAAAAAGAGAAAAACAAAAAGATAATGTACTACAGACAAAACATAAACACTGCATTTCACAGAAACCTATGTACAGTACATTGCAAAAGTATTCATATACTTTGAATTTCTCCACATTCTGTCACATTACAGTTTAAAAGGTCAATGTACTTCACTATATGCCCATGGTATCGACGTAGGAGCTGCAGAAATTTAAAGCTCAGATGAGAGAATGTGTTAACAGGAATTCACAAGTATGGCCTTTATGGAAGAGGAGCCTGAAAATAGCCAGACAACAGAAGTCCTGTACGCAATTTGCCACATTCCAAGTACGGAATGTAGCAAACCTTCTGGTTGTCTGGTCAGATGAGATAAAAATTATATTTTTTGGAATATTTTTCTTCATGAGGGACAGGGAATGTGGTCAGAGTCTACGGGAGGATTGATTAAGCTAAACACGGCGCAATCCTGGAAGAGAGGCTGCAAAAGTCTTAAGACTTACCACCAGAGCTACAACTGAACAGCTGAAATAATAGCAAATTCATGTATTAGAATGGAAAAGTCCAGACCAGAATCTAATTGGGAACCTGTGGCAAGGTTGGAAAATAAACCATTCAGTCTTTTTGAACTTGAGCAGTTTTCAAAAGAATATGCAACGGTTCTAGGCTCCTGATGTGAAAAGCTGCAAGAACGATAAAGGAGTATGAATACTTTAGCCAGGAAGATTCAGATATCATGTGAGTTTTTATTCACTGCAGTCTTCCATCTTGTCTGTTAATGCAAGGTTTGTCTTACAATACAACAATCCATTAGCATCAACTGCATTTCATCAGATATGGGTATAAAGTTCCACACACCCCCACTTTAGCCAATGAAGTAATGGGTGACTCAAGCTCCAGAGAAGATTTACATCACACAGAAGTGGTATTACATTACTTTAGCTGCTCAGATTTATTGACTGGGAGCCTATGGTCAAATCAATAGGTGCTCTCAAATTTTCCTACAGCAAACAATAGTCCTGAATGACAAAGTGCAATTCATTCCAGCTGTTTCTCCTAAAAGCTTTTCTCCAAGAGATGTGCAAGAGATTTCTTTACTTGTGTGTTGGAGGGTTTTCTTGTTTGCTTATCACACCTGGGGACTGGAGGGGTTGGAGAAGCTGTAGAAGACAATGAGAGGAGGACTGGAGACTGCCTCTGCAAGCTCCTCGTGTCTTTTTGTCATGGCCACAGCAATTACACCTGCAGCATACACACACGCACACACACAAAAACCCCACAAATAATTACCGTATGTTTTCAGCCATCAAGATAATTAAAGCATCTTTGCATTACTTTTCTGTTCTTGATGGGAAGATAAAAGCTTAATTGCTTTAAAATGTTGCACTTTACCATGTATTGTAGGGTGCCAGTTGAGGCAACTAATTGTTTTGCTTTTAGCGAACTTCTGATCTGTGAAGACCTGATGGAGCACCAGAGTATCGGACACCTGCCCTGACCAGTCACAAGCTTCAAGCCCCGTCGCCAGAGCCTTCCAGTCATCCAGAAACACGTTTATGATCTCTTCCTGCTGCAGGGCAAACAACATCCTAAAACCAAAAAGCAACACAACTGACTGTGCTAATAGGCAATCTTATCCAATGTCACTGTAATGGGTGGGAGTTTTATATTTTCTCAAATCTAGTTGGTTGAGTCTGATTGGATGGGAAAACTGCCAATCAAAACCATTTATTTTTTACCTGGGAATCTGTGCGTTACAAAAATTCATCAGGCTCTGTTCTTTAAGAATCGTTTCTTTTTCCTCAGTGCTGAACTCTCTTGGTTCATACTGTGTGAAGGTGTCCTTTGGAACCATCCTGCAAAGCAAAACAATGTTGATAAGGAATATATACGTTGTTGTTCCAGGTAGACGTCTTTCAATCTGTTTCCGACTCAAAGGCCAGAACCTTTCAGTCTTTTTGTGCTGATTAAATCTGTTTTAAGCCCAAAGGTTCATCATATTATACCTCATTGTCTGGCAACTGTTGGTCTGTATCATGGGAACAGCCTGCACTCCACAATCAGTCAGCAGTTTCTTGATCTTGAATTTACTGTCTTCATAAGAAGTACACTCCAAGTGGCTATCCTTTGACTCTGCACAGTCGCGGTCTGAAAAACAGACCTTCGATTGAACTGCCCGGTCCACTCTTAATTTGAGGCTCAGCTGATGAGGACAAGAAGACAAAATCAATAGAATAGCAGCAAATGTATTTTATTTAACTTTACTCTGCATATGAGTTTTTTAATATTGTAATATGCCTTTTCTCTCGTCTCCTTGATAGGTTCTTCTATTTCCTTCTCGCTACCAAGAGAAATCCAAAATTGTGGTCTTTTGTCAGCCGTAAGCAGCTCTTCACCCTCTGGGGACTGGATGACAGAGACAGAATAAGACTGGGTTATGGAGTTGAAAATAAATGTTTTATAAAATCCATTAACTCGTACTGTAGTAGCAAAGTTTTGGAAACTAAAGTTGAAGCTCTTAAGAGTTTTATGATAAATTACATAATGCACCAAACATACAGTATATCGCATATGAAATATTTTTGTTATAGAATGGCAAACTGAACATGTTTTGTGAAAGTAATGAACATAAAAAAAACTGCATGCTCACTTTCAGTATTCGATCCTTGCTTTCTGGTGTCAGAACCAAGTAGAAGAACTGGCCGTAAGTGAGGTTTGAATCAAAAACCAACAACATCTCTTCCTCTGGGTATGCCTGTTCAGAACAATGACACCGAGTTCACACTAAGACATGCAAAGACATCAATGAAATGTAGGAGTTAGATTCTAAACATGGAAAAGATAATCACGCCTGATGAGACTGCATCAGCCCCTGAGGAGGCGCTAACATCTAATAAGAGTAATGTGCTAGAAGGGATTCTGGCAAAATATGAGTGAGCTTCAACCATCTCCGTTGCTCACACAATCCTTGTTTTATGATCCATCTATCGTCATAGCAGCTCCGTTTTTTTGTTTATTTGTCTGAATGACTCTTACAAGCACTGTTTGTTTCACTGGGCTGAAATCAGAAACTGCAGCTCTTCTCTTCATGTCGTCTATGATGTCGTCTTTCTTGAGCAGTTTGAAAGGGCTCTTCTCTGTGACGTCTTCATCAATACGGCAGTTGAAGAGCTCCTGAGTGGCCGACGTCAGGACCAGGGGGAAGATATCCTCAGGGTAACCTGGAGGAGAAAATTCAGAATAATTTTTTAAATCTCATTCTCTTGAAAGTTTGTTGTTGTTCACAAACCTGTAAGACAATTGAAAACAATCCAAGTGAGAGGAATAAAACTAAATCGATGTACAAAAAGAATATGAAGATTTTCTTTCATCTTAAAGCGTATAAACTGAGCATATCTAAAATTCTGATTTTTGTGCCTTATTTTTTGTATAGTGAACTTGATAATGAAAACACACATTCATATGATCTCTTGGTTCAGATTACATGAAATGAGTTAAATTGGAATTACAATGTAGAGGGCTTGAGTTTCCTTTTTCTTTTTCTTGAGCATTTACCAAAAGTTGTGTTCTGTGGAAACAATGTACAGAATGGTGTGAGCCTAGCCTACACACTTTTCCAAAATGAGTCATTGTCTGGAGAAAGAGAGAACGATTCCCTGACCTGCTAATTCCAAAAGAGTGCTAAATAAAACCCAAATGAATGAGCTCTGTTTCTTCATTTTCGCAGGTTTCACGTGTTGAGGAAGTCTTTCCTCTATAGAAATCAGTATCACCCACATACAAGTTGGTCCTAAAAAACACAAGGGCTCTGTTTTCATTTATTAAGTGGAGATCATGGTCAACTTTGAAATTTCATACAAACAAGATTCAGCTTCAAAACCCTGAACGCCCGCAATAAAGAAGAACAAACTTTGGCTGAGTGACATTGTGAAAGATTTCTCACCTACTGACTTTTTCGCAGCATGTTAGTTCAATCTGCCTTATGGATCCTTACTAAGTCACAGCAACATGACAAATAAGTCAGAAATTATAAATAAGAAGTGACTGAAAATGACAATAAAATATGGAGATTAAAAGCAAATAAAACATTTGTTCTCATGGTGTAAAATACACAAAGGAACATTTTTCTCCTTATGTTTCATATCAAATACACATATAATGCATCCAGCTATTACTGCTAAACACTGTCACCTGTAATAATACTGTTACCTTACATTAAAATACAGCTGAATGACTACTGGAAGACTTTTTTAGCTGTTGTGATTGATTTTATTTTACATGTTAGATGTCTTTGTATGCTCCTCCATATCTCAGTTGTGTCTCAGTCAAGGGAACACAGAAGTAAACAGGACTCTGCATAATAACAGTTTTCCTCCTCCTTGCGGTCTCTCTCTTCAAAGTCCTTCCACAAGGTTGCTGAGAGGACCGGGGAATGCTTAAGTAAAGCTAGAGTAACCACTTCCCAGCTGGGCGTGTCAGCCTTTTCCACTCACACCACTTAGGCTTCATGCCAAATCATTGTAGTGGAAACTCACACCCCTCATTTCAGAAAAATATGTGCCAGTCGTGGTATTTGTGTTCACAGAGAATGTTTGTTTAGGAGAAAAAAAAGAGTATGATGTACAATGTTCCTCGTACCCCAAGAGTACAATTAAATTGCATTTGTTGTCTGCTGCTGAAAATTATTCTAAATTAGGTCTCTCTTTTCTTGCTTAATTCACCAAAGGCTTGTCAGCACACAATGGCCTCTGTATTTACATCCATCTCTATGTTTCTCAGGAATTAGAACCCGAGTCTAAGCATTTCTATTGGGTTTAAGTGACCTAGAGTGTGTTGGAAATGTATTCTAATTAATGACATTTTCTTAAACTTTGTCACATTACAATCGTTAACTGTATTATTGGGATTTTATGGGACACAACTTGAAAATCGGAGTTCATAATTGTGAAAATGGTAGGAACAGAATGCATAGTTTTCACCAAATTTTAAACTGTGGCTTCTTTCTATATTTATTGCCCAGACCTATTGTTAATTGTTTTGTAGCATTATTTTTTTTTTTTTCCAGGATTTTTCCATCCATCCTTCCAATCGACTCTAAGCTTCTTCTTTGTTGCGGCTGAGAAAAAGGATGATGACAGCAGCAGATAAAGTTCAAGAGCTTTGGGTGCTTTTACAAGGTACATTGCTTGGAGTAAACAAAACATAATTGTGTGAGAAGGCCTATATCATAGCTGATCAGAAGATCTTTTAATTTCACAACTAAAAGTCAGTGCATGTAAGATTAACCACTGACGTTTGGGTTAAAACTCGGGTTTAGGTTAAGTGGAAGGCTTGGCTAAGTCCATGACGAATGTGTGAAAGTTTTAAAAAGCAAATCAATATAGGTCTGTTTCTGAGAAAGAAAAGGAATTTGGTAAAAACTGATTTTAAGGAAAAACAGAAATGGACAAAACGAAATATAGCATTATAATGAAAACAGTCATTGATCTATTTATGTAGTTAAAAAGCTTGATTTCAAGAATGAATGCAAGACTAAACTAAGATGGACTCAATGCTGAGAGAGCATGTCCAGAGACAACGCAATAGATGACATTGTAGATTCTGTGTTATCTTAAATGAACTCGAATTATCTTAAATGAACTGGCAAAATGGGGAAAAAGACTCTCAAGAGTGTTCTGTGTGAATTCTAAAGAAAAACCACACTAGCAGGTGTCAAGAGACCAGTTATAAAAATAATTTATAAGAATAAAAGATAACAAATGTTTTGTGAGATTAATATGAAGTGTGTTTTCCAAACTTCAATACAGAAGTAATGAAATTACATCTGTTTTTTTTTTTTTTTCTTTTGCAGGAAAAATTACAAGCGTACCAAAGTTCTCTTACCTAAACTTGTAGAAGGCCGACTGGCTTTGCCTGAAATGGAAATAATTCCTTCCATTAGAGATTTTAAAAGAGTAAATATACATATAGTCATGTTCAAAAAAATTACATAATGTCTTCTGATTTAGTGCCTCATAACAACATCAATAATAGAAATCTTTAAGCAGGTATTAAATATCATCATTATCTAAACCCTCACCTTTTCCTTTTCCTTTCCCTTTCCCTTTCCCTCTTCCTTTACTTGGTGATCTTTTCCTTGCCTTAGGAGCCATCCTTCTTCTTTGGATCAACAGGTTCACTGAGGATAAAGTGACATCTATCCAAAAGAGGCAGAGATTCAATCAACTATTTTGAAAATCACTGTCTATTTGTGACTGAAACTTGACTTCAGTCAGCGGGATTACGAACAAAATCAGTGTATATGCTGACATCTTGTGGAGAATCCATGAATTGCAATGAATTTATGCTCAATAGTACGTTATTTGATTTTTATTAGTTGCTTTTGGCCTTGAACAATAAACAGTCAATACATTAATACATGTTCTAAGAAATAATACTTAAACAAGGAGTAAGAGGCGGCCCTGGGAAAGTTAGGTATTAAACTGTAAGTTTGTAGCCTACAACCAGGACAAATATTTTATGAAGCGATTTATAAAATCTTAATTTTTCTTTCAGGATTCTGTGTTTTGTACATAACTCTGCTTAGGTCTCATCACCGTGTTTAAAATGAACACCAATGATTTACTTTGATGTTACTTTTAATAAATACGGAATTCTAACTGCTTTTTGCTAACAAACATTTGCAACCACACAAAAGCGCATGTAGTTTGAGACAAAGTATTAAACTGTTTTGCTCACCAGGATACTGCTGTAGCGATTCACCTCAGGTTTTGGAGACATACCGTGCGGTTTGTTTTGCCCCCCAAAAAACTGACTACCTTGAATAAATTATCTTCAGCTGCTGATAAAAAAAAATACATAGATTAAGACCAGATAATATACAAATAAATAACTCTTACCGGTGGTTTAAGCCATATATTGAACTCCTGTATCACTAAAAGTAACTGCTCGTCAGTTGTGGACTGTTTGGTTGCCCAGGGTGACAAAAGAGGGCGGAGAAACTCACTGACAGAGTGCTGCACAAGCCAATCAAGTCCCAGCTTTACAGTGACGTCAAAGCAATGTTATAAATTTACCTGGGCAAGCTTGAATTTATAGCCTCGGGAGATCAGTCATCTGTAATATGAACGCATTCATGACTCTAACACCAAACCAGATATCCTGTAAGATGCATCGTTTTTATTGACTCGAAGCTTAATCAAAGTTCGTGTAAACTGCGTTGGGTGCTTCAGAAACTGATTGAAGTGGAGAACATTGGTAAGTAAAAGATTTATTGCTTATATTTGGGAATATTACATTCATCCTTTTTTTTTCTTGGACGCTTATTTCTAAACGAGAAAACAGTGAATTAGCGGTAGAATCTGCCCAGGTCTCTTACTGGAAACTGTAATGAATTATTCATGTTCAGTTCAGATGCACCTGATCTCACGTCTTCTACACTCTGTCATTTGACAAGCAGTCCCTCGTTCATTCCTGATGGGAGAATCAGAAAGAGATGCTTAGAACAACGGGTTGATAATACGCCACGTTTTGTAAATAAATTCTTTACTCTTCTTGTAAGAAGCTAACTTATTTATTTCCTGGTGAAAGCGCCTTGCGAAAGTTGCTTTAACCTCTTCACATTTTGTTCCACCACAACAGCAAGCTTCAGTGTACTTCATTATGATTTCATACATTTAAGAGGTGAAAGAATAATTGTTCAAATTAGAAAAAGTAGGTATGCATGCATTTTTGTCTATATTTAACTTGATATGCCTAGACACATTCTGTTCCTCCAAATATTTTCATTCAGTAGTAACATTATTAGTGTTTGTAATTTTTGTGGATTTAAGGCTTGAAATAAGTCTAATTTTGATTTGGGTCTGGAAGATAAACCTTCACCCCAGATCCAAGTATTTTTCCATTAACTGTGACCTGCTTACATATCCAGGATAATATTGCCACGATCATGTCTTCCTGTTACAAACGGCGAAAGTGGCTTCTTTTGGATTTATTTGAGCAAGGACATTGTTGATGTCACTCATCCATAAGTAAAACTCTTTACAGTTTATCTCACTTCAGCTTTGGATCTCTGCAGCTCATCCAGAGTAACCAAGTAACCTCTAGACTGATTCTCTGGATAATTCTGTTCCTGCCTGGCTGCTCAGTTTAGGTGAACAGTCACAGTTTGACAGGTTTGCAGTTGTTTAATCCTCTTTCTATTTTCCGATGATGGATTGAACAATGCTGTTTGTTCACTAACATTCTCCAGCAGACCTTTACACTGAGAACACTAAAAACTAATTACACTATACATTATCTTCAATTTCACAATCAAAATAAACTACTACTGTTGGTCTTTCATTTGAAATTCTAATGGATAAGCTTCATATAATGTGAAAAGATTCAATGAATACAAAAATGTTTTTAAAGCTCTTTATAGACATTTTATAGCCTATAGAAGACAAAAAAAGGTAATAAATATGAGTGAGTAAGTATGTATGTATGGATGTATGTATGTATGGATGGATGGATACAAATTTTTATTGCAATTTGGGCTACCCAATGATAGAACAATAAAATTTTGATATTATTGATGCATATGGTAGAAAGGATATTGGTTGTTATTTACCCACATTTTCAGCACTATTTTTATTTTTCCTCATTACCTCTGCTGTCCTTGAGCTTTAGTATCTACCTCACTAAAATCTAACTTACTTGTGGGCATAAAATGCATTAAAACTTCAACTACCTGGACAAATGTGTCTATATGTTGGCATGGAGAGTTTCATGAAATATTCCGATGTACCATAATTCATCCAAGGAGTTGTTTGGGAGTGCAATATTTAACTCATAAAAATGGTGATGACGATTCTGATTCAGTATATTGTGCAGCTCTGAAACTCACTGCCTGTTTTCTGTTTCACTTTGTTTATTACCTGAGCTGACATTTTGCTTCACATTTTTATTATAGTCTGCTCTGCATATGCTTATTGCGTCCTGCTTATTTGATCACCGTTTTTAGGTGCTGCAGTTTACTGCCTTTCCTGGGGGGAAAAATCTGAATAAATTCAGTCATGGAAGAGTCCAGTGAGACTTATGATGTCCATGAGACGAACCGTCCCATTTCGTGGGAAGACCACCAGTGTCAGATCGTGGAGGAGAGAACTGAATGCCTCCAAAGGAAGATCAAGTACTACTTCATGAATCCGTGTGAGAAATACCACGCGCGGGGACGGAAACCTTGGAAACTCATGCTGCAGATTGTCAAAATTGCTATAATTACCATGCAGGTTTGTAGCTCTCTCAGATGCAATCAGAAGAATGACACTTCATCTTCATGAAATGGTTTTTGGTCATTGCAGCTGGTCTTATTCGGCCTGAGCAATCAGATGGTCGTTACTTTCAAGGAAGAAAATCTGCTGACCTTCAAGCACCTTTTCCTCAAAGATTATGTTGACGGAGGTATGGAAGCCTACGCCGTCTACAGACAAGCTGATGTTTATGATCACATCGACTACATTATTACTCAGGTGAGAGAAATTACTTGAATGAAATTCATGTGGCATTACCAGTATTTCTGCTTTTGTGATGTTAATTATTGACAGACTTTTACCACTCAAGAGCCTTATATAACATGAAAGCCTGCAGATTGTATGTCACCTCGGGACTGGACTTTGTTCACCTCATTGATCATGATTGTTCTGTTCTGTCAAATAACTTGGTTTATGTAAGATACTGAGTTTCTTCTCCACCGTACTTTGTTATCCTCCCAACCATTGCCACACTAATATGAATGGTTTACAATTGCCCATTTACAGTACGGACTTCTGCACAACAACACTGTTGGGAATCATGAATATGAGAAAAATGGCTCTTCAGACAACCCGCTGCTTCTCTGTCAGGACTTCTACAGAAATGGCAGCATCTACCCTGGAAGTGAAACCTTTGAAATCGATGCTCACGTGGATACGGGTAAACGTTGTTATTGTTGTAACTCATGATTATAAATTGGCTGCAAGCGACGATGTGCAGTAATCTTCATGACTGGTGAGGGACTGACTCCTCTGGGGTTGGATGTGAAGCTTATATTTCAACTTTGACCTCACACTTCTACTATGTGCTTAAACAGGCAAACCTAAAATTCAGTTTTGGCCTTTTTTAGCAATATATCCCAAAACTAATAAGCTCAAGATGATGAAAATATGTATTAAATCATAAAATTACCTTGAAAACAAATTAATTAAAGTTAACTACAGCTACAGGAAAGGCATTAAGCATTCATTGCAACCCCTCAGTGAAGTAGAATAAGATTGAAAAGTTAATTTATTTCTGTCATTCAATTCACAAAGTGAAACTTGTAGCTTCATTGTAAAGAGTGTTTATTTCTGATACATGTGATGAGTATGACTTACAGCTAAGGAAGAAAAATGGTTTCTCAGAAAATTAGATCATTGTATAGCCCACAGAGTCATAGTGAAGATTGCTGACTTCACTGGACAGTTTTATGGACATCCTCAGGAAAAACGGTGAGATACGAAAAGCCATTGCTAAAGAAGCTGACTGTTCAGTGTCCTAAATGCAAAATCATAGCTTTAAAGATAAGTGGAGGAAAAGCAAGAAGAATAACCACAGCGCTGCGAGAAATGTACAGCGAAGCACTTTCTAGAGATTAGCGCCTCTGGCGGATATCAGTGCATCAAAAGCCACATTGGGGAAGTTTTAGATGCATTCTGACAAGCTTTATGAAAATATTGCTTTCATTTTCAAGCAGAACACTTGACACTTTGTCACACTGTCAAAAATATCAATGGCCTCTTTATTGATCATGTAAAAGGAGCCCAGGTATTGATTGCAAATGCTATAGAGTACAAGGACATATTAATAAAAGGTCTTAAAGACACTTCATTAAAATATACTAATTAAAAATATATCTTCTCTGAAGATTTTATATTTATACTTAACTTTCTGTGAGATGGAAGTCAAATTTCTTGCTTATGTACACAAACTAGACTAATAAAGTTGATACATATTTCTGATAAAAAACCCCACAAACTTTTCATATTCAAAAACAGAATTTTGGGTTTTTTCAACTGAACCTTAATCATCAAAAGTAAGAGAAATAAATGCTCAAAATATGTCACTCTCTGTGTAATGTTAATGTGTTCTATAATATATATTTTTTCTTTTTTTGACAGTGGAAATGATTTGACCTTTTAGTGATGATGCACCTCCTTTCCAAAACAAAACAACATTATGGTTTTCCTTCCATGTAAAATATCAAAGCATTTCTCCATGACTCATGTTAAATGGGACGCTGTTGTGCAGAGACATTGTTTCTACTAACAACTAATCCAAACACAAAACGGCCGAGGTTTTGCATAACCTTTTGTGGTTTCTGGAAATGCAGACAGTTCCTGCTTCACAGTCTTGCATTGTCAGGAGCTTTTTGTTTCGCAGGCCAGAAGAAAGTGCACATCCCAAAAGAGGAATAAATACTTTGCTAGTCATTTCAGAGAAGCTCCATTTAATCTCAAAAGCATTTAATAAGTAGCCTTGCCTTTCTGAGAATGTCAGTTCTGGTTATGCACAGTAAGCAGCCTTATTTGTAATACAAGTTTCTCTCACTGAACTGTGTTAAGTAAGCTGATCCAAAAATCCTAAACATCAGACATCAAACATCTTAGAACATAAAACTGAGGAATTACCCCGAGGATTGTGTAACAGGAGCTTTCTTTTTAAACAGTGTAAAGAAGTCCTGAAAAAGAGCTCATGGGAGCATTTAAAAAAAAAAAAAGAATATGTCTAATTTACCTTCAACAATCTGAGTTGTTGCTTTGTAAATCTGGACAACATGAAACTGTTAAACTTATCAACTGGACCCACATGAGATTGAGGAAGCAAACAAGAAAAGAATCCAGTACCATCTGGACCCACTTAAGCTGGGTGCAGCTTAAGTGTTAAAGCTACACCCAGGTCAAGATAGCTTGGCAGAGAGAAAGAAAAACAAAGCTAATATGTTGAATGCATCCTAGTAGAAATGTTCTACAATGTAGAGGATCGCATTAACAATAACCCTGATGGATAATCACGTGTTTGTTCTCCCTCTGTAACAGAATGCCTTAAAATCTACCCAGTCGTTCCTGTGTCGCTACGTGACACGCCTCAAAACTTTGAACTGCATTTTAAAAGGTTGGTGATAAATGTTTGTGTCTCTTAAGTAAATAAAACATCCTTTAGCTCCCTTGTAATACGTCGTTTTTTTGTTTTTTTTTAAATCAAAGTTCATCCTGTTCTCCCTCCCAGGCTGCTCCTTGTGAAGATCACATTCACTGTCAAGGCCATTAATCTGCAAACTGTGAGATATCGAGAGCTGCCTGACTGCTACGTCTTCACTGTTATTGTATGTTTTTTTTTTTTTTTTTAACAGAAATAGTTGGCATTGGAAATACCACAAAAATTACTTAACTATATCTGTAATAATACCAAGAAAGAGTTTAATAACTTCCTGGATTTAATTAAAAATTGTGATTTTAGAAAAAATGATATTCCCTCTCACTGAGAAACATCTGTTGACAGATTACTTTTAACAATCAAGCTCACAGTGGCAGAATGAAAGTCGACCTGGAAATGGATGTGGAAATCAACGAATGCAAAGACTGGAAAGTCATTGGAGCCTGTAAGTTCACCAAGCTGAGCACACACTAGTCTACGTGGGTATTCTTTAACCTGAGACGAAAAGACTTTTAATTTTCATTTCATTCGTTTAGCTGCAAGAAAGATATACCTGACTGTGATGTTTGACTGCCTCATCGTCATAACCTGCATCACCTCCCTTGTGCTCTGCACACGCTCAGTGATCAAAGGGATTCTGCTGATGTTTGTGAGTAAAATACGTTTTACTCAATAAATTTAAATGTAAGTCGGCGTCTATTTTGTTCTGTGAAAGTTTACTCAATATACTAAAGTAAAACTGTGCTGAGAGATCAGTGCTGGTGGTTTTATTGACTTGGGATTTATGGTTCTGGTTCTGTCAGCATAAACAGGGATGCAACTTCGCGTTCATGTTTGTTTAACTAAAAACTTCCAAAGGAATGAAAGATAATTTTAAGTCATGCATGAGCTGCCTGGTTCTAATGTAACCAGGTGGGAGTGATCTATTATTTCTTAGCTTTACAGACTTCTTTGTGTTTCATGTTGTTTTAGTTTCAATGCATTTAAAAGTAGCCTGCTAATGAATGTTATTGCTGATTTTCTCATAGAGCTTAGTAAAAAAACAAAACCCTCTTTTTTTGTGTAAACAGGAGTACAGCCGTCATTGCAGAACACACTCTGGTAGAGACGTGCCGTGGTCGGACAAGCTGGAGTTTGTGAACGGCTGGTACATCCTGATCATCGTCAGCGACACGCTGACTATCATAGGCTCCATCCTCAAGATAGAGATCGAGTCTAAGGTAATGAAGACTTCTTTAGAAACTTTATGATTAACAGATTCTGCATTATCATCAGGCCAAACAGAACTTTTTTAATACTGAGGTATGCAACCTTAACTATTGCACTTTTCTCCCAGGTCTTTACAAGCTACGATGTGTGCAGCATCTTCCTTGGCACCGGCACCATGTTTGTTTGGATCGGAGTCATCCGTTACATGGGTTATTTCAAGAAGTATAATGTATGAATCTAAGTCTAATCTATCCATTGTCTACAGTACGTCTAACTTTAAAGAAGTATAATTGATAAACAACAATTACAGTAAAATTGGACCAAAATTCTAGTCACTTCTACACTGATGACTTCTTAAAATATTATTAAAAATAAAAATTGTCATTAGAAAGCCTTGATGAATAGCTTATCAAGTGTATGGTTTAATTGTGAGGCTATTTTGCAGCAGCATTGTTGAATATTTACTTCTTATAATTAATAATAAGGTCAAAAGACTTACATTGTGCAGTAAGTCTTTATTTTTCCTGTTTCAACATTCCAGGCAGTGTCTGAAGAAGCTGGTTGCCTACATGTTGTGTCCTAATTACATCATTGACTTTATTAAATCAGGGTTGCCTCAGACATCAAAGTCACACACTGCATAATGAAATAACGGGTGTTGGCATGACCTGTGGCCGTCTAGATTATGTGCATTTGTGTGTGGGTGTGTGAGGAGTGGTCTGTTTGTACAGTAAGTGTGTGTTCAATAGATGTGTGCAAGATTTGCTATAACTCCATTTTGAAAAAGAATAAATTTAGAAAATTCAGTTATTTTAGGTTTAAAATAATTTTATTTTTTTTGCCTACTTTTAGATTCTCATCGTGACGCTCCGAGCAGCTTTTCCAAATGTTATCCGTTTCATCTGTTGTGCTGGAATAATATACATAAGCTACTGTTTTTGTGGCTGGATCGTGATTGGCCCGTATCACGAAAAGGTAACGACACACTGTCGTTTATTTGGATCACTGTAAACAGAAATCTAATGCATTTGACCGTCTTTCATTCCGACCTGGAAAACTGTGACCGTTGTTTAGTTCCGGACCTTAAACACCGTGTCAGAGTGTTTGTTCTCATTGATCAACGGAGACGACATGTTCCCCACATTCAAAGAGATGACGCAGAAGAGCAGCCTGGTGTGGATTTTCAGCAGAGTCTACCTCTATACCTTTGTGTTGCTCTTCATCTACATGATCCTCAGTCTTTTCATCACAATCATCACAGACACATACGACACAGTCAAGGTACAGGCAGCAATAAGCGCACCGTTTGCAGTATTAATAATTAATACCCTGTTAGCATCTTTAAACCATAACATTCCGACACTAAAGTCTGCCCCCTTATTTTGGTTTCCTTTGTTTAGCAGCAGCAGGAGAACGGAGTCCCAATATCAGAGCTGCAGAAATTTCTCTCTGTGTGTAAAGATCTGCCAAATTCTGGAGTTTATAGACTTGAAACGAACAAGAGTTGCATCATTAGCTGCTGCATCAACAGGTAAGATCGCATATCTACATCTGTTCATTTAAAATGAATTTTCATATTCAGTTTCATTCAGAAATATCCAACCCCCACAGATTTTATAAATATATATATATGTGAAATTCCAGATATTTCTAGACTCAAACCTCTAGTCATCTTATACAATTTTGTACAAGTTAAAAAAGGGCCGATATTGGACTGATGGAAAACTTTAAATATAAAACATGGAAAAACCAGAAACTAAAAGAAAATAACAAAAAATAAAATGAAGAGCTAAAGTACAGAGTGAAGAAGGAAACAGCCAAAGAACAGATGGAAGGAACAAAAATGTAACAAATAGTGGTGGGAAGAAGTCTTTGCTTGAACAAAAAAGGATGGATGGCTGGTCCATTTAGAAAAAAGGATAAAGTGTATAAAATCTGAACTTTTTTACATATACATCCAGAATCTGCAAACCCTTTCAATACTCAAAGTCTGTACTTTTCCAGACTCTGTACAAACATTGTTTTTCTTCAACCACACAACTGTTTTTAAGGTAAAACTGAAACATAATTACGTTTTTGAGAAATCTAGAATGATCCTTTATTTGATTCAGCTCTGATTGATTTGTAAAGGTGAGCTGCAATCATAATCAAGACAACAAAGCTTCCACAACAGATTATTTCCTCACACCAAATGGGCTGTGGGAATAAGAAGATGCATTTTTTTTTAGTCGACATTCCATGAGTCTGTGGAGCTGAAAACCTGTTTGACTAAATAAAAGCTCAACATTTTTATCAAACATTAGCCGTTTAGCGAAGAGAGCCATAAAAATCGACAGCATGATCTGATAAAGGCTGCTATAAAATGTTCAGATTCCAGGGAAAATTTGGACAAGACTGAAAAGATTTGGAAAAAAATAAATAAATAATCACTATGAAGTGATGAAACCAAATCAGAACTAAATGAAATATTGGGCTGCTGCATATCTAAATCACAGCAAGACAGGCGTTTGACCAGAAGAACAGCAACCCAATGGATGAGCAGAGAGGTGGGTAAGTATTGATACAGGGCTAGTTTTCCACACCACAACAAAGGGCAGATTAACTTCCTGGATTTACACAAATCATGACATGGATGTTTTGCCATTTTCTGTTAGCACAAAAAAAACAACTCCTAAAATATGTTCCAAATGCTATTATTAAGCAAGGCTTCATCATCATCTTTCCTCATCACAACCATGTCTTAAGGAATCGGAGTTGAATGTAGATTTATATATTCATTGTAAGATTGATATCATTTTTGACAAATATAAATAAGAGTCAACTTCCAGATAAAAGCACTTCTTTAAATCACTCATCAGAAACAACATTAAGATCGGTTTTGTTTTTGTTTTTTCATTCCAGATGCAACACTCACCAAGAGAGTCTGACTTCAGAGGCATAGCAGTTTCTGAGTATTTTATACTTTAGGGATTCCTGGAATCAAATTAAATAAACTTCTAAAAAACCTGCTACAAGAACAAACTGGAGAAAGATGAACTCAAAATGATACACAAACCTGAAAACATCTTGTAAATAGAAAACATAATGATATTGTAGATATAAAAAATGTAATGCTTGTACAGTAATTATGTAACTTTGGAGAAATTCCTTTGTTGTACACAAAAATGAATCAGTGATGCTGAAATGTAAATTGAATAAGATTTTATTTCTCCGTTGTGAGGAGAAGGAATCAGTATAAAATCCATTTTCCCCCATCATTACACTGGTTAACCTGTAAGTTTGTTACAATACATAAAAGTCTTTCATTTTGTAGTAATATGACAACTCATACAATCTTTGACAGTCAGTGAAACTGAAAATCATAAAGTGATGTGCTGTAAATGGCTCCACTGCCCAGCAGCGTCACAGCATTTTGGCCTCCATTTTCCTCCAGTTTGAGCCACTGGACCGATCCCAGGGCAGCCGTCTCAAATCAAACTGGAAAATGTGTGAGGTGGGCCATGCTCCTTTCAAGTATGCTGTCAAAAACTGAAGGCTCACAAAATATTCTGTCTGTAAATAAAAAATAGATTATATTTTGACTTAGTCTGTGGCGTCTCAATGAATTGTTTTGGTGTAATCCTCCAGAGTGAGCGGGAATCACCAGGAAGTCCAGCTGATTAAAGCCAGTTTGACTCAAAATGAAGGCCACCTAAAAAAAGAAAATACTTCAAAAAAATACAATTTTTTTCCTTTTAGCCATTTCTGAAATCTTGACTCCTTCATGAGATTTTTTTCATCCAAACCGACTTTCAGGAATGTTGTCATGACAACTGAAAAGGCATGAGTTGAGCCACTTCATGGGATCTCTGCCTGTCGTCAGCCCGGTTTGCTCTGAGAGACCCTGGGTGGAGCGGCGACCCGCTGCTCTTCCATCCGGTTGGACTGGGAGCGCAGGATGAGACTGAAGAAGTCCTCGTTTGGGACAGTTGGGCCCTTAGCTTTAGAAATTGGAGCAGGGCACCGCTGATCGTTCAGCCTGGAGCCCTAGGGAGTCAACATCAGTGGTTTACTAAAAGACAACAGCTGGGTTGAAAAAGAAAAAAGTGACAGAGCCTAAATCATGTTCTGAATTCTCTAGTTTTTGTAAAACTGGAGATTTTTTCGATGATCACAAAGTAAATAAGTTTCGACTCAACTGATGAACAAAACATTTTGAAAACATCAGGGGTTAAGCTTCTGGCAAATATTTAAAACTTAAAATAAATGATAGGGCGTGCTGTGGTGGCGTAGGGGTTAGCGCAACCCGTATTTGGAGGCCTTGAGTCCTTGACGCGGCCGTCGCGGGTTCGACTCCCGGACCCAACGACATTTGCCGCATGTCTTCCCCCCTCTCCTTCCCTGTTTCCTGTCAGCCTACTATCACATAAGGGACACTAGAGCCCACAAAAGACCCCCTGGAGGGGTTAAAAATAAATAAATAAATAAAATAAATTGAGAAACCAGTTTTCAAGCACAAACTAAAGGACACAAAAATATATTGTTACCGTTAGATATCGTGTATATTGGAATGCCCACATTAAATTGAAGAAAGACATGCAGTGAGTGCTGGTTATTTCTCTGAGTGTAACATATAAAAAAAATGAGGTAATGAGCAAAAAACAAACATTTTCATTTCAACCAGCCTCCATTTCAGAGGATAAACAACCTCAGGAAGTGGATCAAACTAGCAAAAGCCATTTAAAAACCCTGACAAGTAATTCCTTTGTCTTTCTTATTTTATTAAAATCAGCATTTATTTAAATTTTATATTACATTTGTGGAATGCTTATGTAAAAAAATTGCTTACTGCATTGCTAGAAATTCATCGAAGTTGAATCTGAACATATATTCTTTCACATTAAAAGTTTTCTGTATAAATTTGCCAATCAGTGACTAGCATCTATGTCATAATTATTAATAGTGTGAATCATTTGGCATGAAAAAAGGAGATATTCCATTTGCAAGAGACAAGTGACATAACACTGAATCTATCCACCCCTCATGTTTCTCTTTACCTGGCACTTCACGAGCATGTCGAAGAAGACTTCATCTCCCTCTGGCCCGTCAGCGTTGTCCTCGAGATGGCTGTACAGGGAGGGTGCGCGAGGAGTATCTGCACTGGAGATTAGGACTGCAGGGACAACAAAAAACGTGATCATAAAGTGAAAAATGTCACCAGAAGGCTTCACTAAAATGCACCGAGCCTCTCATTTCCATCACCTTGAGATGGGGCTTGGTCTTTGCTGGAGGCGGAGGGCATATGAGGCGGGTTGCAGGTGCTGAGACGCAAGCCAGGCAACTGGTTGAGGCTGACTCGTTGGTCGTCCAGACGATGGGCCTGGGAGCTGGCCAGCAGCTCCAGGAAATGACCAGGATCCTGTGATGGAGTTTCGTGCTTTGAAATACCTAAAAACATAAAAACTGTGGCAGGTAAGTAAATACTCACTGCCTGGATAACACTGTGTGATTGAGGCGGAAAAGCAGGATAACTTAATCTACAACGAATATCTAAATGATTAATATTTCACCCAAAATACAGCATTGAGTTCAGATTAACTTACAGAGTCAAACAATATAAATTGTGCCACTCTCCTCATTGTAGGATGAAAGCAAAAAGTCTTTGGGTGGAGCATCAAACACAGGAATAATCAAGCACAACACTGAACTATTGACACGTTGCATTCATACCATATGTGCTGAAGTTGCAATGCTTTCTCTGAAGTAGGCATTACTAAAACACATCTCTTACATTTAGTGAGAAAAGAGCAACAGGAAAAATTACCCTCAGTTTTCTTTGGTGTGTATAAGATCATTCAGAATATGACTGTTCTCACATATGGTGTGAACACCCCTGAAAACGCAGGACACACTCACATTTCTCCTCAGCTACAGGTAAGGAAGAGGTAGGGGAGGGTTGGGTAGAGGAACGGTTCAAGCCATCCAGTGTACACCTTTGGTCATCCATTCGGTTTCCCTGGAAACGGGAGAGGAGGTCGAAAAAGGTGTCCTCCCCTATGGTATCGTGGGGCGTTGACTATGAAGTTAGGACAAAAAAAATCAGATTGTCTACTAAGCACTTAATCTGAAAATACATTTCTTTTGACTGGTGTGTGTTAGTGAAATCTGGGTCAATTTATTCTTTTATTTTAATTTTAGTATTAAATCAAATCCAGTTTTATTTGTATAGCATATTTCAGCAACAAGGCAGTTCAAGTGCTTTACATCATAACAAACAACAATGAAACATTAAATTTTTCCAAGTGCCATCATTTACATGTCAAAATGTTGGTTAGTGCTTCATTAATTACGGTACAGAAGCGTATTTCACCAAATCGCCACTAAAGAATACATAATAAAAATAAATCAAATTAATCCAATTATTGGATTACTAATGTGTATTCACAAAATAATCAAAAGTAATAATAAAAAAACAGTTTTTAAGGCGTACGACTTAATGCCGACAGTTTGCAAGCTTTCATTTTTACCAAATTTTATTTAATTCTTTTACAAAAACAGACTCAAAAACTTTTTAGTTTCTGCACATTTTTTTCATTAAAAAATGAGACTTTGTATTGAATTCACTTTGTATTAAGGTAGCACAATCCACATATTCTGCAACTTTAATGTTATTAAAGTACCGGTAATAGTATTTATGGTTTACAAAGCCTCAAAATAAATTGCACTAAAACTTTTCTGATATTCTGTAACAGAAATTTTTGATGGGAGTCAGAAAGGATCTTCCCACACTGTCACATTACTTCCTTTTAGTCACCCTAAAAGAAGCAGATGATCTCAGACATGTGAAACTGTCACAGAATTGGTCACAATTACTGAAAACAAGTGAAGGGTTCTAGAAATAAGCATTATGAGTCATGATGCATTTCTTCATCTGAGAAATACCTTAGACAGAGGCGAGTCTTCCTCGGAGGCCGGGTGCTCACTGAAGTTTTCCAAATGCTCTTTAGATTTGCTGTCCTTGTACTTCTTGCTTCTCAGGCGGTGGAAGAAAAAATGCTTAGTAGATGCCATGATTGTGTTGTTTTTTGACGAGCCGGTGAACAGATGCTCATCCCAGTCCTGGATAAACAAATATGATGTTTTAAAAACATATTTATCAATGCAAATTGCTTAAGTTAATCATCTGTCTTTTTCATACCTGATGTGGCTCGACTTTTTCAGTTTTAAGAGGACTCTGACTGCTCTCCACGTTTTCTGGACTCTCTTTTCTCCTCAAAGATGACTTGCATCCTAAAGCAAGAAAGAAAACGTAACCACCTAGTAAATTTGAAATATTTTCACTGTATTTTTACAAGCAGACAGAGAAAAGGTAAAATGTTTTCAGGAATAACATTCCTGGCAAATTCTCTGCTAGAAAAGCATTTGGATGTTTAAAAATGGCATTGTAAAAAATGGCATTGTTTAAAAATGGCATTGTAAAAAGCTACCAGAGAACTTTACCTGGCAGGTTGATGTAACCCTGAATGTTGTCTGCCACACCAGAGCTGTTGGTGTTGCTGTTGCTGAACATGTGATTCAGGCCGGCGTTTGCCTTCAGGTTAACAACGATCCGCAAATCGGATAAGTTCATCCTGGCGGTCATCTCGCTGCTCTTATCTCCAGTCTGCCACGTTACAAATGGAACAAAGAAAACAAGTTCCAACAAACTGCTGCTGATAAAAATATTCAACAGTTATTTCCTGCAGTTTACTTTGCAACCACTAGATGGAGATGATGCTACATAAATACAAGCATACAACTATGAAATGGGAGGTGAAGTATAAAAACACACCTCTTTGGCAATTTCCAGATGTTTTTCAGCGAAGAACATAGCGCGCTCATGATTCCCCAGGGCGGTGTGGGCATTTCCTAAGCTCCAGTACGCTCTTCCTTCTCCCACTCTGCAGGGACACAGAGGAAAACCGGCTTAGCAACTATAACTGACATTGTGCAAAAACAAGTACTCCTAATCATAAAAAACAATCTAAAATATTTGTACATGTTTTGCAGAGCAAACTAAATTCACAGTTTTTGCCTGAATGAAGTCACATTGAAGGGATCTTTTTCCAGAACGTTTAAAGGCACATTTCTATCCTCCATACATCTTTATTCTAACATTACAAATTAAGGACTGGTTTCCTACAGAAGCTTGTACTTTAATAAATCTTTAAAATACATAGTGTACGTTTGTGTACATTGTGATATATGCACCCCATTAAAGTCTTTAAAAGTCCATTTCACATCACCCTGTCTCCACTTTAGTCTTACAGGTGTTCATTGCAACACCACAAAAAATGCTCCCAGTTTAAGAACCACCTTGATCACTATTAAAGAAAGTCAAAGGAAAGTGAGCAGTAAGCAAGTGCTGATGTCGTACCGGTCATTAAGGTCCTGAGCGATGACCAGATGTTTGAGGTGAAAGTCTATGGCTCTCTCATAGTCTTGCAGCAGTGTGTAGGTGTTGCCCAGGCTGTAGCATGCCTGAGCCTCCACTGCTTTGTCCTTAAACAGTCGGGCCAGCTGCAGAGTCTTCCTGAGGGCCAGAGAGACAGGGAGGAACAAGGTCAAAGAAGGGACTAGAGTGGGAGCAGGAGAGGGATCGGTAACAGCTTTTTCATTTTTCCAAGCACTTCTCTATCAGGAGAAGAAAAATAAATCAGTCATGATAAAGAAATTGTGAACTCAAATGCATAATTTATTTCTCCCTAAAAGTGTGTGATAATCTCATCCTCCAGTGCAAATCCAACTCAGTCTTTAGTGAATAACTTTCATTTATTCGTTATACATTTTTGGATTTCACTCAACCAAAAAAAAAGGATAGTTCAATTTTTTTGTTTGAACAAAGTGTATAGTTATTTTTTGCAGTAATTCAGTTTTTTAAGAGGAATAAATTCTTTACAGTAAGTAGTTTGATTTGAAAGTCTAAAATTCTGTTTCTCAGAACATTACAAGCGGTGTTTTTTTCTTTAAATACATTTTTATCTCATCAGCAGTAAATTAAACATGCAACATTTAAAAACGAAGTAGTCTAATTTATGAAGAAAATGACTAATTATTGTAAGTTTGAAAAAGAGTCTGAAAGTGTGTACAGTTTTCTTACTTTTTGGGGTCAAATGCTGTTTTATTTTATTGGTCTAGAATGTTTTTTAGTCAATCCCAGCAATAAAAATGAGAACTCTCTCTGAAAACGTTAAGTATTTAGCCACGTTTAACGAATGGGTGTGCCCATGAGTACTTTTGAGTAAAACACTGCTGCATGTTTGTTGTCCTACTTGTCATGAAATTGAAATAAATAAAAAAAGCATGGACAATGAAAGACAAACATATTTGTGTTGTAACAAATACTTAAGATCATTTGTCAGTAAAACCCTTGTCCTTGTCCTTAAAGAAACATATTTATATTAAAGGAAGTGTATCTGGATCAGCTCCATTTGCTGGGGGGTCAAATTTGTACCATTCCTGAACTATGATTAGGGGTCAGACAAATGTACTACTAACTTGATTTTTATCCAGAGGTTTAAACAATTATTAAATTGTCTACAAAAAGATTTTAAGCTTTAAAAGCTCATTGCTGGAGAAGTGGCTGTTCGTAGAGTTTTGTGGCTAAGCGTATAAATAGAAAGTTGAGTCAAAGAAAAAAAATGTGGTAGAAAAATGTGCACAAGCAGCAGGTACAATAACAGCCTTGAAAAAATTGTCAAAAGATTTACATTAAAGAGATTTGCGGAAATGTAAAATATTAGGATTGAAGGTGGAGATAATTTCCCAAGAGCCTCCACACACATAACAAACTAAAACAGTCACAGGACTCATCTTAAGCCACTGCTAACTCAAAGATATCGTAGCCATGCTAAGTAGAAAAGGCACTAGAGTATTGCTCAGTGGTCCATCCTTCTTTCCGGAATAAAGTTAATTTAACATTTTATTGTGAAAATAAAATAAAAGCGATATTAGGTTACAGACATCTGCTTTTAGACTGGCATTAACACCGCATTGGTTGTTTTGACGTCCGTCATGGCGGAGTGCTGGAGCGTGACGTCACGTGCAAAGGGCCAGTAGTTTGATTTGCAGAACTGATCTGATCGTTTCCATAGCAACATAGCAGAAGCAAGACCTCCAGCCCCTTGTACTGCCACTGATGCTCGTCCTGCCCTTCCTGCTCACAACCAAGAAGAGGAAGAATGTCCAGGGGATTATTATGATGCATTAATCCTGGTTCTCTTTGCTCTGTGTTGTTGCTTCCCTTGGCTTACTTTTCAGTTTGGTAAAATTTTCAGTTGTCTTGTTTTCTTATGGCTTATGGCTAAGCATTGACAGAATTTAAATTTCCCGTTAGCAGGTTCTCTCCGTGCGCTCTGGCTTCCTCCCACAGTCCAAAAAGATTTCGTGCGTATTAAGTAATGGATGGATGATGGAAGTTCCAGAGTTAGTAGGAAGTGTGGAGAGTCATAGAATTCAAGATGCTACAGGTCCGTTGTGACGTTTCCTCCTCTTGCCTCTGCTGACAGCTTTATGGAAAAGGTAATTTCCTTTCTCAGAAGGACTTGGCAGAAATATCTCTACCCGGTTTTAATGACGCCGTGCTTGATTAGACAGAAACTCTTTGACCTGAACCCCACAGAAAATCTAACGAGTGTTGCGAAGAGGAAGATGAGTGACACTAGAAACAACGAAGCTGTAGCTATTAAAGCAGCCTGGGCTTCCTGATCCGTGCCACGTCGCACTGATGCCCGAAGCATAAGCAAAAGCAGCTCTGGCCCAATATCGAGCACATATACCGTTCAGTATATTGTTAGACTTTTCAGAAAGCCAAAATGTAAACGGAAAAAAAAAAAAAAAAAAAAAAAAAAAAAAAAAGAGTACAAATCTTTTTTCTGTTTTAATTTAAATCATCTTCTTGGGCAATATTTACATTTTCTGAGAATTTTAATTTGGGTTTTCATTAGTGTAGTCATTTAAATTAATATGAAAGCCACCGGTAAATGGATAGAATTGTTGAAATATATCACTATTTATTAAAGCAATTAAATTCCTTTTCTGAATTTCTGAAAAAAATAAAATAAAATTTTTGTGATATTCTGCCTGTACAGCAACACACAAACCCCCAAGTTCATCTGCCTGCTATGAGGTGAAAATAACCCTAAACCCAAGTTTTACTCACTTGTAATGATTAGCAGCCATTTCAAACTGGCCCAGGAATATGTATGCGTTCCCGAGGTTGCAGTGAGCCCTCCGCTCTGCAGATTTATCACCAAACTCTTTGGCAATAAGAAGCCGCTGGAGAACAAAACAAACATTAGGGTGCAAATTACTGTTCCGAAGTCAGGTTTTAACTAGCTCCTTATACATATTAGGATGCTTTCTTTGTGAATAAAATATAACCAAATTTAGGAAAGTATGGAGCTAAATTGAGGCTGTAAAGTTTTTCCAAAAAGTAAAAAATAAAAATAAAATCTTCAATCAGTTTTTAGTTTCACATCTTTTTTTCCTGTTTCAAAATATTTCTTTCAGTTTCAGATCGTTTTCAGTTTGAGTTTTTTTTTTATTTATTTATTTCAAAACCTTGTTTTTCCCCAGGTTTTTTTCCCCAGTTTCCAACTATTTAGTTTCAAAATAATTTTTCATCTTCATTTTATTAGTTACATTTATTTTCTTTTGAACCAACTTTATGACCCACAGGAGTGCAATATTAATCTGAACAATGAGCTAAAGCCTACCTTTTCATGAGCAGTGACAGCTCTTTCGAAGTCACCCAGGAGATAGTAGGTGTTCCCCAGATTCCCATAGGTACGACCCTGAGCTGCACGATCACCCAACTCATTCACCAGCGACAAATTGGCTCTGTATTTTAAAAAAACCACCAACAAAATTTTAATATACACAAAAAAGGTTGTTTTACAGCACATCTGTAATGCACATCGGCACATTTTACTTTTTCATGTGGAATTTAAAGTTTGTTGTGTCTTTAATACCAGCAATAGGGGAAAGCACAAAACAAGATCAGTGTCTGAAGAAATAAACATACCAGATAAGATTTTAAAGCTGCAAGAACAACACTCCCTCAACTCTTCCTTAACCAAACACACTGGGGAAAATTTAAACATATTTTTTTTGAACATGAAGATAAATCCTAAATCAACAACACAACTTTCAATTTTCCCTTAGTCCAATTATCCATTTGTTTTGGATAATTGGACGAATTATCCAAAATTAGTGGATAATTAATCCAGAAAAAAGTGGAAAGGAAGGTTTTTGTTGTTATATGATTAGAACAGACAAATTCCTAGTAGGAAAATGAATAAACTATTTTATCTGGAAACGTGCTGCTTTTAACTGGAACCACACAATGGCAATAAGTAACAACGAAGCATGTTTTTCCCTCCTCATGCAATTAAACATGGATGCTGTGGTTCTCAGCTGTATGGACTCAATAGATAACGTAGTTTTTATCGGCTAAGTGTTTTATCCAAGGTGGTATGGAAGTCTATTTTAACTGGATAGCCGCAGTACATAAAACAGCACAGTGACTGAGCAACACTCTCTGTCTGAACAAAATGTAACTAGGTCAGGGGTGGGCAATCCTGGTCCTCGAGGGCCGGTGTCCTGCAACTCTTGCAAGTCTCCCTGGTCCAACACACTTGAATCCAGCAGCTGAATCACCTCCCAAGTGCAGTCAGGTTCTCCAGAGTCCTGCTAATGACCTCATTATTTGACTCAGGTGTGTTGAAGTGGAGATGCATCTAAAAGTTGCAGGAGTCCGGCCCTCGAGGCCTGGAGTTGCCCACCCCTGAACTAGGTGATGGAAAAATTTCACAATCTTAATCACGTGGTTTTCATCATTTATAACCTTATTTAAAACAATACAACAAAGAAGCGCCTCAGTTATTGTTTAAAATTTAAAGCTAAAGGCTAACACTCGAACAATTTAAACAAAACAAATACCAAACAGTAGAGTTTATGACAACCACCTCATCATAGCCTTGTGTAACAATACACATGAATAGCAACTCACTCGTAGAACTGTGCAGCTTTCCTAAAGGCGATTCTCGCCTCCTCTGGAAACTCTCCTGGCTCCGTCCCACTCCAGCAGATGCTCTTGCCCTTGGCGTGGTAAATGTTTCCGAAATTATACAGAGCTCGAGCTTGCCCAACCTACACCACCAACAGCAGATTTTAACAGTCAGAAACCACACAGACTATAGCTGTAATTATATACTTTAAATACAGACATCAGATTTTCTTGTTTGTATCCAGACTCTGTGAAAGCTGGTCCAGAGATTTCTCCACTGGCAGATCAATGAAAAACAATGCTTTATCATAACTTTTTTTCTTTCTTTCTTTCTTTCTACTTTATGCCTATAAACACTTGTTACTTTTTAAAACTTCAAAAATGTAACACACCTTATCAAACACAGCTCTTGTGATATCCAAATGTCTTTGGCAACAAACCACAGCTTCATTATATCGTCGTAAAACCTTTAAAGTGTTTCCAAGATTTCCGCTGGCTTTAGCTTCTCCAAGTTCATCTCCAATGGTTCTGGGATAACAAACAAAAAGGAAAAAAAGGAAATTAGTTAGGGAATATCACAGACAATGCAATCAAAACTGGATGCTTAAAAATACCAAACATTGTACTTATAAAAAAGTCAAATCATTAAAGGTTTTACCTGGTTAGAGTGAGGTCATGTCGATGATACTCCAGGGCTTTATTATATTCTTGGAGGTGAAAGTAAGCATTCCCCAGTTGGCTATATATGGCGCTGAGAATTTGTAAATCCTCTGTTCCAATTTGTATGGCAGATTCGAAAAAGGAGACACCTGCACGATAGTTACCCGCCTTACAGAGTCGCTCGCCTTCAAGAGCCAGATCCAGGCAAGAGGACTCCATCCTGCAAAAACAAAAAACACAACAAATAAAAATAATAATCTGAAAACTGATCAAGAACAGTCCAGATTTAGCAACCTAATGTATAACAGACTAAATCATTCTCTTAATTTGCAGAGACCTTATGACAAAATCATGTTATGTTCAATGATTGAAACAACCAAAATATTTTATGGCATTTTGAATGATTCCTCCCAGAGGAAAACACAAGCTGTAAATCCAAAATAAGATAAAGCATTTCCTGTCTGTCATGACCGCAAAGCTGTAAAAATGCCTCAGTTACCCTGGAATGAAAATGTGTACCTTACATTTTAACCATAAACACAAAGTAAATTCAGATGTGTCTGGGAAGCAGAGTGCTATTTTTGAACCTGCTTTGGTTCTTTTTGTAGGCGTCAACCTGATATTGCACAACTGGAGGACCCAGGACCTGGAACTATACAACCCAGGACCTGGAACTATACAACCCAGGACCTGGAACTATACAACCCAATGGCGTTTTAGATTTTAAAAAAGGAATTTTAAAAAGGAAAGATTGAAAAAAAATAGAGTTCTTCTTGAAAAATAACCCCATGATCCTGACAATAATGTAGCTTTAATCAGAATTTTCACATCATCAAAAAACAGGATGCTTTTTTGTTTTAATAAAAAAGGTTTATTTAGATTAAACCTGGCAATAAAGTAAAAATATTTTCAGTTTGCAATTGATTCCTCGCTTATATAGAGCTGTGAATAAGATGAATAGCTTCACTGAGTCAAATCCACTCACATCTAGTTAAAAGCAAACATCTACCCTCAATGAATTGTGTTGAGTGTACTCTGATTATTACTTTTTTTTTTTTTTTTTTTTTTTTAATACAGGGTAACATAGCCGGCATGACAATGATCTGAAACTCACAGCCAGAGCTACTATGAAGTTTCTTCCTAGTTTGCGGAGTGGCTTAGCCCAACAGGAAATCTTTACAGGGAACTGAAACTCCGTGTTCCCCAGCAGCAGCTCCAAACCTTTCTTTGTAAAAAGGAAAACTTGAACTGGTGGTGTATTAAATACTTATCTTTCCTACTGTAAATCAGCCTGGGGCGTGAATAATTTTTGGTTTACATAAGATAAATAGTGCAGTTGGATGCAGGATATTTTTCTAGTGATCATATGATACAGCCACTGTTTGTTAACCTTAACCCTAATTGGCCCAAAGGACTGATGTCATATGAAAGTTTCCTGACCCTCCTCACACTACCTTCGGAAAGGAGCAAAAATCAAGTCGTCCAAATAAAAGTGTCAAAGCAGATAATGACTTTATGATGACAGAAAATACATAAACCTGCACAATCCTGAAAGAAACCCTGCCTGCTCTGTTTGTGTGTGAATCCAGCCGAAGTATCAGTTGTTCTCTTGTCGAGTTTCGACTTGCCCAGCTGACATACGGAGCTATGATTCGGATTAATTGGCTTAATCATCGCAGGTCTTCGAACAGCAGAGGAAACACAAGCACCAATCCAGAGTAAGCTTTAATTAATTTTAAAAAGTGACAGATTACAAAACAAAGTATCTGACTTGGGTCTTCAGAATAAAAGGGGCTTTGCTACTTTGAGTAGCATAACTGTCTCCCTGCCTTTACTTTCTCCACTTTGGATATAAACTGATTCCACACAAGCCTCCATGAAATCCAATCTGCTGTAGAAGATTAGAAGTATACTTAGTTAATCTGAAACTTTGCATTCACTCTCAACTACTAACCTACAAACCATTCTAATCACATCTGGCATTGTTGCAACCCTCTGACAAGCTTCACACAGACATGTAAACATCGCCAGGATGCTTTAACCGGTTTGTCTTACTCTGACCAACAGGAAGATCCTATTTCACCAAGATGACACACACACAGAAGCCAACACAAACTACTTGGAAGACATAAACATGCTATCAATGACACTGTGGTGCAAAACTAAAAAGATGAGTAAGTCCCAAAGATTACTTCATAACAACATCATCAAGCAGATCCAGTCATGAATGCCTGCAAAAGCAGATGAGTCAGAATCAGGAAAAGATAAAGAGCACAATTTGAATTATAATAATAGTAGTGTGTAGAGAACTAACCATTTGAATTTTTGCAATTTAAAATACATGTTGGATTAACAGATATTTCACTGAAGAGAATGACATTTGACTTTATAAGATTATGTTTAACATCGATTACATTTCCTTCTGCTATAAATCTGGAAGCTTAAAAAAATTAAAAAGTACATTTAAGATCAATTCTTCTTAGAAATCAAGTTACAGTTGCATTTGACTATTCATTCATGAGCAACACACAGATCCACATACCCATTTCCTCTTCTCATGCTGATACACTCCAGGCAGGTTGACACGACAGACATTTCAAGCTTCTTGACAACCTTGTGGAGCAAATGTTGCCCTTTCTTCATAACAACCTTCCCTTTTTCCTTTTTGCACATACACATAACGCATACAGACAAAGTATAGCACCGCGGGGTGCTAATTTTACTAAGCAAATAACAAAAAAATAAATCCTCCGCAAGAGAGCAGGATCTGCTGCTCTCTCTTTGTGCACACTGCCAAGTGGTTGTCACAGCAAAACAAAGGACTTAATCCGCTCAGGCTTCGCATCGACCTTAACAGCCCAGTGCCAGAGTCGTAGACCTCTGGCTTGGGTGAACATAGATTAACCTTATGTCGTTACCGGGCTGAAATGATTTAAAGTGAGAGCAACAGGCTCTGCTGCCATGCTTGGTTTAGTGCAAATTTCTGAAGCAATTAGGCTTAAAAAAAAAAAAAAGAAAGAAAAAAATTGAAAGTTTCTGAAGCAATTGGCCTTAAAAAAAAAAAAAAGAAAAAAAAACAGGAACCTATAGGTCTCATAGTGACCTATAGGTCCTGATAGTATGTGTAACTTCCAATTAGTCCAGATTTGATTGGTAATTTTTGCCATGTAGACTGGCTCTAGAGAAACCAAAAGCTGTCAGCTTGATGAAATCTGAAGCAGATTTAGCTGAAATAAATGATATTTCACTGTTAACCTTTTTTCCAGCATCATAATTCACATTTGCCTCCATGGTTTAGCAGCAACTTCTTAGGCCAGTTTAAGGGACACAAAAGTAAAACAACTATATGCAAGTTAAGATAAACTCCCATCTTACACAACCAGCAACTCAACTGCTGACAATCCAATGAAATCCACTTGTCTGAACTAATTAAGAAGTCTGGACTGATGCGCCCTCTGGGGCGAGCAACAATATGTTGCCTCACCAGTAGTTCTCCCATAAGATCTGGCCCAAGCCATGTGACGCTAAAGCACCACGCCAGTTGATCTTAAGCCAGGTAAATCATTCTATGACCAGGACAGAATTCCAAATAACACAAAACTGGATAAAATGGAATTAATTTAGACTGAGAAAATTAAACTTGGAGAGCAAAGTGATACTTTTAGTACAACTGTTCAAATGCTGATTGTATTTCCAGTCTGTGAGAAAGCATGAAAAATGTATGTCCATTATGCTTTATGCAAACTGCACAGAAACTCCAGAGTTGTAAGTAGATCAGCAAACACCTGGTTATGACATTGCATCACTGGAGGAACATTCAGTTACTTACAACTAGACACACAGAAAGGAATTCATTCAGAGGATAAAGGAGGTGATGGTTCACGAACTTGACGGGACTTGTAGCCATTGGTTTAAATGACTACACAATGATGCAATGCATCTTTCTGTGCAGAGAGACTACCTTCACATATCTACATAAACTACAGTGTTAGCTACGTGATGATTCTCCTCTTTCTATTAGTAATATCCCATAGTCTGTGGAATGTGGGTCAGTTGAGTTGGTAGGCTGATCAAGCGTTCTGACTCAGCCAGCCAATTCCAGTCAAACCAGATATTGGTAGCTTTGTTAATGTGGAAATGTGCCAAGTCCTGCTGAAAGTGAAATCAAAGTCTTCATAAAGCTTGACAGCACAGGGAAGCATGAGATGCTTGAAATTTTCAAGACCAAAACACAATAAACTGTTATTTTTCTTGCTTATGCACCTTTTTGTACCACTTTTCCCTTCCACTAAATTTTCCACATATATGCTTGCAGCACTCTAAACCTGCTTCCTTAGAAATTATCTTCTGTGATTATCGCTCCTTGTGAAATGAGTAACTGTCTGCTGGACTTCACTTAAATCAGCAGTCTACCCCATGACTGTGTGCCAACATTATGTCGAAACCATAACATTTCCGTTTCTATTACAACGTTTAAGAAATTATATAATGTTATAGATTTTTGTTAGACTAAATAATCAAAGTTAACACAAATAAACACTTGAAATGAATATTTCTATGTAATGAATCAATATCCAAGTCTGAATTACATTACTAAGATTAATATCATTTAGGTAAGATACAAATTATTAAGTAGTACCTGTCTTTGAATACTTTACAATTTAAAAGTAAAATTCCCTGCTGCTAAGAGATTGCATAACTTTGAATATCAGTCACAAAGAGATTTTAGAGTAAACGGTAACATATACTGCAATCAAGTGCTGCATCTCATGAAATATTTACAAAGAAGCCAGTAAAGACCTCCTGTAGTCTACTCAAAATCATTAACCAGGCAGCCAATAAGGACTCATCTTACACACACAGATAAGCTTAATTGTAAAACAAACTTCAAATATTGAGGAACCCAAAACTTCAAAGATGTGAATAGAATAAAGTTCATTAGAATCTATATATTATAAGAACATATTATGATATCCCCAACACTCTGCACTAATATAAGATTAAACATCTTCATGTTATATTTTACCTCAGTTAATCTGTAAATTATACTTTATAATTAGTATTTGTTTATTTCTGTTTCTCCACTTTGGATATAAGTGGAGAAACACACTTATATCCAAAAAAATAAATGTAACAAATTCTGCACATATTTATTTTAACATACATTAAATTATTTCAAGTTACATTTTCCTTGAATTAAGTACTCAACCTTTGCTACATCATCTTACAGATAATGCAGGTCTATTTATGAAGATTTTCAGTGTGAAGAAAATTACATGTTTTCCCATGATCAGAAAGCACAGAGGGTCTTTACATTATTTAGACGGAAAAAACATAAATCCTACCTCTGACGGAGATGATGTAAAAATTCCCTATCCTTTACATATGGCAGAGAAATGAAGCAATACATGACCAGCCAGCAGTCCTGACGGGAACCAAAGTAAATACAGGAATTCCACTTTAGGAATTCCTGTCAACCACCAACACTGAAGGAATACAAGCCTTTTTAAGAAACCTGAATCAGCAAACACCCCAACCGTGACATCCACCAGGAAACACTGACCACTGCTATCTGTGGATTCTACTGTCACTAATCTTGAAACCAGAGCTTGTGAGAAAGAGGAAAAACACACATACACACACACCCCCGCACACCCACACACACACACACGCTGCCTGACACTTTAGTCAAATGTCTGTGGTTGAAAAGCTCCCATTATTGAGAATAATTAGCCCGAAATCAATCCAAAAGCTCAAGGTAAATACTGAAAATGCACTTAAAACAGTACATGTACTTGGTAACAAATTAATCAGGATATTTTTTTGTTTGTTTGTTTTGGTGGATTCAAGTTTTGCTTCTGTTCACTGCGATTTAAAATAATGCTCACCTGCAAGACTAAGGACTGATGTTACAAGAAAATCATGCAACCTGCTACTCCTCCCGATACCGTTGAGACGTCAGAGGAAGGATTATCGCAATGCCTGCAAAATTCCACAGACCATATCAAAACAGTGCACATACCACTGCACTGAGATATGGTCTTTGCATTGCTACGCCTCCCTGTTCAATGACTCTGCTTATCCTCTGACCTCACTTACCAGCTGAAGTCTTTTCACTCAAAGAGCTGACTGCATGCTTTTCCTTTTTTGTTAGCATCACTCTGCGGGGGTTTAAACTACAGAGCAGAGCAGTTTCTGCTGAAGTCATTCAAATGCCTAATGATGAAGTCAAGTTTAAGCAATCAATAGTTTATGCAAAAATGTCCCTAAAACATTTTCACATTTATGTCATGCTACAACCACAACTGACAATATACTTTATGCAACATTATTTTGGGGTAATCAACAATCACCCTCTGCACACACATAAGCTATCCATGGTGAAACATGGTGGCAGCATCACGAGGCAGGGATGCTTTTCTGCAGCTTGGACAGGGATACATGTCAAACCTGATGTAGATGGAGCAAAGTAGATGGAAAACACAAAACAAAAAGGCTGCAAAATATTTGAAGCACAGGATTAAGCTCAACTGATTCGATGGAGAACATCTGCGAATACGAATTATACTTAAGTCTGGATTAAAACTAGGCCATTCTAAACCATGAATATTCTTTGATTTAAACAGTTCATTGGTTGTTCTGGCTGTATGTTGTCATCATCTGGCTTAAAAATTAACTCCTGCCTCATGTTGCAAAAAATATCATGCTCTAGAGGCAGAACATTGGCAGAAACACAGCCTAAAACACTTGCACGTGCAACTGCAGTGGAAAACTTGACAAATTTGTCTATAAAAATAAATACCAAATTGAAAACCATTGTTTTCCTTCCACTTGACAAATATTGGCTGCTTTGTGTTGGCCTAGCCTAGCCCAATGAAATACATTGAAATTAATGGAAATACCAAACAATTGACAGTTTCTTCAAATGGCATCTTTGTACTTCTTCGAAAACCGTCAAGTTGCTGTTATTGGAACTCTATTTTAAGACCCCTTTAATTATCTAACAACTAAAAAGAGCAAAATGTAAAGAACTGTCCAAGTGAAATCCTCTGTTAGGCATCCAAACTTCATTCACTTACATAGTTTTGATACTTAATAAAAGGCCTAATGTGGCATTCTCCACACCATAACTATTTCAGTGTGAATACGCCCAACAAGGTCCTCTTCAATTAAATGGTGCCGTTTAGGGTGCTAACCATTTTTACTTTTAGAAAAAAAAAACTGATGAGAAACCATTATTAGAGACTTTAAAACCAGTCCTACTTTGGAGAGGATGGGAATAAAAGAGAAGGAAATCCGAGTGGACATTTTTGAGTCGAAACTGTAACAGCAAACATCTCTGTATTTAAATAAAAATAACTTAACCTTAATTGCGATGTTTAAGGTTTTTGAAATGTTTGCTTAACTAGAATGAGGAAAAACTTGTAAAGCTGTTTTCCCCTGTTCAGAATTATGAATCACCGACTTTGTGGTGGTGACTGTTTGGGAAATAATGTCCTAGAAAGCTCGGAATTAGTCGGAGATTTTTTTCTTCTTTTCTTTTACATACATGCCGCGACATGTAGCTGCTCCCTGAGACGTGAAGAGAAATGTCTTAAGAACAGCCAAACTTTTCACAGGAAACAAAATAAACAAACAACGACAACCGAGGCTCAAGACACTGAAAAAGTTCCACCTACTTAAAAGGGAGATCCGCGAAGATCCCACAGGAATGTCTCCAGCTTCAAAAAAACAGATGACTCGAGTCAGAAACGTTATGAATACGTTATTTCTGATTTTCTAAAGGTTGTTTACAGTGGTCCAACTACTCACTCGTCCATCTGGGAGGAAGACTGCTACAGGGTCTCGGGAAGCAGAAATGGAAGCCCCTCCTCGCCGTTACAATCTGACTTTAATTAGGATACGATGGCTGCTGCCTTCAAGAGCTGTGGGAAGTTCTGTAATTGTTCATCCAGCGACCACACGTTTATGTTTTAAAAGTGACGTTGACGGGGAGGAGTGAGATGAGTACATTTCCACTAAGACGTCCTTCATTGCAACGACGCAGAAGTGATTAGCTGGAAACCGCACGCTCCGTTAATAGATACATTTTAACGCTCACTTCCGCCATCTGCTGTTCAAAGTTACTGTTACATTATTTCTGGTCTGTTTGCCACTTTGCAAATTTCCTGCCCGCCTTCAATATCCAGGCGTTGCCATTTCGTCGTTTCCGACCCCCATTTCTGAAATAAAACATACTATAGATGTTGTACTTTATCTTAAGTATTTTATTTAATTTTTGAGACAATAATGCACTATTATGTTAATTTTACGTTATCCGGGCCGTTTCCAACTTAGGTTATGGATGGGTGTAGTCCTTTTGCCCCTTTGCCATCTTCTGTTGTTGTAGTTTTTATACAAGGCTTTTTGAGGTACTAAAAATGTTTTTATTTATTTATTATTCAATGTTATTGCTACACAAAACGCTATTTTGACTTGTGAAGGTTGTCATGGTCACCTGTAAAACATGTTCCCTTATCTTTTCCATACATCTTGGATATGTAGGCATATGTTGTAATTATATCACAGGGAAAAAATAAGTGACATTAAATCCAACAAATATTCTTATACTAACATTAGTTACATTACTTAACATAAATATTTTCAAAATGGGATACTTACTTTTTAAAAATAAAGTAAATATTTGCATAGGTTTGCCGAAATCAAGCTAAATATTTGACCAGTTGAAATATTCAGGTCTAAAACAATATTTTTAGATGGAAAAAAAACAAAAAAAAGAGAGAATAAATCCAAACTTCTCTATTATCTTCAAGTAGTTTACTGGAGATTTATTACAATTTCTTAAAATGTGAGTAGCCATTTTTAAATTCACGTTTGAGCTGCTTTGGGAGCAACAGTACAGAAGAGAGGTCGCTTGAAGGCCACAGAGAAAAAAAATGCTTTCCTCTCATTAGCACAAATTATTACAAGCCTCCAGTGACGGGGATTGGAGCAGTTTATCGGTTCAGACTCTCAGTGGGTAAATCATACATGAGTAAATGGATTTCTGAGCAGCGAAGGACTGGTTACACTGTGGCATATCGAGCCGGACCAGGACAGGATCGAAAAGGAGATGACCCACTGGGGAAATCAGACAGGAACACCGGACTGTGTGAGGGAGAGGTCTCCGTCAAGCTCTGCCGCTTGTCACGCTTACGCCTCGGGTAGCGGAAGTTAAACGGTGGACGCCGGGCCACCAGGACTCCAATTTCCTCAGAGGATGAATCCAGAGTCCCTGTGTTCTGTTGTACTATTCTCTCAGCAGACTCACTGGAAGAAGAGAGAAGGACGGAGGGGTTTGCCACAACTGGGGGATCTGTAGGAAGAGAGGGCGTAGCTTTGGGGTCAATCAGAGCTGGCTGAGCGACATCGGGAGTCAGAGGGTCAGAGGGAATGGGCTGCAGGTCAATCAAAGGGTCATCAGGCAGAGGTGGAAAGGTTGGGATCATGGTGTCTGTGGGGAGGTCGTGAACCTGAGGTTTTACCGGTTGGACCATGTCCACGTTCTGCAGAGAAACAGATAACATTCCACTGAATTATCATATCACCAGCTTGTTCAGACATGCAGGGCGCCATGCAACATTATGTTCACTAAACAGTCACACAAACTACTGCTAAAAACAGAGCTGGTGAAAAACAAATCTGCTAAATAAATCATTTGAATCAGGCTTACCTGACCTTTCAACAATCGTCATGTAAGTCTTTCACATTTATAAGTCCCCTAAGAAACATAATGTTTGATATTTCCCAGTTTTGTTTAAAATTCACCATACATTAATAATTATTGAACGATTTATTCATACATCCTTGTGGACATTTTGGTCCTTTGTAATCTGAATGGTGCGTACTGTTGAAGTTTGAATGCGTTAAATTTCTAAGTAATTTCATGTCACATGGTTCTTTTAATATTTCTATTGCCATTTTGTTTGTAAAAAAGCTATTCAATATACATTTGTTTAATTGCAAATGAACAAATTTTGTTGAAAAATGTCGACAGACTTTCCTATTTATGCTTTCGCTTTATTTTAATCACGCTGATTACTGATTTGTATTGTTTCCAATGGAAATGACTTCTATAATGTGGTGTAAAATACAACAGAATAATAGAACATTAACTTTTTTGTTACTGTACCTGTATCTTATACATCTCACAGGACACCTGGACATCCGGGTATTTGCTCACATCTCCGTACACGGATCCTGCACAGAAACCTGCCGTCTGAGGGAAGGGGAAAAAAGACAATTTATGTTTTTAGCAGTTGTTCAAATATTTACATGGAGTGCCAGCATAATTCTAAATCCTGTCAAAGTTTTGAAGTAAGAAAAAAAAATCCTACACTGAAGCCTTTTAACAACACAAAGCTTAAAAATAGAGAATAACTTGTCATGTTAAAAAGGACAATGTCCAGGAACTGCTCAGGTGACAACAAATGAGATACAAACTGAAGCTTTGGCAACATTAATTACCTTCAAAATGTTAGGAGAGTTGACAGCATTATTTACTCTCTGGAACAATTTTGTTTAATCTATTCATAGAACACAGCAAATTCATTCTTTGTTGGGTGTCTACTTGTTATGTGTTAGTTCGCTTATTTATTATTATTGTTAATTTTAGACTGAGGTTGTAGAATGTTTTGCTAGGAATAACAGCACCTTGTACATTTGTTTGCTCACCTAACAATTTCACACTGAGAAAACTGACTGAAAACTCTAAAAAGGATCTAACTAATGCAGAAACAAGAAAAATATATTTTATTGTATCTGCATTAGTTAAAAAGCATGTTTTCTTGTCTTTCCATTTTTGGAGATTGGTGGTATATATTTAATATTTTCCAGCAGGGTAATCTCTGAGGATTGTAAAAAAAATATATGTGAAAATAAACATAAAAATAATATACTTTAGTCACAGATGTTACTAATGGAGCGACCCCTTGACGTTTGACCGGGTTAATGCCTGCTGAAGTACCTGTGTGTCTGATTTGAGAGTCAGTCGCTGGCAGGTCCCTCTCTCCGTAAATCCCTCTGGACACTGCTGGACCGTGTACTCCACAAACACAGCTTTTTTTGGCACATTCTGTGTAATAAAATGATGTGACAAACTGCACAAATACATTCACAAGTACTGCCAGCCGGAGAGCCGTTGTATTTTTATGTGAAATGTCCTGTAATGACCATCATTGGCCATAACCCTTTAGTTTTCATCCCACAGCTACACCGCCATTTACCACGAGAGGCAATATACAAAGATTTAGTTTACAAAGAAACTATTCTGTTCTGTATTTGCTCCACAAACATAAGCTGGCCAAGCCATAAAGGCATAAAAAAAATCTTCATTGATCCTTTGAAGCCTTGTGCTTCCATTGCATTATAGTTATTGCTGAGTGGTAATGGTTTTCAACTGGCCCAAAGAAGCTAAAACCTGCCCTATAATGTCTGCCCAAACACACCCAAAGATTAATCTTCTGTGTAGTTTCCCCATAAAACTAACACTCAATACATTGTTGAGCAATGAATTCAGGAGCAGAGACTCGTTTCCTGCCAGCATTAACCACTGCGGTACCTGAGCCGCAGCTCGGGTGACCCGTTTCACGCCAAGCCCAGCGCCCAGAGTGGACTGCCTCTTATAGGCCTCCAGAGTGATCCCTGCGGTGTCCATGGCCAACGGGCTGTCTACGGAGAGCAGGACGGGACACGTTGGACAAGTCTGCAGTAGCTTCTCTGGAGGATCTGCAGCGACAAGAGCTTGCCTGAGTGATCTTGTGCACATCCAGTAGATCTAACAATAGGGTTTATTGATCTATAAAGATATGGGTTAAAACACAAGCTAGAGCTTATAGAAAAAAATTGTGAAATTAAAATAAAAAAATTAAAATAAGGACAATTTTTGAAATCAGCTTTAAATTAGTGGATTATGTTTTGATCACAACTGATTTAGAAAGACAAACATTTGGCGCAATTTTCTTTAGTCTGCAAGTTGATTTTTTTCTTCATGTTTACATCTTTAAGTGTCAGAATAAATATTTGGGGAGAATAAAAAAGCAATATTTACACCACTATTTTAACTGTAGTTCCAATTTTTACTGGGTTTGTAGTGAGTATTACAGTTTTTTTTTATATTAGCACTAGCTGAAGCTTTAGCAACACAGTTTATATGGCACAAAGAGCAGCCATTCAACGCATAACAAGGCTATGTATTTAATTTTTTTAATATGTTGATATGCCACTGTAATATGCTCATTGTGTTTAATAATATGAAGCTTTACCTGGCACAAGAGCGCAGTCATAGCTGTAGAGGTAGGAGAAACCCTCAGGTGTGTGCAGAATGGTGGTGTTGCAGTTACCTGAGATTTGCTGAAAGAAATCAGAAAGACAAGTTCTCTGGTTTAATCACTCAGTCATAAATGCTTTGAATGTTTAATATAAAAAATATCTCCAAAAATGAACCTAGATTGGCATCAAAGCAGAACAAATGTCTTCATGACTCAAGCCAATTAAGTTTAAAGTTCCCTTGTCACTCGTGCTTGTTATGACCCCAAGATGACCTCAAGGTCTAAGGGAACACTACGTTCTCTGGTAACATAGTGACCAGAGAAACAAGTGAAATTTAAAAAGGATTTATTACAAAAAAAGAAGGTTTCACAAAACCAAAACACAATATAACTTGTGAAGAATAGGACTAAAATAAACTAAAGAACGCTAAGTGAAAAATTAAATGACAAAATGCAGAAACAAGTCTAAAGTAGCTCAAAATAACCCAAAAGAAAAAGGAACACAAAGGGAGCACCAAGCCTCGCAAACATGAGCTCCTAGCTTGAGTAAAATCAAGCTAGAGCAGAGTCAAACTGCTTAGCAGGAAAAGCAGAAACAAAATATTTCAAGCAGGAAAAGAAGAAGTCCAAAAACATGAGATGTATAGCTCAAATGCAAATATTTGTATTTGAACAAAGCATTCGTGTGTTTGTGTGTCCTACTGTTTCCATGAAGGGTCTGACGTCACAACGCTTCCACGGTTTTGGACTCCCGATGTGACATTTGGTCTCCAGGACATCCAGGTCCAGGTAATACACATTACCTCCTGGTCCCTGTTATTCACAATGCAAACACAAGTCGCAGATTACATGAGCCACTGACTTTTTCTGACCACTGTAACATCTGGCAAAAGCTGAGTGTATAGTTCACATAGATGGAAACTGTCATATATGCTGTACATTGTATGATATTGATTTTAGCCATAGCCCTGAAAATAAAATGATTACTTTTAGGTTAGAAGGTTAAATAATATCTGTTAAAACCTAATTGATTTCACAGTTAGTTCTTAGACTTCAGCAGCAGAGCGTAAAGTTCATAAAACCGCTTTGCAGAGGCAGGTGTGTACTGAAATGACCTGGACTTTATTAATAGTTACTCCAGTCCTACTGACCATCTTTTATTAGGCTTCAAAGGAATTTTATTTGAACAAATATTAAAAGTGAGATTCGTCAGAGGAAACTGATTATAGCAAAGCATAAACAGCAAATATTTCCTGTTGTTTTTAGCTACAGATGTCCCATTACTGTTTCTTTTATTAGGCCCAGAGCAGCAAAACCACTGCAAAAGCCTATTGGACATATTTATACTATAGTACTTTTTGTGTGTAGCTGAAGAACTTCCCACTAGTTGTTGATGTTTTTGCTGACCTGACCTGAGCGTGCAGGTAGACATTGGCGATGCGGTTGAGGGCAAACTTGTAGCCTTCGGTGCGATCCTCGTTGATGTAAGTGACAGCCAGGCGAGAAAGCTTCTCCACAGCTTTGTCGTTACAGGGAACTGGAGCGAGCTCGATGGGCATCAGCAGAAAACCCTCCCCGTTCACATGGAAAGTGTGAAGAGACATGAGCGATATTAGCAGCAAAAATGTGCAGATGTCCATGGCCACAGAGGTACGGACGGAAAGCTAACGGTTCTGAACTGACGTTTGTTCTTCTGTGTTTGCCTTCCAGCCAGAAAGTGACTTTTGGAATCAAAAACAGAACACTGAAAAAAAGCCAAGGACAATGTTTGTTTGAGAACAGAGGGGCTGATATATGTGAATGAATATCTAAGTGGTACTTTTAACCCCTGGTGCACGGATGGAGCAAAGGTCAAAACTGTCACTGAGCTCAATTTGCAATTAAAGGGCTGTGAAAATGTTTTTGATCCCTTATTTTGTTTTACTAAGCTCAGATCATCAAGTTTTAATATTATACAAAACTTGATGTTTTACTTTCCAGACAATTGTGCCTCCATGCAAAGAAGTGTTTGTCCCTTAAAGCTTGTTCCTGTTGTTCTAGCCCTGGTGGAAACAACTTATAAAAAGAATTTGTGATAACTGCAATGAGTCTGTTTTTTTTTTGGATCTCTGCTCTTTATAAAAATATATGGTAATTTAGCCACATCAGAGGGTTTCCACCATGAATTTCTTCTCTAAGATCATACCACAGCATTTTAATTACATTAGAGTGCTGACTTTATTTTGACCAAAAACAAAACCGTTTAAGTTTTATTTGAGCTAAAGGAAATTAACTGATGACGAGAAAATGTCTTTCAGGGTTTTCCATCAATTACAGCGAGTTTCCCAAGCAGCACTGCAGCCTCAGACCACCACAGTACTGCTGGGATGATCACTTTTCTCTGAAAATCTGCATTTCCTTGAGACGTACTGAAAAGTCATTATGATCATCAAAAGGTTTTTTGGGCTACTTTGTTTCTCACTCTCTCTTGCTGTGAAAAGGTAAGCCCGCAGTTGTTTTGTAACGTCCTGAATTAGTAGTTGATGCATATTTGGATTGCTTTTAGTACACCCGCCCTACCTGGGAAATTTCACCACTGTTTATTTTTCTCCATCTGTGGATAATAGCTCTCGCTCTGATTCACAAGAACCTAAATCTTTAAAGTTGGTGTTGTAACTCTTTTCAGACTGAAGGATGTGAGTGAAGTTGTTTCTTGTCTGATCTCGAATATAATCTTGAATTCCTTTCTTGGTTTCTGTGTTACTTTTTGATTTTCTGATTTTCTCCATGTTGTCAGACAGGCTGAAGAGACTTCTTGAATATATAGATCTGGCAACAAGACTCAATGTGGCTACTAAAACCAATCATCTTTATGAAAATCTGTCTAATAGCAAATAATTCATCATCTACAAAACTAGAATTTTAGTTTGGATGCTATTTTTCATTGAAAATCAATATTTTAATATTTACCTAGGTTAACTGTATCACATTTATTTATTATCTAAAACATGTAAAAAGTGAGAAAAACTGAGGAAATTTATGAAGTGTATGCTTCAGATCCTGTTGAACTGCAGAATCTGACCATCTGTGGAGATCTAGACGAGTAAAGTATTTTATGTATTCATGTTTTCATTTATCAACTAAATACATTCCATTATCTGCATCTTAAAATAATGCAGTTTGAGCAAACCCTTGAAATTTTGTGTTTTCATCATTTTCTATGTGGGTTAATTCCCTGGCAGTCCGCCAGTCTCTCATTCCCATCTTTCATTCTCTCCCTTCTAAGACTAAAACAAATAAAATCAAAATTAAAATTAGATCATAAAACTACAAACCTGAATCTCAAAAGCAATATTCACTTTTACACCTGAGAAATAAACAGATACTTTTTAATCAGCTTAGTTTTTGATTAGCAATTAGCACGACACAATTTGTCCGTCAGCAAAATTGTATATCTTATAAATGAATTGTCCTGAGTAGAGTTATGGTAATAAGCTTGCTCAGTTAATTATGTTTGCTTGTTTATTTACTTTAGTGATCATCCAGTACTTTAACAGTAAGTAGACAGATTTGAATTAAGAGACGTTTCTTCCTGTAATCCTTAGCAGGCAAGTTTGTTTATTTTTTTTTAACACATCAAAAGTTTTTCAAAAAAATAAAGAATACACCCTTGCAAAAAAAATCCCATGAAAATCCCATGTAAAATCATGGGATTTTCATGGGATTTTCTTGTAAGGGCAGAATCTCCTCTTTTTGTTTTTATCACATTCATAACTTTCTTGGAAGATTAGGAATTTATCTTCAGATGAAAGTCATTTCATTGATAAGGCAAGGTTGATATTTTGGTTACAAACAATACAAATTATTCACTCAGGCTGCTAGTTTGTCCAGGAACCAAGACGATTTGAACTGTGCTCCAGTTTTAGAGGTTGCAATGTTACCAGTGCACCAGTAGGAGTCACTGTGCTCTTGCTATGATGTTCTGAGTTCTGTTGTTCCAACCTGAAGAACTAAGTTAAACATTGACCAACATCTTGAGATTAAATGAATTCCTATTTGAGTCCTGCTTACATCTTGTCACTCTGAATTAACTTAAGCATTTTAAAACAGAAATCAATACAAAAATATTTAAATTGAACTTACAAACATTTATTGTCTTTGTTGTTCTAAGCAAGTATTTACTAAAAAAAAAAAATCTGTTTATATAAATTGATTTTGAAATAATTCAGAATGTAAATTCTGTTTTATCATCAGACATGTTCTTTGTTTTTCAGAAATTCAACATGAAATGGGAAAGCAGGCTTGGCTGTCTGTTGTGGGTGGGGTTCACACATTGGAACCAGTCAGATTTTATTTCCACCGTTTTTGACAGATCGGTTAATGTCTGTAACAGCAGCTCAGACTCAGAGCAGACTGGCAAACACAAACACAGTCTCTCTCTTCGTCATCCTCTCCCACACACGCGTTTAATTCATCACAGTTTTGAGACGAGATGAGAGAAAGTGCAGCAATTTGACTAAATATCTATTAGCTATGAGAAGGGTGCTTAACCCATTCACATGTAACTTTCTGTTTGACTGCATAAACTTTAAGCTTTTGAAAAAAAAATGCTTTCCTGACTCTTCAGTAGTGCATCGTTGCAAAATGCACATCTTCACACAGGTGTCAGAAATTTTGCTGTGCATGCAATCTCTACAAAACAAAAACCTTTTGCAGCAGCACCGACATCGTGTTGTGTTTTTAACGAGGCAGTAGATCGACAGAGGCTGCATTTATAATACTCTGAAGTGCTGGGTGATCTGGGTTTGAAGGGCTAATATGAAGAGAATCAGAGCAACATTAGAATATGATGACAATAAGAAATAAGGTGAACTGTGTAAGGACGATTATTTGGAGACAAGCATCAAGTCCTGAATAGAAGAAAACAAAACAACAAAAACATCGAGGAGGAGAGGGAGTCTATGGAGGAGAATGGAAAATAAAGACAGATTTGTGCAGCAGGTAGGAATTTATGGACAGAGCAACACAGGGAAGAAAGATCCAGATGTGAAGTCCTTCTTTTGAGCTGCAGTCTAAAATAAATAGTAAATTCAAGTTAAATTGTATCCTTGCATATTAGTATTAAGCTGTGTGCCTGCAAACTGTTTACAAAGGGTGTGAGAAAGTCTTATTTTTTGTCTCACTTCTTTACATTTTTTTCTGAAAGTAAAACATCTTTTGGGTCATTATTATTACTGCCTAATTTAATAATTCAATGTATAGTACATTTAATAATTCAATCACAGAGTATACCTTAATATGCATTAATACACACAGTGGAAACTGTTTCAACATTTCCACAGAAGCTAACATCTACAGTCTTCCTTGTCTATGCTCTGCTTAGCGGTACAGCCAATCAGAACTAAGAAAATAAATGGCTCTCCTGGATTGGCTGCTTTTCAAACCCCAGCCATATGCATGTTAAGTAGAATTGAGTCTCGGTATTTCAGCCTCCTAATCTGTGTTTTCTATTGAATTAAAAAAAAAAAACTGTGAATGAGTGAATTTGCAAATAAGTTGGAGTTACGTTTCACAGAAAAATACTGAAGTGCAATAAAATGGAGGTCCACTGTTTTTAATTTGACCAACATGTTTCTTTGGACTGGAAGTAGCAGCAGCATTTTGAAGAGGTCCAGGATGAGTCCTGAGTTAAATATGAGAGAGAATCTGCAGAGGGAGCTAAAAATTAGGGTAAAGAAAAACCCTGAATGTTTTTTTCCGTAAAAACATTTGATGTGGTTTCATCTGTGCCATTACATCTTTTAACCTTCGTTTGAAATAAGTAAACATCTATATAAACACTTACTTACTGTACAGTCCACATTCCAACCACATTTCTCTGTTATTTATAGCAAATTCAAAAGTGTCTCTTTTATATATTTTCACAGAAATTCTTATAGTCAAGATGAAAATATCAAAAACAATTACACTTGACTGAATGCCAGCTTTACATGAATCTGGATTTTGCTGCTTTCACTCTTTTGCTATTATATTTGCATGATTTAACAATAAGCAACAGGAACAAAAATAGCAGCATTTTCTCAAAGCAAACAAGGTTTCTCATTGAAGTCTTGCTTGGGATCAGTGAGGTGATGTGTGGGTTTTCACAGTCTAAATTGACCTTTTAAATTGCCCTATATTATGAAGATGTGTTTTCATTGTGGCTGTGTTCTGTGCAGAGTGTGAACACGATATAGTGTGTAAGGGAGGAAAATGCTGCTATGAGATGAATAAATTCTAGAGAACCATTTCTCCTACTTCAAATAATAAAATTAGTTACTAAAAATAAAATAAATTGGATTGAGCTAGAGTTAACTGTTGTTTACTTGACCCCAATGAATTAGGCTTTTAATGCACACAATACACACTGAACATCATATTCACATGTGGAGAGTTCTCTTTCCATGCATCTGTCCCGCGATAATCCGTTTTCCTTAATCCATTTCATATATTCACTGAACCAGGTTCACCTCTCAGCAGAGGCTGGAGAAGGGAGGCAGAGATACTGGCTCAGCAGAACAAATTCTACTAATATCAGAAGAAGAAGAAGGAGAAAAAAGAGCTGCCTCAGTGTTGTGCGTCTTTGTGTGTTTTCATACAAGGGGAACGGGAATTGGTGTTTGTGTGCGCGCCTGACTGTACAGAACCACAAATTCATGCGTCAGTGTTACCGGGAGCCAGCTGTGCTGCAGCAGAAAGCGGGGAGAATCTGTGGGGGAGAGATAAGAACGGAGAGGCTGCACCGGGGGCCTGCTCTACCAGCACAACGCCAGACCAAAGTTAGACAAACCTCCTTTGATGTGAGCACAGAATAATCTCCCCCCTTCTGCTCGCTGAGCTGAGATGCCATGCTGCAGCGATGCCCAGGCGCAGATATGAGGGGGCCGGCGCCGTTCACTTTGTACTGCGACGCGCCCGGGGTGGGAGGGGAGACAACAAGAAGAAAATAGAACAGGAGTGATGAGGGGGTGACTTCCATTCTGATGGAGTCAAACATACTGCTAAAGGAAGTTGCATTGAAGTGTTATGCTAACACATGGATTCTTTCACAGTTGAAAAACGAATCAACCAGGGAAAAGGAGCTAAAAAAAAAAAAACTATCAGTTCTTTCCAACATGATGATAATGGATCAGCACTTTTTTATTACATGGAAAAACAGTGTTTAGTTTTTTTTGTTCATGGATGGTTTTGACTATTTCTTAATTCTACTTGTTAACAAAAACTGCGTTTCCGTTGACCAAATAATTGTTTAACATTTTGAAAATAACGTTGCTCAATTGAAACACACCAATTTTGAAAAAAAGCGCTTGCATTTTGATAAAAAAAAGTTTTGGCACTAGGATGAGGTGGGTTTTTTTGGTGACATCAAAATTGGTTTATTTTGTAAAATTGGAATGGAAACATTTTCATATCACATGAGTCACATGATCAATAACCAGATGTTGCCACTGGCACAAACCAAGAAGAAGAGGACAGGAAGTAGTTGGACTATCATGAAATAGAATGTTTGATAAAAAAAAAAAAGGTCTGGCTCCCAAGAATGAAAATATACAGACACCAAAAACTTTCTGGTAAGTTAAATCAGTGTTTTCATTGTTAGATGATTTTAGCTGATATTGACTGAATGCACTGCTAGATTGCTTTTGTTTTTAAAGAGCACCTCTTGATATTTATTCAGGAAAGAAAAGATAAAAAAAAAACATTTTTAACAGCACATTTACAATAAAAAACACTATTTTGGTCCTAATGTGACATTATCATTTCCTTGTCCATCTCATAGAGATTTTCATGGGTAATTAGAGCAAAATCATAGAAGCTCTTTAAGCTTTTATCTGTGCTGAATCATTTTCTTCATCTTTATCTTGTGTGCTTTCATTAATATACAATTTGTCTTTCCTCTTGCATTTCAGATGACTTCCAGTCGCTGTCTCTGCTTTTCTTTCATATGTGTTTTTAATCTTAATAATTACATTCTGCTTTAAGACGTGATGACATTAGAAAAGAAAGAACGAAGAACAGACCTAATTAGTTTAAATTTTCCCTCTGGAAGCTTCTTTCTGACTCATTCTGTGTTGAAAGATCTGGACTTTGTTTCTATTCTAAAACATTTCATGGAACTAGTCAAAGGATAAGCTCTTGTAATGCAGATCTCACAGCTGCATTTATCACCACAGTGATCCAAAAGCCAATTCTTCTTAGAGTGAAAGTGAGTTTTGTGCTTCTTTAAATGTAACTATTGAGTGAGAAACTCTTTATACACCACCTGGTCAAAAAAGGCACTTAAAAATAGATCATACACTCTAATATTTTTTTAACCACCTTTAACTTTAATTGCTGTGGCACTGTGTCGATTTGTCGGCACAGTGCAAAGTCACAATGTATTTGTGTGACTATACACAAATGTATTTCCATCCAGTGGTGCATCAATTTTGATCATGGTTATTCAAGGGGCTTTTTTTTTTGACCACATAAAGGTCCCCACTACCGTTCCAGTTTTTAAAGATGCATTGGACAGTTCTCATCACAATCTTCTGGAATTTCTGGAATCTCCTAATATTTAATGTTTTCTTGCTTGATTCTACCTTGTGCAGATTTCCATGACCACTGAAGTAAAGAATGGACATTTACCTATCTGTGTCTGCAATGAATCTATTTATTAGTTCAACGTTTTGTATTGATTACTGAAATACACAAACATTTTAATGACTTTTCTAATTTAGTGAGATACATCTGTGTTTGCGTCAACAAATATGGAACAAAAATCACTGCTGCCAATAATTCTCAATGTTCTCCATATAGTATTCCTGGACCCGTGTTTATCTGATTAATGTGTGTCAGCTTTTCAAACCCCATGTTGTTCACTGCAGATTGTACTGAAGATTTCTGTCCACTGTCGCCACATGCATGCTCAGGAAGTGAACAAAGTGATTGCTGCAAAGTTAATAGCACAACAGTTTTGCAATTGTCTAATAATTGGGCTGATTTCCGTTTATAAACTGAATGCATTCACTCTATAGACATTTGTTGTAAAGTTGTGCTATAATATCAAACCGAATTAAAAAGAGTTTTATATGCTGTGTCATGAGCGTCACGAGTTCTTATTGCCATTTTTCTAGAACGATGTGGCATGTTCACATAAACTGACATGATTTCTGCAAATTTGTCAACAGCACAGTCATGCCGCAAATCTCTTGTTCTGTCACATCCCACACAAGACTTAGGAGGCCACTAAAGGGCACTTATGTCTATGTTTATGAAACCAATCTGAGTCGACTTTTACTGTGGGACCTGCAGGAAGCAGCTGTAATAGCAAAAGCAGTCATAAGAGTGAAGCAAATGGACAGTGAAATGTGTGGCGTTTGCACCAAACTCAACGCTACTAAAGAGCACCAACTGATGCATGACCAATGCCCAGCAGCAGAGTTCTGGTCCATGGGTTCACACCAGATCCATGCGCTATCATCTAACACCTGAGCTAAGGTTGCATTCTGAGCTATCAGCTGATCAGTTGATGTAACTGTATATTTCTGTACTTAGCTGACATGGCCAGAATGTCAGGTGGTATTTTGCTGATGTAGCCAAAGGTTTCAAAGTATTTTAGTGTCATGGATTATTTTCTGATCACACTGACAATAAGAAAACTTAATGCGGGTGTCAGAGTAAGGCTTTTTAAGGTTTATTTGGAGTTGATACATTAGTTTTATGGTAGATTAGCTTATTCTTTTTTTAAAAAAAAACCTTCACAGTAAAAGAAAGGTAAAAATAAATATTTTCCAGTGCTTTCGAGAAATTCAGACTAACCATCCAGCCATCCATCCATCCATCCATTTTCTGTACACCCTTGTCCCTAATGGGGTCGGGAGGGTTGCTGGTGCCCATCTCCAGCTACGTTCCAGGCGGGAGGCGGGGTACGCCCTGGACAGGTCTCAGACTAACCATTTTAGAACTAAAACATATCTCATCTTTCTGATATCTCTTACAAAGCTAGCTCAACCAATAAAAAACAAAACTTACAGATCTTTCATACAGTAAACAGAACAAGGAGCATGGACAGAGAAATTAGGAAAGAAACAATGAAGAACCAGGAATTTAAATATTGGGGCAGGGATAGAAAATTGAAAAAAGAACCAAATAAACTAATTAGAGGCAATGAGAAACGGCTATGTAAGCAAGAGAGAGACTGATCAACACTAAGAGAGCTGAACAAAGAGTCAAAGTATCTGCAAACCAAAGGGACAAGACATGAAAATAATCTAAGCAAAATTAAGTCTGAACACAAGAATAAACTAAGAAACTAAATGCAAAGAAATAAATATTACACCATCATGAAATAGCAAAAAGGGCAAATTGATCAAAACCATTTCCAACTGAATTTTCCGAGAAGCTTACATGAAATAATTTCCTTCTAATTTTAAGGTTTACACTCTAATGTACCTCCAATAAAATTGTGAAATATTCAAGTCTCTTAAAAAAAAATAGCTCGGTTGTTACTGGTTCGCCTGACATACGGTGATTTTTTGAAAAACATTTTTTGCAGATATTTTCTTTTTTACATTTCACACAAAATAAAGTGATTTTGTCATGTGCATTTTAAAAAAGCAACAAAAGCCCTACACCTGTGTTTGTGTTATGAAAAAAAAAAAAAAAACTTAGAACAGAATGAAAGCAGTGGTCAAAGTAAAACATCAGGGGTCTCATTTTGGACTCATGTTTCCCAGACAACATTGTGTAACCATCTGTATTCAGACACATCTCCGCTGGTCACGAATCATAAAGATCCCTAAGCTGTTTGCAGATACACATACCATTTAATTTTGATAAAAATCAAAATATTACACAGGTCTCCAAAGATAATTCCACCCTACATTTTGTTGGACGGCATGGCTTCAATTTGACTTCCTGAACAGTGCTATCTCAGGGTGTAATAAAGAAATCCAGAGCCAGAATGACGACGCACAGTGTGAGAGAGCGGCTCAATCACAAGATGTGATTGAAGTGAATGTGTGGTGTTTCAAACTTCAGCTGCCATGATGCATTGCCCACTCTTCATGTTGCCTCCTTGACCAACTGTAAAATGTATCACAGCTACCTGCCTCCCTGCTGGAGGTCAGCGCCAAAAAAAAAAAAAAAAAAGATTATTTTGCTGTAATAGTGATGCTGTTTGGAAATGTCATAACCTTCTCTTGCTTCTGGGTGTGCATATATTTGTATTTAAATGTGTTTGTAAAACAGTAGTGTTTGACAGCTTAGCTGCTGTTTGCTTGTGTGATGTGTGTTTGTTGAGTCATCTCAGCATTTGCATGTTTTTTTCTGTTATGTGGGTGTGTGTGTGTGTGTGTGTGTGTGTGCGCGCGAAGCAGAAAGGGGTAAGGGAGAAGTTATTCAGTCAGCACATGGCCTTGCCTAACCAAGTGGCTATCAAGCCCATGACAGCTACAACTGCTCCAGGCCTTTAGCTTATTTGTACACCCATGCAGAGTTCTTTGATCTCAGCACTTAAAAGCACAACTAAGTCACCCCAGAGGCCTGGCACATGAAAACCTCAAGATGCCTCAAGTAGTTTGGTTCATATGTGTCGGGGTGTGTGTGTGTGTTGTTGCCTGCTGTTGCATTGGATGAAAGTTTGTGTGCCACGTTGTCCAGCAAAAATGTTAATATTGCTGGAATGTCTTAACATTTTATGTTATAACTACAAATCTTGAAGGGATGGTGTTATGTAAAATCCACTTTTTGAGTTTTATATGATGTTATGATGTCATCCCCCTCTACTGTGTCTCCCTCACACATTTCTAAACATCCAGTGGAACCGTTTCTGCTGAGTTGGTCATGCGAACCTCAACATTCCTTCCAATGGTTTTAAATGGCATCAATGAAGCATTGTTGTGATGACGTGCTAAAGGGGGCGTGTTGGAAAGGTTAAGAGGTTCTTAAAGGGATAGAGGCCAATTTAAAGGCATCAAATATCACAAATCAAGTTTCTTTAAAGTTGTATTTGATTATATACAGCATTTTCATGACAACTGGGGTTGCAATAATTATTTGTTTAAGCTAAGAAATTGCACTATGTGCCTGCAAATACATAATACCTCCCAGTCAGACCTCAGTTGACCTCATTGGGTCTTTGTGCATTTGTGTGCTGACCATAATGTTGAGGTTCATAATAAAGTAATATTTTACATTGAGTATTATAAGTTATTTTCTGCTGCAGGTGAGTTGTTTTATTTTGTGTTTAAGACTTTGGAGTTTCTAAGATGTTGTCATTGTGCTTTTTTTTCTACTCTAAATCTGTCAAGCAGTTCCTCCAATTGTTAAGTAGAGCTCTTGAATCTGTGTATCCTCCCAACAAACCAGTGATCTACTTGCCTGCTTTGCTCCTCATCAGTCTGCTTTATATCCCATAGAGTTGGTATGTGCTTGGCAGCAAGCCATTTCAATTATCTTCTGCTCTCACTTTCTCCAAAGTAATCTTATAATCTTTCTGCTACCACCACGGTCCCAGCACAGTCTTTGAAAATCACTTTGCATTTTTTTTCAACTCTTTAATGTTAATCAAATATTGGGGCGAGGGAGGTCTTGTCGAATACGTCTATGTTGGAGACCGTTTAAAAAATGTTTGCTTTGTATTTTTAGCTGTTGTCATTAATAATTCAGCTTGTTGCAGCTTCTTAAAATCTTAGAAAGATGCTGGTCTGTGAGATCACGTAGCCAATTTTCTTATCCATCCATCCATTATATTCCATTGAATCAAGTTACAGGGCGGCAGCCTAAATAACTCCCACTTCATTCAATCAACATAGAGTCGTCATTTCAGGATGTCCATATTCGCACACACCTTTCATAAGTTCCTCAAAAAATATTTCTTCTCCTGTGAGTAAAACACCAGACAGTGGAAGCTGACTAGTTGAAATGAAATATTAACATTGCTGTCCAAGAAAAAAAAAATCCCCATAAAACACTTCTCACCAAAAACTAAACATTTTGCACAGAGCTTTGTCAAACAAGTTTGACTTGGGCCTGGTGTCCAGTTTGTCAGGCGGATGCATCTCTGCAAACAAAATAATTTCGCCATGCGACTACATCAATGAGAGCTGATTTCAGGATTTGTGATTAACTAAATCCTGAGAGAATATTTCTCTTTGTGTTGTGGAGAAATACAGTCTCTCCAGCATGTCCTTGGTCTTCCTTTGGGTCTCCTCCCGATGAGACAAACACTTCACTAGGAGTCATCTGGACCAGATCCCAACATGGAGGAGTAGCAGCTCCATTCTGACTCCTCCAGGATACAGAAGTACTGGATCTCTCTATGAAGGCTGACTTTGTGTTAAACCTTTGGGTATCTTAGTGACAGACTTCTATGTCTTTTATAGAATTTTTTGTTAAATAAAGGGGATGTCTTGTACAAAATTCTCATCTTGCATGTTTTTGTACTTCTACTGCTTCTAAAAACAACCCAAGCACTTAAGAAACCATCTATCTTGATCTATTTCAACTAATGCTTTAGGTCATTGTATATAAGAGCTGTGGTGTTGTCACTTATTAATGCATCCCACATCTTATAAAAGTCAGTGGTTTTATCTCAGTGTACTTATACAAAGGACAAGCCTTTTCCCCATGCATCATTGCCACCAAAGGGTTCTAAGTTCAACTGCTCTGCAGAGGTAAAAGTTTCATACTTTCACACTGACTTGGGGAAACTGACAAGTTAAAGATCATATCTAAGTTTGAGGAAGAACAAAAATGTCCTTCCTGTCAGGAACATTAAAAGATACATACCTCTTTCACCTTTCATTCATGTCAGCCAACTTTATCTCTGCTGGATGTTTGCATCAAAATGTCTGGTTTTGGTAAAATAGAAATTCAGGTGGCGGCTCAACTCCCACACAGTCTGTCTCGTTCCCTGACTACCACTCTTTGCTTGGCTGCCTCTGGCCAACTATCTGGCTGATTGCACTCCCTTTCCCTCCTTCTCTGCCCATCAGATCGGTGTTGCTCACAGGCTGAGAGGGAGGATGTGTGAAAAGCTCCTGCAGAGACAGCAACCCCAGGAAATGCCAGCCAAAGAATGACTGAAACAAGGAAAGTGTGTGCCTCCATATGTGTGTGTGTTACATGTCATTCTACTTCCTCTAGTTTTCTCCCCGTCTGATTTTCCTCACTTGAATGGACAGAATCCTGACAGCATTCTAATGCATGAAAGGAATATTGAAACTGTGTTGTTCTCTATAAATATGCTAAAGCATTTGCACAGCTGTTTGCATCAAAATTCAAGACCCTTCATAGGAAGTCTTAAGATTTTAATCATATTCACATTTAGATATAAAAGCTGTACATAATGTCTCAAAAATATTTGCATATTTTTGCAAATGCAAATTCCATGGTATAATGGAACCATGAGATATGGCCATTATCCCAGTTTCTACTATTTTCAAGCAGATTATAATCCAGGATTACCCTGGGTTTAGCTTCACCCATTTCCCCATCAGCTCTGGTCAGTACTTGTTGAAGAAATCCCCACAGCATGATACTGCCACCGCTGTATTTTACATCTGGAGTGGTACTCTCAGGGTGAATTGTTTAAACAGGAAATTCTAATACTAAGAATGAGTGCTAATACAGCGAAAAAAGAAAACAAGTGATCCAATTTACCAGAATTGAGTGAATTTGTTACAAGTAATCCAATTAAGACTATCCAAGTAAATATATTAAGTTTATTATGTTATCATGTTAAGCAAATGTAAATAAAGCAAGTTTGACAAACTTAAATTGATTATATGTGGCAAATTAACTCTTTTTTTATTATTTGGAGGGCCATTCCCTTTTTTCAGTATAGGTTCCAAGCATTTATTTTAAAGTCAGTGATTAAAGAGCAAGCCATACCTAGGTGTGAATTATTCTCCGTTTACAGCTACAGCTACATTAACTGAGCTTTTCTAAGTTGGAGAAAGACTGAATAATGCATCTATTTTGGCTTATATGAAAAAATAGACTATGTTTAAAGATGAAATTAATACAATGAGCTATCTTAAAAGAAAAAAGTGAGACAGTTTTACGCAGTTTGAACTCTGGATCTAGGATTTTTATTTATCTTGGATTTATAGTGTCGTTGAAAGGTGCCTCAGCAGACTGGCCCATCAAAAGAGGACCACAGGTGAAGACACGGGGCTTTACAGCATCGCAAAAACGCTGCAGCCATTGTGTTTCTGCATGAATAAATATGCATAAATGTAATAATACAATAGTGAACTGTTTGGGTACCTCCTACTGGGGTTCCAGTCCCTGTGCTTCTACATCTGGCTTCAGCTTTGAAGTGGCAGGTGTGCCATCAACATGCCACACACATACAAATGCGAAAATATGGACAGAGATACACACAAACACCCAGAGACGCACAGCCAGCAGCAGATTGTGAAATGAGAAAGATAGGTCTTTTCTGGCAAGTACAAAGGACATGCACACTGTCAGCCTGGCACTCGGGGAGTGTTTTTGAGACGGTGTAAACAGATTCACACATTCTTTAGGGGCTTTATGGAAACAAAACAGGCTATAAACTGCACACTTGTCTGTTAGAAGTCATTCGGGATGAGCAATGACTTGACTGGAGTCTCACTACTAATGTGAGGAACACTTGATCTAACACGATTCCCTCTGCCAATAGCATTTCCTGCTATTGTATTTCATATATAAACTTGAGATTCACACTCATGCACATGCATACAGAAGAAAAAACAAACTTAAAATCATTTTGGAAGCGAGCCACAGCGGCCGTAGAGAAAACAGAAAACATTTATAAAAGAAACATAAATCGCTTTGGGTTGTCACAACTTCATAAAAGGCTCTCATACATTGTGTGTTTAGAAAGATTACACAAGACGAAACAAAATATAATTTTGTCAAACATGTTTTGGACAGCATGTGGAGTGTTTTGATCCCCAGTTGTTTTTTAAAAAGGGTGGTAAGCTCAAAATCATAATTCTATTGGAGTCTCTTACCTAAACCATTTTGACATAAAGAAAAACAACAACTAGAGCTAATTTGATTAAGCTACGTTCATGATGCAATGTTGGACTTTAAATGCAGAGCGTTTTATCTGAGGTATGACTCATTTCAGAGCATTAAGCTCATTAAAACCATAATCAGCACTATTTCTGATTATTACCATGCTAATGAGATATATCAGAGCATAATCATCATACCAGTTCAAGCAGAGCAGAAAGTAGCAGTAACTCAGGTAATCACATGTTGCAAAAGGCACAAAGTGAATTAGATGGGCTTCACTCTAATAAAACCACAGGTTATGTTCAGGAGGAAAGTGACAAAGTGAAGAAGTCGACCAGCAGCAGGCATTACAATATTTGAAAAACAAACCGCAACGTTTTATCATTTTTATATGGAAATATGAAATTCATTAAACAGCATAATCAGCTGTGGAGAATACTTTAAAACAATTTATGGAAATGTCACAGGAACAATGCACTGTTATTCTTTGCATTAACTAGGATTTTCAGCCCATCTACCTACTTTTTATTCATGGATGATGAGACTGATACTGCAGTCATTACTCAGTAATTAATAGTAGGAGTTGGAGTGTTTTTGAAAGGCACTTAAATGCTTTGGTTCAGACATTTGAAAAAAAAAAAACTAACCATGGTAACAGAACATTATTATAATAAAAGGAAACGGTCTGTAAGATATTTAATTTTTTTCATCATGTAATAAAAAGTGAACACCTATTATCAATAGTTTTGCTTATTTTACAATTTCTAGTGTTCCTTTCTTTGTATGGAGCTTTATTCACATTTAGTCAATTTTTACCACAAGTTTCACTTAAATATATGTGATGTAACCATTACCTGTAGGGGTGTGTGTGTGTGTGTGTGTGTGTTTGTGCCAGTGATTATGTCTATAAGTCTGTAGTGTGTCTACAAAATTCTATTTTCTATTTTATTCTAGATATATTTTTTAACCTGTCAAAGGCCAAATGGTGACATTTGTTTGAGCTGTACATTGACCCTTTTAAATAAACTTTATTTTTGCTATTTTTTCATTTGTTGGTATTGAATGTGATGAACACAAAGTAAGGCAACGTAAGTAAGGTAAGCTTAGTTGTATAATTCCCTTTAGTAACATGACAATTCAAAGTGTTTTAAATAATGAAAACATAAAACATAAAATAAACAAAATAGAATAACAAAAATGTTATGAAAAGTTGGAATATGGACTAAAATTAGTGATGTTCCAGTTGTTATTAATCAAATGCAATTCTAGGCAATTTATTTTTCTAGTCTTGACTTAAAGGAGTTCAATGTTTCAGCAGTTTTGCAGTTTTCTACAAGTTTGTTGCAGATTTGTGGCTCATAAAAAGCAAATGTTGTTTCTCCATGTTTGGTTGTGAATCTGGTGATGCAGAGCAGACTTGAACCAGAAGACCTGAGTGGTTTGAAAGGTTGATACAATGGGAACCGATCTTTAATGTATTTTGGTGCTAAGCCATTCTGTTATTTATAAACTGGACAAAGTATTTTATAGTGTTTTCTCTGAGCTACAGTGTAAGGACTTTAGAAGTGAAGCTGGGTCACGATGAATGGAAAACTTGGCCTTCTCGTTTCAACACGATCCAGCCTGTGGCGTCTTCCGAAGATGTGGCCTTCAAGGACCAGCAGGGTCATGTGTTTTGAAGGATCCAGCAGCTGAATTGAGATACAGATATAATCTAATGGTTGTTATGGGAACTTAGTGATCCTAGGATGCCACACTTTGTTGCAGTTCTCTATTAGTGATCTTCAAAGCTCCCTAAATATCCTCCTCACAGTTTGTGGTGGCGAGATACACAGGAGTCGCTGTTGGAATGGGTCTGGGTGTTCATATGCCAGGAAGGCAGAAAGTCAATTAAACATGAGTTCCTTGGAACTTTTTTCAACTTTTTTTTAAAGACCAATTTGATGGAAAAAAATTTGTTAAATTCATGTATATGGATTTTTTTAAGGATTGATTGTGAGCATATCATCTGTAATTTTGTGGGGGGGAAAAGAAAAAACATTGCTTCTTTTTCGCACCTGAAAAATGTGAACTTCAATAAGAGTCAGATTTTTTAAAAAACATTTTGAAGAAAAGCCATTAAAGACAATCTTACTTTAGAGAAATAAAAATGTTCATCTTCTCACCTTAAAACGCCTATCAATTCTATCACATACTCCAATACACAGTAAAAAAATAACATGCTCTGTAAGAAAAGACAAATAATAGATTTTATCCACAGTGCACCAGTCTTGTACTGAACAGTCAATGAAAACCAAACTCAAAATAAAAAAGACAAAATGAACACTGCGTAAGTGGCGTTATTTGATATAGTGTTCTGAAATTTATATTGAAATAGCTGACTTGAAAGCCTAAAAAAACTACACCAACTATGAAGAATATGTGTTGATTTGTTCCTAACTAAACAAATTATTTCTCATGGGACAGAAACATTTTGTGGAAATATTGATGCAGCTGCTCTTGACATCAGTCATTTAGTTAAACCTTGGGAATAAATTAGAACTTCTAATGGATGTTCATTCACCAAATATGTTACAAAATAGCTTGTTTTGTAACATATACAAAATATGTTCTCAATCCCTCTTAATATTTGTGGGCAGAACTAAAGATGTTTGTGCAAGCAAAACCTTGCTCAGAAGCTTCAGTTCTTTCTAAAGGATTTTGCCAAAATTACTACAAACTATTCAGTTAGGTCTGAGGAAGGAGATCTAAAAATTGATAAGAGAATGTACCGGTATGCAAATTTCTCCTGGTGCAAGTACAAATATATTTGAAAATTCTGACTGACTTAAAACAGGATGAGTTTAGTCTTCAAAATTATCTGTCTTTTCATGTAGCATATGTAAACATCTGTTCTTTTGCCATGTCAACTCACACACACCATCCCCCTGAGAAAATGTCTTCCAAAGGGTTTTTACATTAACCTGATGTCAGATCTAAAGAGCACTTCTCAATGCTTAGAGGAAAAAACATAGAACCGCACTGTGGCATCAGTACAATTCAGAGTTCAGACGGCTGTAGCATGTCAGGCAGCAATAAAAAAGTGTAACTAATAAAATAGCCAGTCGGGGCAGCGGTCATATGCTAATCCCAATCTTGAACTCAAACACCACAGAGAAACTCTCTCAAGAAACCGTGATCCTGCGTTCAAAAATAACCCCATCCTAATGAGTTTTCTCCTCTGTGTGTGTATGTGAGGGCAGGATAGGGCTTCAGCGACAGAGTAATTAAGAGAAACAAGTCTTTGATCTTAATGAGGGCTTTCTGCTGTTGTCAGGGAGTGAGGGGATGTGTACATATGTGAGAGGGTGTGTTTGTGTTCATTCTCCCAGCAGCTTAAAAAAGAAGAAGAAGAAGAGGGGAAAAAAGGAGCAATCCCAAAATAACCCACTTTGAAATGAAAAGTAAACTCCACCACTGTTACGAAGTAGCAGGGAAGTTTTATCCCTCTCCGTCTGCTCTGGCGACTGTCTGCTTTTTTGGCCACTTTGCTTCTGTCTGTATTTAGGTCATTCTGTGTCGAAACAAACAAAAGACATCCTGCATGTGCGCTTTCTTCTCAACTTAATGACTAATTGATTGGAAGATCATTTGAATGCTGAGAAGCAGCAGCAGCAGCAGGAGTCCACTCTATTCAACGGTGAGAGTGATGCATCCAAACAACACCAACAAACATGGCCTGCAATCACTCTGGAGGGGGTGCTAAGCTGAGAACATCATTACCGACCATGTGCTACCTGTGAAATCAAAGCGGGCTTTGTTAAAAAGAGCCTGGTAGTGGGAGTGTGTTGTCTGCTTAATCAGACTGTCCAATGATACACACGCAAGATCCTGTCTGTTTTTTGGCCACATGAAACAAAACAAATCAACAGAAAAAAGACAAGAAACAGAATTAAACATGGAGAGGCGATGATTGCCCAGTTGATGATAACCCTGCTATCAAACAGAATAGAAGAAGAATGTGGTAGTGCTTGAAAAGTACCATCAAGCTGAATAAAATATAACTCTTTAGTGGAGAACATGATGAGTGAGGTGCTCAATCATTTATTTAGCAGATATGTTATTGCAACATATCCTCAGCGGTCTCAGGTCCTGTGAAGGAGGTTGCTATCCGTTTGGAGTTCCCAGTGATTAACCGAACATGCATGTGTTCGGACTATGAGGAGTCCACAGAACTCAGTTAGCCCTCTGCAAACAAGTAGAGGTAAATGCCGGGCCCATTACATCCACAACTTTTCTCCTCCAGGGAAAACAACCTCTAACCAACCAATATACCCAACACACACACACAAATCATTCAGTAAATCCTTTTGGCAAAAGCAAAACACAAAAAGCATGATACAGGACAAGACGAGTCAAAAACCATCTGAAAGGTCGATTTTATTTCATTTAATTCAGTTCAGGGTTTTTATGGTTGACAGGAACTTTCTTACACAACCTGTCATGTTTCCAACAGTGATGGGTTTTAGGTTGTCACTATGTTTTGACTTTGGATAATTTTGGTTGTTGACGTTTGTGACTAATGGGGTTTCATACTGTTTCATTCCTTTGTGTAGCGATTCTTAGTCTTCATGTGTTCGTTTCTTTGTTTCTTCACATTTTTCTGTTAGTTTTTAGCTTTTGGTGTCACAAGATCCTTTTGTGTCAGGCTGATTTCCTCTGTGTTCATCTGTCTCTTTCCTTTAGTCCTTCACCAAGCTGCTCTCCATTCTCCTGATTAGTCTCACCTGGTTGCCATGTCATTCAGTCACCTTCCAGCCTGTCGCATTACATCTTTACGAGATCCTTCGTAAAGATGACGGATCTCATAAAAATCTAATTAAAGGGGGGGTTTTTAATGATCAAACATCAACAAAACTTACTGAACACTGGTGGAAAACCTACTTCCCACCCCTGTCATTTCTTTCATGCTTCTGTCTTTACTGCAGCCAACATTCACTTTGACTTCAGTTGAATTTGTGACAGTTAAGAAATATCTGTAAAAAAAACACAGGTATTTCAACGGGTGAGAACAAGCTGCCTCAAATAATTTTACTTTACCTTTATATTTTCTGCATTTATTTTTAAAAATGACCAAAGGGGGAAAAAAGCAGCATCCTGAGGGTTATAAAGATGTCTCCCAAAGCAGAGGAGATCGTCCTTAGGAAGTGGTTGAAAATGCAGTTCATTTCATTAACAGTAAAATCTGATTGACATTCACCTAGAGTATTTTTTTCTGTAAAAAAAAATACTCTAGTTCTGAAAAAGTTTCACTTCCCTTGGAACATTAAGTTTTTTTAGACAAATAAAATAAAATAGTGCAATACTCTAAAGCAGAATAAAAATTATAGATTTTTATTTTTAAACATGTGAGTCATTCCCCCTGAATCAATTGTATGATGTAGGACTAAACATTTAATTCTTACCCTTGAATGTCCTTTTGTGTAAATCTTTCAGTTGTTTCTCTGGTTGTATATTTTCTGCTGGAAGGTGAATTCCCAGTTTCAATTCCTTTTCTTTCTGGATTCCTCCATGGCATTGTCCCAAGTCTGACCTACTCCTATGTCCATGCAGAAGAAAAGCATTGCTCCAACCACTTTTTTCCACTGTGGGTATTCTGATGTATTCAGGAGATATTGGTAATGTCAGTTTTTCTTCCACAGTAGGATTTTTGCATGAATGAAAAATGTTTTGGTCTCATTTGATCAGAGCATCTTTGAGGAGGTTTTCAGCAGCAGCTCTCTGTAAAATCCTAGTTTATGAAGTCTGTCACTAATAGTTGCTGCATCGGAAATTCACACATAAGCTGGAAATCTTTAGTAGTAAGATTGAATTACCCTCAGGTGTACTTAAAAGATGAAATCTGAAGCCAGATGGATTTTATTTAGTGTTATCAGAGAAAACGAGGGCCCACTGCTCTAAATTGTATTTGTTGAAAAACAGGAAAACTTGTATATTGCTTTCCTTCCACTTCTGAATCATGCTCCACTTTGTTTTGGTTTATCAAATAATGTATATAATGTAAAATATACTGAAGTGTGAAAAGTAATAACACACAATGTGGGAAGCTTCAAACAGTACGAATACCTTCTCAAAGGAATAACTTCTTACTGAAGGAGACATAATGATCAAATGGAGCCACCGATTCTGTAAGTGGTTAAGATAAAAAAATTAAAAATTACAGTAATGCGTAAGATGACAAATTATAGTTGAGCTAAAATATGGGAATTTGGTCAATTCCACCATCCTGAACTGGAAAAGCATCGTCCTCTTCTCTTGCAGGGCAGAAACACAGCCCCTGGCCAGAGAGTGTGTTTGTGTGTCAGCGAACGTTAAAATAAGTACGTAGCAAAACACATTGTGCTGTGCTGTGCATGACTCACACAATCAGCATATTCCATGTGCAGATTCATTTATAGATTAGGCAACGCCATGGCGGGCTGCCACCTGCATCCAACAGCAGGTTTCTGCCTTAATGAAGCTTAAACGAAGGCTACAGAGAGGGCCGCTAAGGAGACAGGAGCTGCTGGAGCTGGCAGCAAAAAAACTGCTAATTTTAACTTACTAGAACATCTATTTATATATTTATATATGCTTATATAAATATATATTGCAAATTCATTGTAAACTTACATAGACAGCACAAAGATATAACAAGAGTAGCCTAAATTAATCTGATTCCCAAATGAATAGCGGTTTTATGAAACTTCTTGTTCAACATTGTGGCCCAGAACTTTAGCATAAAAGTAGAGACTCATTGTCATCATAAGCTGCGATTCCATTAATCATAAAATTGCACAAATTAAAATTACTAACATAAATTTGCTTAATGAAAACACATTCTTTTTGAAACAACGTTTTTTTATGCTAGGATGATGTGGTTGATAGGATGAGGCATATTCAATTAGATCCATCCATCCTTTATTTTACACGCTTATCCCTAGTGGGGTTATTGAAATAGATGTATTTTGCAAAACTGCAATGGAAACTATTTTTTCACCTCACACTAGTCTCATGATCAACAGCCTGATGTTACTACAGGTGAAACAACAAAGAAGACGACAGGAAGTAGTAGGAGGATGATGGTTTGTTTTTGTTTTTTCAGACAATATGCAGCTGGTTCCACCAGAATGGCCCAGTTCATAACACGTTCTGCGGCATTCAAACAAGTTGAATCCAAAGCTCTTCAGTAAAGTTGCCGATTTTCCAAATATGCTCCCAAGTGTAAGGTTCTTGTCTCTCCTGATTAAGACGCCAATTTGCTGTATTATCATTTTTTTATTTGAAAAATCACTACTTGCATGCTGCACACAAGTTAAAGAATGCAATTTGTTTAAACTATTTGAGAATTTCAGTAAGTTTCATAGTTCAGTGAAATGGTGTTTTGTATGTGTAAGGAAATAACATGACGTAAAATTAATTGGCTTATTTAAACTGTATAAAGCATAAAAAGTGTAAATACATATCCATAGAAATATTGTTTAAGTATATGCAGAGGCATTTCCCTTTATTCCTTTCCAAATTTCTCTAAATGACTTTTACATTACATCTGAGCAATAATTTCAAAGAAGGTTGCAGCAAATTTACAAACTGCACAGAAAGCAGAACTCCAGAAAACATTTACAACTAGTCACCTTACTCAATGCTAGGATCTTAGTCTTGGGATAAGAAATCAGCCCGAAAGAAGTTGATGAAAGCCTTCTACATCAAAGAACTGCAGAATAATTAACAAAAATATTCTGTTTTATGTATATCAGAGCAGTTTCCAATAATTATTCATACACAGACTCAGAGACAGAGAGAGAGAGAGAGAGAGAGAGACAGACTCACACACAGACTATAGCCTCCAAAAACTTGTTAAACACATCAAACAACTTTGAGAAATGCAGATATGTCAGTGGGTAAATGAACAAATGTTTCTCTCTGCCTGAAAACATGACCTTTTTAGAGTGCCGTCTGCTTTCTGTTTGTGGGACGCAGACGATACGAGTCTTAATCAAACTGGAGCGTTTGGTCCAGGCGGCTGCTGACAGCTTCAGACAGTTTCTCATTACTGAGCTGGCATTTAGCATTTAGTCATTTTAACATTCAGTTCCACTCCTGTCTGCTGACTCAGAGCACAGTCTGTGCTCTGCTGCTCCAAACACACCCAAACACTCTCTACAGTGGGTCCTCTAACAAGGCTTGAAACCCCCTTAATAGAACAGAAAATGCTGACTAATGCACTGATTAAGGCTGATGAGGAGTAATACACAAAGATACAAGGTCAAGAGAAAATGATGGATTTTTTTCCCCCTTTCTTGGCTTACTCATTTTTGCTTCATTTGCCCAGCTAATTTGTTTTATTGATTGCTTGAGGCTTTTCCTAATATTCGCACAAGCGCACACCTCTCCCCGTGTGCACTTGTTTGTTTTTCACCCATGTGAAAAATGTTATTAGATTTCTGAATACAGCCCTGCTGGATTTATGCCAAAATAAACAGAATCAACAGTCATTTAATCATGTGTAATTTCCCGTGAAGCTGTGTGACCGAACTAAAAAAATAAAAAAAATAAATAAAAAAACGTGTTTGTGAGAAGCCAAACAAAACGCATCTATGAATTTCCCTGAATCAACTGGCTTCTGGCAGCAATTCAGAACCCGACGCTGCTTTAGAGTCCCGTCAGTGTCATTTTGTTTCATGAGGAATGCTTTGTGAAGAACAGCATGGAAACTGATTACAGCCATCAAAAGCTCCCCGGTCTCAGCCATATTGATTTGAAAGACTACAGGGATAAAGTGATAGTTGGAGAAAGAAAGCATCAATCACGTAGGTTACTGATGGGACAACTTTATCCTCACTGATTTCTAGTCTGGAGATCATTTTCCTTTGTTACACCTGTGTTGCACAGTTCCCTCCATGCATGTGAAAATGCATTTTTTTAATTGTCTGTTATTGAAGTAAAATTAAAACACAGATGTTTAAACTCATATGTTTTCCTGACAGACTGCGGTGGTACGTGGAAAGGACATTTGCATGGTTGTAGCACTTTAGCTAAACCTTCAAAAACTAAAATAAACAAGATGTTTGATTTACTTTGAACCCCATATGCAGTGCCAGTTTTATAATCAGTTTGAATGATAAACTGAACTTGACGGCACTGTCTGATAATCTGGAATGTAAACTTGGAATCTGCCAATATGACTGGATTACATTGACTCTTTGTTTTTTTTTTTAAGTTCCTTCTTGTTAAATGGTCCAAAAATAATAAAACTGAATTTAATAGAAAAATTCAGTGCAGTGCCAAGTTGGGAAAAATTAACTGCAACATCCACGAATTGCATCAAAATCCAACATGGCTCCCACTCTCACACATCTAAAACATAGTGACAGTTGCACCTTTAAATGCTTTATCTGTAATTCTGAAGGGCTATATTGCTTTTAATGATCTAGAACCATAAAATACAAGCGTATTACTGAATCAGTTGTGAATTAAGGGTGGAGGTTGAAGCAACCGAAATGTCGGAAATGAGGTAAGTAAACTATTTACTGCAACTACTCATGCCTACATATACAATCTTACAAAATCAAACATGAAAACATGAATTGGCAATATTTTTTAATCTAACCCGCTGATATGTTAAGATGAATGTGATGCACTAATTTGTCCACAAATATCCCTGTTTTTTTTGGGGGGGGGGGGGGCAGGGGGGGTTGGAGTGAAGTAGTAAGAAACATTTTGTTTTTTTGTTTTAACTTCATCATTGTATATCATTGTTAAAGTTGTGGTGTGTGGTTTTGAACACAGTTACAATTAATCCTGTGAAAGAAAGAGATGATTCTAAATGTCCATATGTTGCTTCAGGTCAACAAAATACCAAAACCTCAAATTTATACAGTGTGGTGTTGGGTCAAATAAATACCGAAAAGCTAAATGTTCCTTTGAAATAAGAATAAGAGTAATGGCAATTCAATCATTTCAAACTTTTCTTTTATTGGTTGAAACAAAGAGGATTTCTTATCAGCAATATAAGTACTTTAGAAAAAGTGTACTTTTTATTTCCTGTTAGCCTTTGTAGCATGATTATGAAAAGACCTGCAAATCTTACATCTCTTTCAGTTGAGGATCTGTCCACTTTGACTGTCTGGACATCTTCAGCAAGGCAGATAATTCACGGAAAAGAAAAGAATAGATTGAAAATGACAAAGTGTTGTCAGAAGGCAACTAGAAAAAAGAATCAGTCCCCTCAAAGATGCAGCTGTAATCATGGAGGTGGTATAGAACGAGCTCAGGTACTGTCAATCAGAGCTGTTGTTGCATCTTCCTAAAAGCTAGCTTTATGGACAGCACACTTCCACAGGCAAGCAAATGCATCAGACATGGCTCAGGGATTACCAACAGAAAACACAGCTTAGGCAACTGGCCAAAAGCAATGAGAGAGTTTGCAAAATGTATTAGTTTACCAGTTAAATCTGCAAGATTAACAAGAAATCAGAACAAATACATTTGTGTAGTTGTTGTGATGTGACATGAAATGGCAAAGAGCAGAACCAAAATGTAAGGTGAAAATAAACAAGTTTACTTTAAAAAAGGAAACTCAAAGATTTACCAAAGGTCAGAGAAATTTGAAATAATACATGACAAGATGAACAAAAGAAAACTGGCTAAGGATTGAACTGAATCTGGAAATAAAAGATAAATTCTTAAATAAAACAAAACACAAGGACAAAGTCCCAAAGATTATATAACGTGATGTACAGTAATTGCTTAAATGAAAAAAGAAGGTCTGCAAATGTGCTGACCAAAGCACTTTATGTTGACTGAAAAGGCCAGACTCAAATTCGTGCTCAACATTTCTATGTTTAATATTGATAAATAACGAAGCCATGACCCGATGAACTCAGCTTCTTGATGAAAGGAGGAAGAGCCCATTGATCGAGGGAGGAATATAAACAATTGGCTGCCACAAATCATTGATCCATCAGTTAGCCACCTCTGTAATCCCAGATTCTGGGAATTTTATTCCTTAGAAGAAGAAAAATAACTTGGAGTTCAGCTATCAGTGAAGATAAATTGCTAATTAAAAAGAAGAAACGCTGGAATGTTGAACAAATAGTGAGTGGAGATGAGCAAAAGCCAAGTTGGTTAAACTTACACTCACAATTGAATAGTTAAATTAATCACCTGAAAATCCAAGATTTTGGTCTTTAGTCAGAAAAACGTTAAATGTCATCTGACTATGTAAACTGGTTTAAGTGGCTGGGAAGATAAATGTCTGAGTTTCTCTGCTACGGCTGCTGCTTCCTCAACTGGACCCCAGATTATGCAGAAAATAAAAGACGGATAATAAAAACACTGAGGTTTAATGTCAATTTGACAGTAGCTGTAAAAGTATTCATCATACTCCTCACACTTTTGCACATTTAATTACACTATGGCCGCAAACTTCAACAGATTTTCCGTGATACATTTAAACACTCCTTTGAGTTGGTGTAAGATGAAAGAAATATTATTCCTTTTTTTTATGTTTTGCAAAAATCGGAAGTGTGCGGTTGTTAATACTTTGCAGATCTCTCTGAAATGCATTCAGGCATGTCTCTACAAGACACCAGTTTTGTGAGTTCTTCTGTGCTAAACATTTAATTCCTGATCAGATTGGACGGACAGTTTACAGAAACAACAGCTTTTCCACAGATTCTAAATTAGATGTAGATCTGTCTGTTTTCAGGTTTTTCATAAAGTAACTCTGCTTTAAGATTCACCATAACTTTATTCCCAACCTGCCTGCTTTGTTCCGTGGTTTTCATGGTTTTTGTTCACAGAAAACCTAAATTTACACTGAAAATGAATTACACACAATTGGATGGCTAATTAAGTGACTCTTAAACTGGATGCAATAGAATTTATAGGGGGAGTTTCCTGAAATTAATCACACTACACTCTTCTAGGTTTATGTCTTAAAACTAGAGTTTTAAAACAGAGTAGGGTAGTAACTAGTTACATTACTTGAGTAAATTTTTTTAAATAAATTACTTTTAGGAGTATTTTTACTACGCTGTTTTTTTTTTTTTTTTACCTTTACATGAGTAATTTTATTATGAAGTATTTTTACTCTTACTTGAGTAAAATTTCTGGATTTTCTTCCCACTGAATGAGAAACAAACATGTTATAACCAAATATTCACCGACACAGACACAAACCTGCAGTTTTTGTTTTAAGTTTTTTATCAAAAGAAACTGATTTGGAAAAATTTTGTTTTGCTTGATTTTGTTATATGTTTTTATTTATATGAACTATTTTGGTTTTGGTTTGGTTTCAAATACCAAAATTTCCACTTAACGTTGCTTTTTGGTCCATCTAATGATGTAATTTATAAATATGAAATGATTGATGATTTGATCAGTTGCTCAGTACTTGAGTAGATTTTTACTAGTTACTTCTTTACTCTTATTTGAGTAATTTTTGGCTACCTTTTACTTTTACTTGAGTAAAAATATGTTGAAGTGTAATCTTGAGTATAATTTTTGGGTAGTCTACTCATATCTGAAAATTAAGCATCATGTTGCTTCCACTTCACAAATATGTACAACTTTATATTGCTCTATTGCATACAACCCCAATTCAAACTGATTTGTAAATGCCACTTGGTGAAAAAGTTTAAAGTGGGATGAAAACAGCCCCCCAGTAAAATACAGGCCATCCAACCAACTAGAACTGAGTTACATTTTCTTCTTGCGCTGCAATAAGGCAACTAATTTTGACTTCAGCAGATAAATAGAGAGAGAGGGAGAGGGAAAACAAACTGCAAATAAAAATACAACCCAAACCGCTGCTCCTGATCTATTTCTGCTCCCTAATCTCATAAGTGACTCTCTCTTGGAAGAGCAATCCTTGTTGCACCGGTGTTGGTAACTCCAGCCTCTCAGAGGACCAATACTTCTGTAAATCCCACAGCGGCAAGGCTGTCTGTGCGACTGGTAATGGGACTTTTAAATGACTACCACCAGCTACCTGCGCTTCACACCTCACTGCTGCACAACACATTATCAGGAGATTATCCCCCGGCGTGGAGTGAATTCTTATCTTTTCATTGCAGTCGGGATTATTTTTACTTGCTGTTTCGAAGGCACAGGTGGGAGACTTGGTGATGTAATGAAAGTCCAAGCAATTAAATTAGAAGCTCCAAAATGGAGGTTTATATTAATACATTATTCTACACGGTCCGTAAGTTCAGATTTATTACTATTTTCATCCCATGACTCAGTGAACTGGCACAACTGCAGCAGAACTTCTTTACCAAACCAAAAAGCATCTCTCCAGCAGCAGCGTATCAGACTTCTCAGGTGACACACATGTCCTCCTAATTTCCACAGCAGCAGTAATATGGCAGCCAATCAGCCAGAAACCAAATGAAGAACAATTTGAATCCAATATGCAGAACGAATGCGAGAGAATTCGTGTATTTATCAACTTCTGTTACACATGTGCATTCTTGTGTGTGCTGCACACGAGAAGAGGTTCTCAAGTCCCAATAGATGTAATTATTTTTCACTAGCATGCTCTTATCTCTACATGAGCATGGAGGCATTTCTTCTTATTCTGTCTCTGTTTCGTAGCATGTATCTGAGGAAACACACACTCACTCACACACACACACACACACAAGGACGAAGTATGCAGAAAGACACAAACCTCTGCACTTCTGTGATTTTCATATTTTGGGTGAAGGAGAACTCTTCAGAACATTTTATCTTAAAAGCTACACATTTTGGTAGTTGAAGGTGAGCGGAGGAGTGCAGAAGATACCAGCAGAGAAAAAAAAACAAGCTGCAGTGCAGCAAGCTTACAGTATCAAGGGGATCAGTTCAAGTCGCTGGAACAAACACAATCTTTCATCTTGTTCAGGAGCAGGCATCTGAATTAACTCCATGTGTGGCATGACTGCCTATCAGGTTGGCAGGCACGGGTCTCATGTGCCGAAGAGTGGGATGGGATTCACCCCGAGAGGCGCGAGATGACACGATCAATTACATCAGCTAAAGCCTTGCAGAAGGTGTTAAAAAGCACTTTGTGAGAGCTGCGCCTGAATGAAAGCAGCCGAGCATTGCTCTGCCGCTGCCATGGCCGCCATTCAGCACCATGGACAGCAACCAGCTCGTCTTCACTCATCAGACGTCTCTTCTTAACCTCTTTAGTTAAACCAAAAGGTTTAACTAAAGGTTTAAACCAATAGGTTTAACTAAAGAGAAGTCTGATGAACATATCTGCACTCCACACACACTCGTATATTGAATTTGGAAAACTGAGGCGACGCAGGAGGCTGTCGGTTTGAATGTTATAGGAAAAACATTAACACAGTGGGGGGAATTTAGTCAAGACTCTATGCAGCTGTTTTATGGCTTCTTGGTTTTAGCCTAAACCTTATTTTAAAAAAACAGGACATGAAGGGTTGTGTGTCTTGTTTAGAGAACTCTTGCATAACGGGGTTTTCCCTTGGTCAAATAGAAGTAAATAATTTAATACCCTGGTAAATAATGAACGAACTGAACCAGAGAGTGTGTGTCCACTGATAAGTTACCAATCTCAGTGAGAAGCTTGCTTCCCAAACTTCAAAGTTTGTTGTTTTAGATAAGGCCAGAGGTATACTAAAAGTAAATCTTTTCATTTCAATTTACCTAGAAAAGGAAATGTCACATTCAGAAACAGAATTCCCTAATCTGTTCTAATTAAGAAAACTTCACTTAAACCTGATCAACTAAAGAAAGAAAATAAATACATGACAACTAAGGTGAAACAAATGGAGGTAAAAGTCAGAGAAATCCAGACGTTGCGTGAAAACAGTTATTTCTGCCTCTATTAAACCTCCTAATTCCAGAGAGTCTGAAATGAGTTTTTTTCTTCTTCTTACATTTCTTAAAAACTTCTTTTTCTCTTATTTTTTCAGAATTTTATGTTTGGTAAAGTAAACACATGACTTTACTTGTCATTAGATAATGTCATTATCCACAGTTTCACTACTTCTGCATTGCGCTCTGTTTTCTTTAAGTCTAGACGTTTGCATTATTAAACCTTTGCTGTCTTTGAGCCTTCCTTCCTCCTGCCTGTAGTCCAGTTCACAAAACACACAAACATGACAGGTTTAGAGTTCAGGAAACATTATTTTGGACAAACAAGCAGAGAAATAAAATAAAACTACTACTTGACAATATCTGCCTTCCTATTTGCACCACTGGAGGTGTAAATTGTTGTTCACAACAATATATTAGTCTTGTGCTTAAATAATAATGGTTTCCCTGAGGGTTTGTGTGGGTTAATTACTTGGCTGCTACAACAGATAACAATACAAACTGGAACACTGCTGACCTGGATGTTTCTCTATACGAAGAGGACACAAACAACTGAGGATTTGTTCATTTAGTCTGTATGAGAAGCTAAATCTTAACATGTTCGTAATCTAAATTGTTTATTAGAGAGAATTTAGAAAGTAATCAATCCCTCAGACAGCTGTTTGCATTTTCTCTAAAAGTCACGCTTCATTTCTCCCTTATGATGCATTCGCTTCACAGAAAACCTCAGGCATTAGGAAACAGAAAACACTTATAGATTTTTTTTCCTCACACTTTCTCATTCTTACTCCACTCCTTCTTTGCTATCAAAACTGTGACGAGGCTGAAGCTGAGTAACACTTCACAGCCCAGCTATACTCATAAAGAGATTGACTAGAGCAGACAGAGACAGACTGAGAGGCCATGGAGATGAAGGAATCAGGGTCAGACCAGAGAAAGTGAGACAAAAGAAAGAAAAGGAGGGAGTTGGATAATGAGGACCCACTGAGCAGAGTGTCTCACCGCTGGTGTATTTTACATTTCACATCATATTTCATTCCTACTGTCAGATTCCTGGGTTTGAGATTCTACCCAGGGCAGAGAGATTGACAGATTATTTTTCATCAGCCACACATTTCCTTTCTGGCTCCCACAACTGTAAAGCTCTGCGTAAATGACTGCCATAAATCCTCCTAAAACCCACATACACTTCTGCCATATTCCTGGTGACAGCTGATTATTTCTGCAGTGTGTGTTCACAGCTACTCTGTATTAATCTGGAATCAATGAGCATGTCACCGGTGCATGGGTGTGTGTGTGAGCTCATGTGTGTGTGTGTGTTAATTCAGCTGATCCGCAGTGATAACAAAGGAGTCGTTAAATAGCTAGAGAAACTGAAATGAATGCACTCCGACCTAGAAAAACTCATTGAGCACTTCTCACCCAACTTTGAAAAAAATTTATGGTTTGCTTTCATATCATTTGGAAGTGAATCTCTACAGTTTTTGTTGCAGAGTTTATTTGAAAAAGATTTGCTAAAATAAAAATGTAAACGTATTTATGTCTAAATATTTACTATACAAAATGTGCTGGATTAAATTATGCAGATAGTGGGAAAAGTTTTAAAAACATATTTTTTTCTAATCTCCACATAATATGTTAACTTCCATTCTTCTACCACTTTTAAACTGGAACTTGGAGAGAGATTTATTTCTGTCAATTAAAACATAAATGTACAGTAGACTTGGAGACTTCTAGAATAACAGGGTTGATAAGGAGTCTGGAAAATTCATAATTACATGAAAACCTATTCCAATATGTTCTTTGGAGGATACAGTTTGGAAGTCATCATGGAAAATAAAACTGTGGACAGAGCGGCAGTTTTTCAATGTTTTCCATCTGTTTAAAATCCTGGGATTAAAGGTCTAATATAGAAAATCCAAAAACTGAAATAATATTTAGATAACTACCCTCCATCCATCCAGAGGTTTCTGTTTCATCTGAAAAGGGAATAGGCATTTATTCATTTTGTCATTAACAGCTAGCCTCCATATACTAACAGAGAGCAATGGGAGGCATACAGTATATATACCATGTTGTCTGGTTTTACATCAGTTGCCAGAATTGCTCCATATTTGACCATTTAATTGTGCATTTTACGTTTAATTTATCCAGAAAAGGTTTTGTACCATATTTCTGAGTTGTCATGAACCCAGCACCACCAGTCAGGTGAACCGAATGTTGAGGTCTCAGTCACTATTGATGAGTATAAATAATTAATATTTATTTTTCGGTAAAAATATTTAAACTCTAGGAGATGAGGAAGGTTGATTCAGAAAGAAAATCAGTGACCTACCCTGCCGTCCTACCCAAGTATAGTTAGTATAGTTATGAGCGGTATATCTCAAGGAAAATAAAATAAAAGAGAGCTATAAACCAGTGTGGTGGATTTCATTTGATATGATAATGTCACATTTGATATGAAAATGTCATCTTTTGTGATTTTGTAATTATACTATGCAATATGCATTCTTAAATTTGTTGGGGTTTTATACTTTACTCCTCTTGATCCACTATGAAGTAGGACGCTTATTATCAAACCTTTTGTGAAACAAAGACTCATTTCCTGCAAGCAAATGGCATCACAATGAGGATGATTGATAATGCAAGTCTTGTTGCAGTTCAAGTGGCACTACTGATGTTTTCTTTAATTGGAAGAACAATTCTTGCACCTACAAGCTGTAAAGCATGTCACCAAGAAACCTCACTGCAAAAAAAAGAAATGTTGGTTTTATTTACACAAACATTTGATCAAATAACTGGATTTTTCCATCTGGGTTTCACTTTAAATGATCATTTGCCTTTGAAACTCTGACGCAGCAGCTTTGTTCTGGAATTACTTTCTTCATCATTGGTGTCAATTAACAATTCAGAAGTCCTGAGACAGATTTGACCTTCACATCCTGTAAAATGAAGCGTTCCTCCAAGGCTGCCTGTCTTATAGAACATTCTGTCACTCCTTTATGAAAGCTGCGCAGTCCGGCACAATCAGGTCAGTTGTGACACAAGCTCTGGTTCCAAGGGATCAAATGCGAGATTAGACTTGAAACAGCTCCAGGTAGCATCAGTCAGACTGTCACACCTGGAACTGAAATAATGAAACAAAAAGTGTTCTGGCATGTGATTTATCTTTAACCAGAACCTTCGGACTTTTATGACCACCACCAAAAGTGTGTTTGTGAAGACTAATAAAATATGATTTGATCCTTTTAAGCAGTGGTCACTTTAGATATGGGCTTTCATCTCAGGGTGGTATGGTCAAAGGGGGCGTCAAAAGGCATGAAAAAGTTACTTTTTAGCTGCTCTGTTACATATTTGCCATTATTGTTTCCTACACTTGAATAAAACCTACTGATGGAGGATCTAAGTATTACAGAAAACAAGTAAGTTTTATCTGAAAGTTAAATGTTCAGATAACTTTTAAATGTGGCTCATTTGCGATAGAAAAACTGATGAGAATTGTGATCGGGTCAAAAGAAAACAGCATCAGCGGCATTCGCTGTAAAAACACAACATCTCACCAAGTAATCCTGGTTTAGACATTAAAAATTCAAAGCTTCTCTTTGTTATCAAATGTTAAGTAGTGTATTTTACTATGTATATTTTTAAATAGTTTGAAATTTATGGAACCCTTTCCTGTCTATAATAATATAAGTTTATGTCAGATCAATATTTTTTTAGTTCTCATTGTGTCTTGATAGAATATTCCAGGTGACTGCATATGTTTATTTACATCAGGACTTGTAGATAAAAACAATCGATTTAAATTATAATAAAGTATGCAGACATAAAAATATCACAGAAAGTCCAACGAAATGTTCATGTCATCCTAAATAAAAACTAAAATGAACACAAATGACAGCAGCAGTTTGGGTCATCAGCAGACAGCTGCTCATTGGCCTGCACACTAAGCTCATTCTTCCTGGTTTTTATGGCTCATGTACCTCCTAATGTGTCCAGACCACAACATCAACATCATCCTAATCACTCCTCTTCTCACTGCTTACTTTTAAGCAGAAAGCCATTCAGGTGCCAGAATAATACCTTCTTCCTGTTGCGCTTCACCTTAAGCAAGTTTTCAGCTACATCCGTTTCACTGTCATAGACCTCTGCACACTACGCATTTAGCTGGTGCCAGTGTCTTAATTTTTCGTGAAAATCCATTGATATTGATAAACTGAGAGAGATTCAAAGTACTATAGATAAGGTATTTAATTTGCGAAGATGGAGAACATGTTTTTAAAACGTTAAAACCATATTTTGAGCCTGCAGAATGAAGCTTCTTTCTGCTGGGTGTAGAAATAAAATCAACTACTCTCATAATAATTTCTGCATGAAATTTTTTCTCTGAACTCTGAATTAAATTTTATGCCTGAGGCTTTAGAATCATTTTTAATGGGAACCCCTCTGGGTTGTTCCACCATTGTCCTCCTTACTGATGCCTACCATCTTCTTTCTGTGCTCAAGTTGTTTCTCTCTTCAAGAGAAAAACAGAGACAAGACTCTGGTTGAAAACAGACATCAATTTAAAGCGCGTGAACGGTTACAAAACCCCAAAATTTACCTGCAGCTTTTAGTCCCAGTCCTGTGTGACCTCAGAGCTCAAGAATAAAGTAAAATGTAAAACTGTAACTTCAAAGCATGTCTGTGTGAAGCAGTTTCAGCGTTTCCTTTGAAGACAGGCAATGACTGATAAAAAATGAGAGAGACTAAGGAATTTAATACTTAAAGCAGAAACCCAAATGATCTTTCAGCCAGCAAGAAAACTGTGCTGAAATCAGACAGCTTGTTCAATTTGGGCGTGAATACATTTAAATCAAATTAAATCGTAAAATATTTATCTGATGCTAAGTACATAGGAGGAAATGTGTTAGCTACCATAATTCTATAGGATTAGCTGGTTTGTAGCACATGGTTGGTCCATAGGTTGCTCTGTGTAAATCTGATTAGTTCAACTTTCCGTTATTTGGAGGATTTATTGAGGTTAAATGAAAGCAGAAGCACTGTTTGGGTTTCCGTCATTTATTTTATCCACTGGAGATATTTTCAGTCCTAAAAAATTTTGTTTTGATGGTACTAAAATAATTCTGTTAAGTTTTAAAGTTTTGTCAGTTTGCAAAGCCTGTTTTATTTAGTTTTTTTGTATAGAAGGCTGAGGGGAAACCTGAACCACGGGGAGCAATCAGCGCGTGTCTACTTGAGACTTTGGCAGCTCTGGTTAGTATGGAGATTGGGAGCTGGAGGTTAAATGAGGAGACAGCCTTTCCTTTTGGGTAGAAAAAAACAGGGATCTGCCATGGCTTCTGACTAGCTGAAATATTAACAAGGCTGGGGACTGTGCAGCAGCTGCACACCCCTGGCCTCTGCATAACATTGAGACACAAAGGCTGCATGAAAACAAGGCTGTACAGAGGAGAAACAAAAAAATGAGTGTGGAAGAGAGTGAGTGACAGATGTTACGATAAAAATTACTTTATTTGTGCAGAACAAAAATAGAGTAGTGGCTGAATTGTACAGGTTACTAACATTAAATGTTGAATAGATTTCTTGTGCTAAGTGTAGTGCCAGGCAGAAAATCAATCAGTAATTTAAAGCTGATTATAATTTAATGCAACGTCTGCATGAGTCAGACTGAGCTCATCTTTTTGTTGCAGTTTGATCCAAGTATCTTGTAACCAGAGCTGGCACTAGGAAAAAGCAAACTTTCGGGCGTGTCAAAGTTTCCAGGAGCACAAACACCTTTTAAATCCACACAGGTCACATATTACTGCACGAATCAATTGAATAGAAACTAAGGAAAAATTTCAGAATATTATGAATATATCAAAGGGAGATGTAAATATTGATACACTAATCAGGCTGAGTAGTGTTATGGATCTGCCCATTTTAACTTGGTCTGATTCATAATTTTTATTTCAAGGACTGTGACAAAAAGTTTGGGAGATTCTTTAAAAGGGATCATTCTTAATTCTACAAAATTAGAAAGTTTACATGTTATTCCCTTCATCAATGTTTTCATACCAAAACACTGCTGAAGTTTTAATATGCTAGATTATTTTTTTTTTAGCATTTGATGCTATTCTCAAGTAATATGCAGTCGGCTCACATGACCTCGAGATGACCTTGTTCTTGTTGTTTGCATGAGGACAAAATATTCTGATTACTCCTGTAAAGTCTGCAGCGACTCTGATTTGCATATTTACCAAACTAAATGCCAGTAGTATTGTGAACACCAGAGGAGAAATGTAGTAGCAAAACACGGAGCCATAACTGTGTTCACTTTCATTGTTCACAAGTATGAACAAAAAATTCACATTGCAGTTTTATTATTTTATGGAGTGAATAAATCACAACTTCTAGATGAAGAACAAATAGCTGTTTTCTGCATATTTCACAATTTTTCTTGTTTTCTTTCATATTTGATTTTCACCTTCGACCAGCTAAGGTGAAATAAAGCAAGTAGTCAGATATCTCAGTAAAGAAAACAGCTCAGAATGCTCTGGAGAGGAAAGGTCTTCTGATGTGTACAAGGAGACGGGACCCGATGAGGCCAGTTGATTGCTATTCTAACATGTGGCATCGTGCAGAGACAAGACAAGGCCAGTGCCAAGAAAATCTATAAACTGGCAAAGAGAAAGAGTGAAGCTGTGTGTGTGTGTGTGGGCGTGTGTGGGCGTGTGTGTGTGTGTGTGGGTGGGTGTGTGGGTGTGTGTGTGTGTCTGTGTGTGTGTGTGTGTGTGCTGAAATTCTGCAGAGATTCATTCTCTGGTCCTCCCAATCACAAAACACACACACACGCAAACGTCTTCACACACTCACAGATATGGTCACAAAGCCATCCTATTCTTTTCGAAGATGATTTAAAAAGAGATTAAACCAGAGAGGCTGATTTCTCTGCAGTCTCCCGTTGCCATGGTGACACGGAATTTTGTCACTTCCTCCCCTCCACCCCTCCCTCCATCTCATGGTCACATCATCAAATCAACACGTAGGTTTAGTCCCGAGCGCAAGGACAAGCTAACTCTATGCCTCTCACTTTCCCTGCAGGTTACGGCGACATGATGCGTTTAGTCGCAATGTTGCCATTTTTCAGTTTACTTAATTGTTAAACCGTGAAGTGAAGACAAAAACCAGAGTTTTGAATTGAAAAATAGAAGAAATTTGTTGGTTTGTTTTACATGATACAATTTACCATAAAAACAGTGGAATAACAACAAGGACCCTCCTGTTATCTCACCTTTCATCTTGTCCCCTTTTGCTGCTGTTGTTACATCTGGGCGAGGATAAGTTGGATGCAGAAAGAGGTGTGATCTTTTCTCATCTGCTGCCGACGATGTCCAAAAACATTAAGTGTCACATTATAAGACACCTGTGGATTGAAATGAAATGATCGTGTTTAAATTCATTATGTGAGACACACACGTGGCAGGAAATATTAGCGCCAAGAGGGCAGAAATTAAAGAATCTAGCAAGGAACTATGATAAAGCAGGAGGACAAATACTGAGGCAGGGGTGGGAAAAGACAATCAGAGGTGATGTGGAAAATCTGTGGCACAATGAAAGCAAATAAACTGAACGAGAGACAAATTAACACAAAGGGAGCTAAACTAAGACTCACAAAATTATAAAACGCGGGATAAAGATCAACTCAGATCTGAGAGAAATAAACGCAAATGCACAAAAAACAGAACACACAAATAAACCAACAAGCCAAACATAAAGGAATGAACTAATAGGGCAGTACGTATCAAATATAAACAAAGAAATTATCAAAATACAAACACAAATGAAGAATCATAACACAGTACAACAGAGAAATTTAAGTACTGATTGAAATGTTATATTATCAGTAAAGGTCGGATAAAAAACATCCTTATAAGAAAGCAAGTTAGTAATCCTAAAAATATTCACGATAAATTTCCCACTGCTTGTTTGGAAAGGTAGAGTATCAGACAGCTGGCCGATAGAACGGGACATTGTGAAGATAAAAGTGAAAAAGTGTGACCAAGTCTTCACATGTTTATGTTTAGCACAACTCCACATATTTGTTTTTTCTAGATTTGTTCCGATTAGTGAGCTAATTGGTCACTTTTCTTCTTCCATGCTACCCAGTTTAAAAAATATAATTTTATCATGTTGAAATTACAAAGAAGTAAAAGCATATCAAAACATCATGCTAATATTGGTAGTTTTTTTTTTCTTTACAGTTGATGAAGACCACCTTAAAGTCTCCATGACAAGTTAAACGTGGCTTGATCATGGCAAATTTGGAAAAGATCTTCCAGTGAATCTCACAACACACAGCACAGCTGAGTCTGTGAACAATTTGGAATCAACTCCAGCTGGTTAGTTAGATCTGCTGGGAGAGCAGCACTTTGTGGAGGATGTCTATGTATAAGACAAATGAACATAGCTTACTTAAGTCCCTTTTGCACTACACAGTTGGATCCCGGTCGACCCGGCTTCAAAACAGGGCTGATTGTTTTTACATTAGCACTTCCAGCCGGTACCACCCCACTCCCTGGAACCCCAAGAGCTGAGGTTCCAATCAGGCCGCCCAGACCGGCCGGTTTGTAGTTAGTTGTTTATTGGTTCATTGGCTGCGGGGGCGGGACAAAAACCAGATCTTTGGATCAGAGGAGCACTGGACTTTCTGGATGTCTTTCATTTCAATAAGCTGCATCAATAGATTCCCGTCATAATCTGTTCTTACCCTACACTGGGATTACAATCGCCTCGTCAGCAAAAGATTTTCATGGCAAATGTAAATAACATTTCTCCAATTGAACCGATCAGAAGTGGCTAGGCTGTGAACGAGGGGATTTCCGCATCTGCCGTCGCTCCAGCAGGGAAATCCCGCCTGCTGCAGCGGTAGTTCAGCTGGCCGCAAGTCTAGCTCAGAGACGACATTCAGATGAGATTTTTATTTTTTATTTTTTTAGTTAAATGTAAAGGTAAGGTAAATGTTTCCCTCGGCTTCCACGTTCATGAGCGCATACAGAAAAAGCAGGACGGAAGACTCAAGAAGAAAACTGTTCTGTGGACGCTGGGGAGATCACCTGGGTAGCTTTAGCAACTAGTCGATTTACCTGATGTATCCTGCTCAATGCAAAACGGGTCCTAGCACCAATAGGACCGGGTCGAACGGAGCCAGGCTGGGCCAGGCTGGACCCTGTAATGCAAAAAGGGCTCTGTTGCCTTGCAGCAAGAAGGTCCTGGGTTCGATTCCCGGCCGGGGTCTTTCTGCATGGAGTTTGCATGTTCTCCCTGTGCATGCGTGGGTTCTCTCCGGGTACTCCGGCTTCCTCCCATAGTCCAACAACATGACTGTCAGGTCAATTGGTTTCTCTAAATTCTCCCTAGGTGTGAGTGTGTGTGTGCATGGTTGTTTGTCCTGTATGTCTCTGTGTTGCCCTGCGACAGACTGGCGACCTGTCCAGGGTGTACCCCGCCTCTCGCCCGGAACGTAGCTGGAGATAGGCACCAGCAACCCTCCCGACCCCATTAGGGACAAGGGTGAACAGAAAATGGATGGATGGATGGATGGATGGATGGATGGATGTTGTGTTTGTTGCAGCAAACCTTGTAGGATTCTGCTATCTAAAGTTAAACCAGTGGGAAACTGAAAAAGCATAGCAGCAGTAGAACTAAAGGTACAGAAACTAATAACATTATAATGTTACAGTAACATGAATGTTACTGGAGATACTCCAGTAACATTATAAGTAATGTAATCCTCTGAAGCCTTTTCTTTGTTTTGTTGGTAAATGCAAATTATTGACTTTCAGATGTATTCCATAACAAAGCATACTGGACTAAATGACAGTAAGTCAATCCAGCATATAACTCACCTGAAGCTCAACAGCTGCTAGAAATGGGAAATAATCTCCTGTAAAATTAATACATTAATGAGTTCAACACTAGAAATGTATTTCTTTAAATTTGGAGTATAAAATTTCACACAAAGTAGAATTAGAAGAAACTAAGTTTAAAACCTGCTTTAAGGTTTTTATTCTAAAGTTACTTTCAATATGACAAACGAGCCTCATTTGAATATGATTGTAAATATTTGTCATACTGAAGCATCATCTTGCAATATTTCAAGTCTTCCTTGGGGTGATGGAAGTTTAAAAAGGAATGTTGATAGTATGAAAAGAAATATGGTATTCTACGTGAATAAGAACTAAAATTGTCCTTTAGCATTAGCAGTAACAAAATGTAAAACAACAAAAAGCTTTTTTTCATCTGAGAAAGCAGGTTCACTTATGCCTTTTTTATATTTTCATTTCAGAAATTCTAAGAGTTTTACAACCTTGAAAAAGCAGCACATCTTTTTTTATGATTTTCATTGTACAACCTGTAAAATTTAGCAAGGGCTTTCTTAGGACCTGGACTTCTTAAAAGCATAAAACACAGTTCTTCAGTGTTTCCTGAGCAAAAATAAATGTGTTTAAGATCTTTTCAGAGATCACATCAAACCTGAGATTAGGTTTTTATATTTATAACACGCCAGCCTTTGTTCGCACATTTTTAGGGGTACATGATGATCTTTCTGCTGCGGTCTACGTTCAAGCTTAGAGGATAATTATTAGGCAATTTGTTGTGTAAGAAAACAACCAATACATAGATTACCAAGTGACTAGTTTGTAAAATGTAAAAATAGCAAATCAGAGCCTGTATTTAATATTCCGTGGAGCTCAGTTGGATTTAACCTCTAAAGCATAAACGTCTGTGTAGGTAAAACTCCAGACTCGAAGTTACTGCCCTGCCTGTTTCTCATTACTTCCAGAGTTTAGAGAAACAAGCCAGATGAGGTAACTGGATCTCATACTTTATGAATGATGCCAGAAGTGCTGCCTCAGCCCATCATTTCAGGGGTTAATGGCTTTTAGTAGTGACAAGAAGAACTCTGTCCATGCGTGTCAGAGCGAGCACACAACCAGACACGGCAGTGTGACTTCATCAGGGCAGAGAGAGCAGGCGGCACAGGAGAGAGACAAGATACAGAGGTCAAAAAGAGAGATGGAGTGACATAAGGAGTCCTGTTTGGGGACATATGTCGCTAACAATGAGTCATCTTTACACACTGTCGCCATAAACAAATCCGATTTTTCTTTCCTGCCCCCAGCAACTCCTATAATTGACTCCTTTTGGACGCAGGTTCCATTTTGTGCCTTAGAAGATGAGACGGGATTCTTTCTTTGTATTTCTCCCTTGGTTTCTCTTTCACCCTGTGAAGTATCTGCAGGAAGTGATGAACTGTGCTTTTTAAAAAAAAAAAAGAATGGATGCTTATCTATTATTGAACAGCAGTCAGCAGGAGCTTTCGGATGCTAAAATAAATATGACAGCACTGGAGAGATTTGCAGAGATCCTGAACTAAGTCCTTTCAGGCTCATAGGTTTCTGAGCTCTCGATTTAACAGGGAGGCAAAACTTGTGTGCTGGAAACATGATAAATAACACGCTCCTTTTGTTGAACATTAGCATTTCAAATCAGGGGAATAAAACCTTTCATGTTTTTGGAGACACACTCTTGATGGATGGCTGAAAGGAAAATCACTGTAATCACTTCTGAGTTTTTAAATCATTTTTATGTCTTTTGGCTTCCCTAATAAATCATTTTTTAGACTCTGCATGTTTTTCTACCAGCTAAAGTCATAATAAAGGAAACAAGCTTCCGTTTCAGGGGGTTCATAGACTTGGACATGAAATCATGATTAATGTGGAATTGAACTTGCGTTCGGAAATACGACGCACTCTCTGGACAAGTTGTCATCTCAAAGCGAGTCAAGAGAATTATTATTAGGACAAGTTATTTACTTGCCAAGGAACCACGTTTTCTATTTTCTGTCGCAAATAAGGATGTTCATTAGAATCAATAAATCAAGATTTAAACCATTCAATAGGATAAAACTTTACTGTCCTCCAAGGTAGACATTTTCCTTCAGTTCTCCAACCATAAAATAAAACACAATATGAACAATTTGACCACATCCTGTAATGTTGCTTTCAGCAAGGTGTGTATTGTACTTTTTAACATTAATGTTATCTGTGTGAGAGTTTTTGCATTAGTTAAATGTGTTTAGCAGCTGTTTTTAGCCTCACATCTTCTTGGTGTTGCATGATTTGGAAACTAAAACCAGCCAGTAATGCTTTATATATATATATATAAATATATATATAAAGCATATATATATATATATATATATATATATATATATATATATATATATATATATATATATATATACTCAGACTGTTCCATTTGTGGTTTCTTCTAATAAATTAGTTCATGTTTTAGTGCCAGGTGTTGAGAAGACATCAGTAATAACCACAGAGAAGCAAAGCATTTTCCCCTGAAGAAATTTAGTTCTACAGTAAGATTAAACTGATGATATTTTTTAAAAGCAAAATTGTCAGGGTTACTTAAGTCACTTCCTACAAAGCTTCATAAGCACTTTAATATTCACTCACTTTTGCATGCAGGTGGATGTATTATTCTGAACTGTCATTAGTGTTGGCAATGCCAGTAACTTTATAAATGACTGCTGTGTATTTCCATACTGATTTCATAATCGGTAGATCTGAAGCATCAGCTTAGGACGTTTGGTATGCTAATGCAATGCTCAGCTTTTAAAGGCCTCAGTTAGCATGCTAAAAGCTAACGTGCAATTTGACAAGACTGAAAAGTTTTAGTTTTTCTCTACAATTGCTTGACTAACAGTGGCAGAGTGATGATGATTTGGTTTTGCAGTTAGTAAGCAGCCCACTCCTCTACATACCAACACAGCTTCATGCGAGGCCATCGGTCTAACGGAAAAAGTGTGGTCAGACAAGAGCTAGAGCTAATTTAAAACAAAAACCTGACCAAGATTTCTGCACTGCAATAAATTAATACTTCGTTATTGTTGTGAAAGCTGCTTCTACAAGCAATTAAATGTTGAAATTCACTTCTCAATTTTATGTTAAAATTAAATACCTTCTTTTTACTTCATTTTCTAACTGTACCTTCCATATATTTCTGGTCTCTCCAGCAAACACACCAGTTTCTCATTAACCAATTCCTTTTTATAAACATTCCCCAGCCTCACTTTGGAAGTCCTCCCTTAATTTTGTCTCATTGTTTTGAGATAAAAGCCAGATTCTAACATCTTTCTGTCTGGCATTGATTTGTAAGTTTGGTTGTGTTGTGACTGCTCTAAATGGCTTTTATCTCAATTTAGAGCAGTCTGTTTCAATCACATTCGTTAGGACACAGTTCATGGCAGTGGGTTTTTACAAACACACATAGAAAGGTTGTCGAAGTCAGAGAGCTAATCTGTGAGATGAAGAGACAAGAATGTTTGGATCCTTTAGCTTTAATCCTTATTGGAAACTGAAGTTTTTATTTAAGAAACTTACTATGTGGATATGCACTGACAGCTCAGAGAAATCTTTCTGCAGCTTAATACTTTTCTTACTTTAACTCGAGATAAGAATTTTTTTCAGATACACAAACATCACACTCCCCAACTGCTAATGAGCAAGTTGTCTTTTTTCTGTTCCTCACAAAACCTTGTGTTTTTCTCAGTCTTAGGGATTTTAATGTCTTGATCAGTTACTTTCACTTCAAATAATGATTGATATTTTATAGAAATAGATGAAATATTTCATGAGATAGTGTAACCGTGATACAAATTGTTGTATTTGCTCCAAAAGGCACTGAAGGAATGAAGATATTTTAGTTATTTTTCTGGGGGGGAAAGGAATGGACCTTACTAGAGGGGCCGCTTTTCATTGGCTGATGCCCATTCTACTTGGTCACGTGCGTGACCGTCTCACAAACACACCGTTAGCTTCCCGTTAGCTAAGTACAGCATAAAGGCAGAACTGATACAACTTCTACACCTTGAAGCCTGTCTGCTACACAGTCTTACGTTAGCTAAACAGATCAATATCCAATGTGTCTGTATCTGACATACACTAAAGATTTTATTTTAGCAGAAAAGGCTTTGGACTAAACTGTTACTCGTGTTAGCCACGTTAGCACCAAGTACAGCTAGTCAATCAACCGTCGCTGTGTTCAGGGAAGCGCTGATTAATAATCGAGAAATAAATATCAAGCCTGGAAACTTGATATCGTAACGGACTGAATGTTTTGTTTTTAACGTAATCTTTGCTCGTCTAGCGGGGCGCAGGCGGTTGCCACGGTAACAGGTGTGCTAAAACTACAAAGAGAGAGAGAGAGTAAAAAGGTAGGAGTGGTTTTGAGTTGATCACCTGTTCGGGTTATTTTACCTTTGTTTACCTTTGCTGTGGCGCATTACAGCCGCTGTAGTTTCTAAACGTTGGACTAATTACCTCGTTCGTTTGTGAGTTTGCGTCATTCACAACAAACATCAAATAGAACAAATATATTTAATAAAATTTTAACAAACAAATGGCTTCTACCGCGGTAATTATGTGAAATTAAATTAATTATATCCCAACTTCAGAAGATTTACCTTTACCTTTACAGAGCTCTTTGGTTCCTCCTATCAGTCTGTAGCTTCTCATATTGACGTCATCAAACCAAATTTCAGATCTACCATAACTGACTGACACCTGCTGGCCTCAGGTTTGCAACCAGCTTGTGACTGAGAAACCAGTAACCTCCTCCCAGATGATGACGTGAACTTGTTAGTTTCTCTGTCCATTGTAGTAGCTGATATATTGTGAAAATCCGGTAGAAATGATGCACTAATCGAGTTGTTTACATAGAAATAAGCTTTGTTTGTGAGACTTGCGGTCACGTGGGTCGGTTGTGGGCGGAACTTTGTAAGGTCCATGGTTTAACAAAGTGAAAATATGCAAAAATATAAATGGCAGCAGTGAAAAACAAAATTCAAGACTGTGCAGTTAAAAATATCACTTTACCATTTTGTAGTCTTGGTTTTAACACCCAAACAATTTCAGGTGAGAAAAGGGAGCATGTCGCCGGAGAACATTTCATTACAACTAAGTGTCACCTCACACTGAGATAAATGGTATTTTATACCCACAATTTTTTTTAAAATGTCAAGATGGCAGTCCTGGTTGTCTACATGTGTTTTTAGAAGAAATGTTGCTTTTGGGTTACAGGTTTAGGGTAAGGTGTGTAATGGTAATGGTTAGACTGTAGGAATGAATTAATAATGAACAGAAGTCAACGCAAAGTCCTTGTGAAGATAGAAAGAGATACTGTGTGTGTAGCGTAGCATAGGTGTGCTAGTTGTAAGGATGTTTCAATAATGAGGAGAGTAATAACCTCGCTGCACTTGGCGCCCATGGGGTCTATGGGCCCTGTGAGTCATGTCCTCTTGGCCCCCAGGTGTCCCAGCAGGCAGACGTAGCAGGTCGGCAGTGAAACCAGGACAGAGACAGAGTTTAAAACCTGCAGCCATGTTCCCCAGAGCAGGTGAACACTGGCAGCCAGGTGGCTGCAAAGCCTTCTGCAGCAGAACAATCAGCATCAAGGAGGAGGAAACTTCCTGAGGGCCTGAAACCTGTCAGCCAGGCACCGGCTCACCACAGCCACCAGGAACAGTCAGGCAAGAGTCTAGACGTACAGATACCGAGATAGATATGGACATATTTATTCTGTGCTGACTAGATCCAACTGTGGTAAAGAACCGGGACTCAAGTGACACCTGGAGCGCTAATCGCTAACGTGGCAAAAGGCTCAGAGTGACAGAAAGATCTGAGATGACAGAGAGAAGAGAAAGACAGAATTTGTGCCACAGGAGGTGATGGCAAGGTGACGATCAGAAGGTGACAGAGATCATCTCATAAAGACAAGATGTCTGACCGTCGGAGCTCCAACCAGGAACCGGATCCGTCTCCAGTGACCCACAGGCTGCCAGCCACAGAATCCCAATACAAACACCTTCAATGAACAGCTAACAATACATGAATCATCTCTAATGTGAGTGCGATGCGTAAAAAAACACGTATGTTTATGTGTGCATTGTGTAGAAAACCTCTTGAAAAAACTGTCACATTTCTGTTTCTGCTGTCAGTAAACCCATTATTCAAGTGTCAAACACATTCTGTACTAACTTTAGCTTCTCACTTTTTATTTGATTTCTTCCATCAAGCATCAGTTCATAGCAAGAATCAAACATTTTTAATTTGCAACAACCATTTTTATTCTAAAATACTACATATACAGTTTTTAAAATGCAAATGTATATCTTGCAGTTTAATTATATTAATAACTACTGTACATTTTGCAGGGTGTCATTATTTGTGACTTTAAGGTAATATAATAGTCTAACCTTGCTGAACTCAAACCTTTAGTGCTGTAAATTATCCCTCTGAGGCAAAGAGTTTGACCTTTAATTATTGCACTCCCTCAATTTGATTTCCAATGACGCGACGTGTTAGACACACTTACAGAACCTTGATGGTTTTAAAGCAAGGATCAAGTTTTCTTCCGTACAATCAAGTGGGCTGTCTTATAAAGCGCCTTCAACCCTTTTGCTTTCCTCAATCTCCAACTAACAGAGATTATTTAATCGCTCTTTTAGTGACATTTTAATTGTGTGGGCCTTTAATGTACAAACAGAAATCCTCCGTGGAGAAAGCACAAAAAAAAACGTTTAAAAGAGAGAAGAGGGAAAAACAACAAAGCAGTAGATTTAAGTTCAAACGGACATTTGGCCACAGCAGGAAAAAACACCTTCCTTAAAAAAGGATTTTTATGGTTTTCCTGCCTATTTGAAGTTTAAAACTAAACAGTGACATGTTGCTTAAATCACTCTTGACCTCACTATGTCGCAGCAGCATAGTTAAAGCACCCGTCGGCTGATTTACAAGAGTTCAGCAGGAGCAACTCAGGATCTCTTTACTAGAAATGTGGATATTAATGTTGGAGAAATTCAGTCGATCAAAAACATTTTTGACCAACATTTTACAGCATTAAGACCTGAACTGGCTCTACTTGCTCAAAGGTTTGATAAAAAGAATCAAAGGAAACTTTAATGCTCAGCTTAATCCAAATTAACGTCCTCCCCTGCCGAATAAAATAAACACATTTTCTCAACGTTTAAGTCACACAAAGCAAAGAACAAGATGATAATGCCGATGCATCATGCATCTTTTTTTCTATTTTCCCATTAACTTCCATCTATTCCCCCATATTTAAACTTCTCCTTTACCTTCCTCTTCCCGTCATGTTTTCTGCGTCCCATTGTTTATTTTCTACCCTGAAGCCTCTCAGGACTATATTTAGCTGGCGATTCTTCTGGAGGGATCAGCGCCCGTGTTGCTTTCAGAGGATGCCCTCTGTGTTTGCAGGAAGCCGCTCGGTCTAATCTCATTTTTTACGGTGCGAGTCTCCTGTTGGAATATCTTTAAAGTTTACACATG